>NC_136427.1:110487500-110842500 GCF_052849685.1 Lactuca virosa | reverse complement strand
GTATTCTTGTACATGGTAATTGATAATGTATTTTTGTGAAGACAGCCTTGTACCTAGCTGCATTTTATGTTATTCTCTGTAGTTACTGTTGATGTTGTTGCTAAATGTAATCTATGTAAAATTATTACTATTAATGCAATGGTTGTTGTACTTTGATTACTATACTGCATATGTTGTGATACTTGACATGACGTCCTCCACCCCAGAACGTTTCCGCCGTTCCGGTTTTGGGGTGTGACAGATTGGTATCAGAGCATTGTTTATAGTGAGCTCAGTATATCAAATCATAAAAGATATACAACCTATAAATACAATGGGATAAAATACTCTGACCAAGAATTATACTTTAAAATATAACCATATTTTACAAAAGTATAAGAACATCCAGAATATAAGAACCCGAACAAGTATCACAAGAAGAACAAGGATAAAAGTCTTCGGATGTTGAACATTCCCGTCAAACCTGGGCAGTTATGTAATCGTAAGCTGGAATAAATATAACCTGATCAACTACATTTATTCGAGATGCGACTAATATGTGCTTGGGAGTGATGGTGGTGTGCAATAAATCTGAAACTTACCAAATAGGAATGCTAGAGCCAAACATAAAGTTTAAAATACTATAGGAGTATTTTAGGATACTAAAAGACTCACAATAAACCCAAAAACATGTTCAGAAGTTAAGAATCAAACATGTAATTAAAATACCATAGGGGTATTTTAGGAACCATAAATAACCTTGCGTGAAAACTAAAGAGATCCTTATTGATAGACCTATGATTTCAGAATGTATACTCCCAAGGTTATATATAGTGAGGATCTCATAGGCTGAGAATGTGTGGTTTTGCTCTACTTCCTTTTCCTTGTTTGGATGTGGATATAGAGTAGTATCACATATTCGAAGGCCTATCAGATCTAAGTTATATATGATCTGTGTACACTATGAAATTGTAGCAGGACTCGATCTGGATCACCCAGTGAAATGTTTTAATAATCTCTTAGGATTCTTTAGACATTTCCATTCTCGCACAAACCCCTTTAGAAAGCCTTATCCACTTCAGTAATCGGCAGAAGAGTCGATGCAGACCCAGAAGAAGTTCATTAAGAAGATTTCCAATTAGGAAACAAATGAACAGGGACGAGACTATTGAAATCACCATGTGCCTATACCTTTTAGGGACATCGGTGGGAAATTCACCTGAACTTCCGAGATTCCAGTCATCCACTGTGAAGTGATGACACTAAGAGTCGGAAACGGGAGTAAGGAGAAGCAGAAATTCGATATGTCTAAGAGATCAGAGAACCCTATATAAGTACCCGAAGAAAACCAACGCCTGTTCCAGTCAAAGATAAGAGGTGGACAGAGGGAACCAATACATGGAACCCGAGAAGTGTCCTCACCTCTTAAACGTCACACTAATAATCCATAAAAATAATACAATTTAGTGAGTTAGTGGTTACACTACTCACACTATGTGCCAGGCAAATCGTCTTTCCCGTCGCGATTAATACGAATAGATCGGATCTCAAAACCTCGATTGAGAGTGTTTAGCCATAAGCTTTCATAAGCCTTTTCTTCTGTGGTCTTCGTTCCGAACCTCTCTCAAATCTTTTCAAAGCCGGAGAGTGAACCTCTCCAATGTAAAGATAACTTAGTTGGAACGACACCCATTTTATGGCTTTCCGATACACTTACTCCTACCCTGTTACCTAGACTGCATCATAGGGATGTAGGTCAACGCTCAGATAACCATAAATCAAGGCGCGGGAAAAATTTATGCCTATCATAGTAAAGAAAGATACGTCTAGGGTTAACCATCGTCTCTCATCAGCTTGTGTTCCTTTTCGTGTAGGAAAAACCATGCCTCCAAAGAAACGTAACCAACCCGCTGGTAAGACACCGATTCTTCAAATCGATGAAGCTACGTTTCAAGCTGCAGTTTCAGCAGCCGTAGCAGCTGTCATGGCTCACCTGAATGCTAACAACACCAATGTTAGCAGGAGCACTATCGAGAATCCCGATCAAAGCAATGGACAGCAGCAACCAGCACCGGTGTGTAAAGCCACCCAAGAACCCCGACCAAATCCACTGAAAAGAAAGTTTAAGAACGAGGAGGGAAGTACCTCGACTCAAGGACCTTCCGAAGGACAACGAGCTGAGGTAGTCAATACCCCTGTCAACCCTTCCGTCTCGACTCCAAGAAGACCATACCTAGGGAACCTTCCTCACTGCAGCAGGTGTGACTTCCATCATCATGGTATCTGTCGGAAACTCGTTTGTGTTAGGTGCAACATGAAGGGGCATACCTCCCGCTTCTGTAGAACCCCGGTTGAGTTCATTACATCAACCACCAATGTTGGGACCAGTCCAATATGCCATCTCTGTGGTGAAATTGGGCACCTCAAGAGGGACTGCCCAACTGAAAGGAATGACAAGAACGCAGGAGGAGTCTAACCGTAATAACAAGGGGAGCATCAAGGAACCCGGTAGAATTTTGGTACGTCTCTCAACCTTAAGTAGCTAGCCGAAAACTTTAAATAATCAATTCTAATTGTAGTTACTCCCTCGTTAAGGCGAAAGTCGCAGCACTGTTGTAGAACTTAAAAACCCATCAGGTAAAGCTATAATGGCTTAGTATATACGTTAAGCCCATGTATAATTGGGAATGATAGACCTAGAGTGAGTGATGCGGCCTTATTTCCTGTTCCTTGTTTGGTTGTGGATTTAGGGCGGAGTCACTCAGTCAACAGTCCTTTTAATCTTAATTATACATGACTAGTGTATATTAGGCGATTATAGAGAGGCCTCGTGAGAAATTCATTCATGAAAAGTACATTATTCCAAAACATCAGGACCCCTAGAGTTCCGCGTCAACCATGTCGGTCCAAGTATCCACGATAGAGATACCATGGACGAAACTCGAGACGCTAAGAACTTGTGTGCCCCGTTCAGCACATGGTCCTATCGATCTTCATTCTATATCGTGTCGATGTTATTTATTTCGACACTGCTGTCAGTCCTGTCTCTCCTTGGTTCAACCATGCGAGAATTCCTAGTGTTGTGTAAAAAGAACTTTCACCGTATCCTGAGCATCAAATAAAGGTTCCTCCGAACCTGATAAGAAAACCTAATACGAACCGTCAGTCGTCTCTCCCGTCCAACCTTCACAAGTACCCAGGAGAGGGGTACCACGCGCTCTTAACCAACCCCTCCTTAGACATTAAGACCAGAAACGATAGGCACTGCAGATATTCCGGAAGACAGTAACCGCCCGAGGCCTACTCAATAGATCATCCAGAAAGGCCATCTGCACCGCACAATCAGGTTTGTGAATCAAGAGAAAAGAACTCATGGGATTAACTTACTACTACTGAGTATATGCATCAGGGTGGTATATAATTTAGATCGATAAGATTTAAGATGGGTGCTTCCTCCCTACTCCCTGTTCCTTGTTTGGTTGTGGGTTTGGGGTGGGGCCACACATCTGAACATCCTGTCAATCTCAATTATATACGACTTACATACACTGAGTAATAGTGATTGAGCCGAGTATGAGGTCTACCACGAACCTTGAAATGATAAGACCCTTCATCCTATCCCATAGAAAAGGAACTGGAGTCAAGAGAACCACTGTGGGTTAAGCTACTAAAATGACCACAAATTCGAAATTTGTTGTCATCCCGATTAAGCCAACATAGTAGCTAACACCCTCAGTTACGAAAAGTAACTCAAGTCGTAAGAGTCAAAAACATTGACTACGACCATCCATTCACGCTTAATCCCACAAACTAAGCATCTCAGCAGGAGGCCCAGAAACCTGAAATCTGCGACAGGTTAACTCTGAGAAGAATGGATGAAGAGATTAGAGGTTCTGTGTAGCAGAATCCAATTCTATCTAGATTTAATCTAAATAGAGAAACTCGATAACACCGGGAGAGTAGTTGCAAGAGATACTCGCACTGCTCAGGCGCTTCGTCCATCCAGATACAGACGAGTAGTGCCTAGGTCACACTGCCTTCTCATGCGAGAAAAGTCATCGTCGCCCTATAGACGATAGACTGCATTCTCCAAAGTTATTACTAGGATGTTAGGAACCACATGACCACCTCCGCAACCAAGAATACTTGAATAAAGTAAATGGTATGTTGCATTAAGCCTTATAACCCAGATCATGAAGAGACTATAGACTCGACGCCAGTCTAGGTGTTAGTCGATGGGTTATACAAGAACACGCGCTTCCTACAACTACAGGGAGCAGACGCGATGGAGAATGAAGCAAGTCATGGAGATTTGTTAGACTACTAGGTGTTCCAAGGAATACTATCCCTAAAGAGATAGTAGAACCACCTCCTGAGATAGTCCAACATTTCAGAAAATCTCTAAGGGCGAGGCTAGCCCCGATCTGAGACTGCTATCCATAAAACATCGAAGCGAGTAAGAGAATGATTCTTTCCGATTAGGAATCATACTGTGAAAGCATCTATTAGACGATGATGAAAATGGAAATTTTCTAAGCATCGCCTGGTAAAACCCCTATCACACCGACTTTGAGAGTTTCCGTTAGAAACACCTCAAGAGTCAGAAGTGCAGGTCCATTTTGCACTAGGTCGAGACATAACCAATAGAGGCCAGTATATAGCCAATACCTCCAATGATCCAGAAAACCTCCGAAAGCCAACCATTAGGAAGTACGGATCCGAAGACGACCTGAGCTTTCAAAGAACCAATTCGGAGAACTACACCCTCAGTAAGGGAGAACTTTTGGAACTTCAAAATGGCGATCAAGCTAGTGATGATCTCACCATAGAAGTACATTATGTTCTAAGTACTGAAAAGCTCTATCTTTCCAAGAGCTTAGGACCATCGGAGATTCTTGATAAGAATAGGTCCAGCATCCGCCAGGCCCCAACTACTTTAGGGATTCCATACTTTCCGCCCAATTCTATCCACGTCTCAAACTTGAAAAAGTAATTGTCCGGCGAGTCTCTTGTAATCCCACTCGATGAGATCGAAATCAATGAGAGCCTCAACTTCGTGGAAGAACCTGTAGAAACCATGGACCGAGAGGTCAAGCGAACGAAACGAATCTGCATCCCAATCGTGAAGGTTCGTTAGAACGCCAAGTGAGGACCAGAGTTCACTTGGGAGCGCGAGGATTCAATGGATTAGGAAGTATCCTCATCTCTTTACTCGATTGTTCATACCTACTTCCTTGCCTAAACTCTAATTTCGGGACGAAATTCCCTCTAACAGGGGGATGATGTGACAACCCGAAATTTTCTATTGCTTTGAAAGCTCAGCCAGTCAACCCAAATTAGTGTCAGACTTATTCCTGCTATCATTTAGCACAATTTAGAGTCTGTTCGAGCGTTCTGAGCCCAATACACTTAAGGAATAAGTGTTGGGGTTTATCTGCCGAAGCTATAGTACGACAAACGAGCCTGAAACACATTGACCTAGAGTTCACGGCCACCACATGGGAGTTTACGGCCGTAAACTCCATGTGGGCCGTAAACTCCACTTTATATGGAGAAATGTGGCCATTTGTTCATTCCCCTCCTTTCCTTTGGCTGAAATCCTCTCAACTATCATCCCGCTCTTCGTCCCCGATATTCAAAACTCATAAGTTTCTTGTCCCAACTAGTTGATATCTTACTTGATCTAGTGATCTTACATGATTTCATCCGTGAAATCATTCCATTGTGTAGATCTTCAAGTTTCACCAAGAACACCAAGAACACACACTAGTGTTCTTGGCCAAAACCGACCATTCGAGCCCCTAGATCATAAGTACTCTTGTTCTAACTCGTTGTACACTAGGTTTAACATGTTTAAGCCTTAAAAACATCAAGAAACAAGGGTTGGAAGAGAGTTTACGGCCAAGACATGTTCTTGGGCCGTAAACTCCCTTTTATGGTGCAAAGTTGCCCTAACTTCCTCCCTTATGCCTAGAACTTAACCTAGAACCAATCACCATTGAACTAGGGACCTTAAACATCAAAGAAACCATGTCCACATAGAGTTTACGGCCGTAAACTCATAAGGAAATGGTCCTTTGGCCGTAAACTCTATAAAGGGGTGATATTGTGCCCCTAATGCTTCCTAAGGCTTAGACTTAAAGTAAGGATGCTTCTTTATGACTTATAAGATCTCAAAACACCCCATGACACTTAGTACCATGAGTTTACGGCCGTAAACTCATGAAGAATGGTCCATGGGCCGTAAACTCATGTTAAGGTCAATCCTTGGACCTTAAACTCACCTAGCCTCTTGTTTAGCCTTGGAACACTTAACCACTTAAGACATCATAGCTTTAATGGAGACCCATTGGAGAGTTTACGGCCAGGAGTAAACTCCCCTGGGCCGTAAACTCCATTGAGTGTGGTCCTTGGGCCATAAACTCAAAAGCAATGCTTTACACCCCTTAGATGAAACCCTATGACCTTCTAACACTTTAACCAAAGTGTTTTCATGTATTAGGGTGTCCTAACTTCCTTAATTAGTTATTAAAATGACTAGTTAGATACATAAATGTATCATTGCATGTTCAATAGGATTCGAGTATGTGTACAAGTCCTCACTTGACACATAGCATCCTATACCATCCGTTCATCCGAATCACCCACGTCAGGTGAGTTCATACCCCTTAATCAACCTTTTAAATGATTTTAAATGCTTTTATGGGGGGGGATACAAGTTGAACTAGTAAGTTATTAGATCCATCACATGTGATTAACAACTGTCTAGCAAATAGATTTCTGCATGTTAAACTGTTTTATCCAGCTAAAGGTTTTCAAATCCTGTTTTATAAACTGACATCAAGTCATAACTTCTTATTTATAAATTTTCAAAGGTTTTACCAAAACTTCTTTTTATACTGTTATATTGTCAAATGCATGCCTATATATGTATACTTATATAAGTAATGTTTAAAGGACTTAGGAAGGCTAGCTCGCTTTAACTCCTTTTCCTTGTTTGGATGTGGCTTCAGGGTATCGGTTATCCGTCCGAAGGTCGTTTAAATATTAGTTATATATCATGTATACATATATAGTCATAAAAGTTCTATCAGTCAGTTCAGTACCTTTGGGTAGCAAAGGCATCCTTCCATTATTCATATACCTAAAATACTAGTAACTATTATGGGAATAGTTAGGAGATACTACTTACTATTTCTAGTACGAAGAATTACAGAAGAGTCAGTTCATTCATGAGTCTAGACATTATTTTAATACTATAAATAGAATGTGACATACTACTTCTAGATACGACACTTCTTAGTGGTATCACCTTGTAACCAGAGTCTCCTGGAGGGAGAGCGGACATCATGTGTATAGATCTATACGAGACAGACACTCCCACATCCCGACTGCTAGCTACAGTCCGAGCCGACTAGGCCCAGGGGTGACATAATGTCACCATACTACGTGTGACCTGGAGGGTCATCAGGTATTCGATCGTCAATCAGCATGGTTACATACGAGTTCACATTCAACCCTTTAATTATCTAATTTAGGATTTAAGTCCAATTTAGACTTTGCGAGACGTATTGCTCATTCGATACCGTTTGGAGTCCATATTCCATTCCTTTAGACTTTGCGAGACGTATTGCTCATTCGATACTGTCTGGAGTCCATACTTCCTTCTTTTAGACTTTTCGAGGCGTCCCGCCTGGAGTCTATGTTTTATTTACTTTTAGCCAGCAGTGTTACTGCTGAAGTAAAATATTATTTTCCCTATTACTTTTACTTGTGATTTTCTCACATATTCTTTAAAGTAAAAACTATATTTTGATAATGATAGTACCTTTAGGGGAAAATACTCCTTAAACATAAAACAATCGTGTCTTGGTAGAAGACTGCTTTTATTAGAAAATATAGGTTTTTCTGGAAAGAATTCTAACACTCTGTAAATTCTAAACCACCATCTTTTATGAGATTATTTTGAAGAAAAACATGTATTTATATCAATGTCATTAAATACTTATGAACTCACCAGCATTAAAATGTTGATACTTGCTTTCAAAATAACTTGTATTCTCAGGTCGTCAGTAGACAGGTACACTCCGGGAGCTTTTGTGAAGACAGCCTTGTACCGAGCTGCATTTTATGTTATTCTCTGTAGTTACTGTTGATGTTGTTGCTAAATGTAATCTATGTCAAATTATTACTATTAATGCAATAGTTGTTGTACTTTGATTACTATACTGCATATGTTGTGATACTTGACATGACGTCCTCCACCCCAGAACGTTTCCGCCATTCCGGTTTTGGGGTGTGACAGGCACCGTCACAACCGATCTCCCAAGTCCCCGGAGTAGAAGTAAACCAGGCATGCTATGGTTGTGGTGAGACAGGGCACTACAAGAGGGACTGCCCGATAACAAAGAACTCAGGCGTGGATGGACGCATTTTGATGATCACCGCAGGAGAAACTACCCCGGAGTTCCCAGCGACCAGCGGTACGTCTTCGAAATAATAATTACTTTAAAATTTAATTTATATCTATATAAGATTAAAACTTGGGGAAAACATTTCAAAGTAATTATAATAACTCACTCGTATGAACAAAGTCACAACATTCATGAGAGAACTAAAGATTCGTTCAGGGAAGCTATGATGGCTTAGTATGTACATCAGGGTTGTGCATAGCTAAGATTTTGTAGACTTAGAGTGAGTGATTCCGCCTCAATTCATGTTCCTTGTTTGGTTGTGGATTTAGGGCAGAGTCACTCAGTCGACCGTCTTATTCATATTAATTATACATAACTTGTATATGTCAGGCGATCATAGAGGTACCGAGGAGGATCATAATATAGAGTATCGACACTAGTTATCAAAAAAATTGCACTAGTTGTACTCGCTCATCGCGGTACGATTTGTGGCAGTGGTAATATCAAGGGGAAAACAGAAAGCACTAGAACGTTTACACAGAGTACATTGTCGAGCACACTAGGGATACACCATTGTATAATAAACGTTTCTTTTAAATCGGCCTAACATTCCTTTATGTAAAGAGTCCGTTGTCATCATTCGTCATGGATTGGAATGGTCCTCACCATACTAAGTTCATATATTTCGAAATTCCATCGCCTTAACCGTCAAATTCACGAAACCCTCGTCATTCGTAACGACAGCCCAACCCAGACCTCAGAATCGTCTACCTCGTATTCTAAACCCCGAAGTACTCATGAGAGGAGTACCTTGCCCTTCGAAACCTTGACGACCATATACTCAGCAGACCTTCCCGAACTACCACTCGTCCAACAGATCAAGTTCAAGCACAGAGGCTAAGGACGAATACAGCTCACCTATCACTATTAAGTGTATACGCGAGGGTGGTATATAATTATGATTATGCAGATTTAGTATGTGTGTTTCCGCCCTATCTCTTGTTCCTTGTTTGGTTGTGGACCTGGGGCAGAGTCGCACATCCGACCATCTTACTAATCTTAGTTCTATACGACTTGTATACACGAGGTGATGATAGATGGACCAGGTATGAATCCTATCATAAGCGTAAGGGCAAATTTGCCAGGTCTACGAGTGGGTATTTTGCCAATCAGAGGAGCACAACCCCAGGAGTACTGCTTAGAAAGCTAATTTCGGGACGAAATTCCATCTAACTGGGGGATGATGTGACAACCCGAAAATTTTTATCTTGTAAGCCCAGCCAATCAACCAAAAGTCAGACTTAATTATATTGTCTTTTAGCCTTGTTAAGGGTCATTCTAATGAGCTCTAAGCCTAGTACACTCAAGGGTTGAGTGTTAGGGAGTATTAACTCGAGATCAGAATGCTGCACCCGAACCAGAGAACCAAAAACTTAAGGTTCACGGTCGCAAACCTAGTTCACGGTCATGAACTCTCTTCTGGTCGTGATCTTTCCCTATTATGTATAGATTTCCCTCATTTCTTCATCATTCTTCACAATCCCAACTCAAGAACTTCCATTCTCTCTCAAGTATCATTAAGAATTACTTCCATTTCTCGTCCAAGTTGTAAGTGATTCTTCCATTTGTTCCTTGATATCCTTCTTGATCTAGTACAACCCTATGATTTCATCCATGAATTCACCACTTTTGTCTAGATCTTCAAGATCATCATCTTTCACCAAGAACACACACTTGTTCTTGGTGGCCGTGAACTCCCAAGGGATCCCAAATCGTAAGTGTTTCATCATTTATCTTGTTATACTTAAAAGACTACTAGATCCTAGCCTTGATTCTTCATAATTCATCACCATCTTCATGAGCTTGAGGTGTTCACGACCGTAAACCCTTCATAGGGCCGTGAACCCTTCATGAATTGATACATGGCGGTGAACACACCATGTGTTCTATGGCCGTGAACACTTTCCTTTGGCCGTAAACTCCCTTTGATCAATCACATGTGATTTTAACACTTCATTTCAAGTGTTTCCTAGTCCCAAAGGTAGTTTCCTTGCATGTTAGTCGTTTTAAACACTAATTACATGCCTATATATGCCATTATATATCATTTAGGAATCGTTTGTGTCTAGGGAATTCATTCGTGGAACTTCTCATCCTTACGCGAACCTTCAATTTAATCACCCACATAAGGTGAGTTCATACCCCTATAATCAATCTTTTAAATGTTTTAAATGCTTTTAATGGGGGGGGGGGGAATACAAGTTGAACACAATGATAATTGTGTAAATGTTATTTGTGATAACCATCACATTAAAAGATTTCTTATGCTTTTATAAGTGATCAACTCATTTCAAAAACTCTTCTAAAGTTATATTACTTTGTTGTTTATAAACTTTGTTTTTAAAGTACAATCATAACTCAGTAGATAATCGAGTCTTTTCTACAAATCAGAGACAGTTCAAACAAAAATACTAGTAAACTATAATAGGTATAGTTTAGGAGTTCAAACATACTATAAAGAGAAACAGGGAGGAACATACTATAAAGAGAAACAGGGAGGAACATACTATACAAATACAAGAATACTACAACATTAATGTGAGCCACTATTTCACGGCTTAGCAATATACTTGCTAGGTTGCGTTTTGTAACCAGAGTCTCCTGGAGGGAGAGCATGAGTTTGTGTATAGATCTATACGGGATTGACACCCCACACCTTGCTGCTAGCTACAGTAGGACGTGGAAGTCAACGGGTGACAAATATCACATCAGTTTCGGCGCCATTAGGTCGTCGTTTTAAACAGGTGTCATATCAGTATGGTTATAACCACATCACATTTTAACCTTAATTAACAAACTGGTTTTAAGGTAGTAAGTGCTTCAGTAATTACTTATACAATATTACTGAATACTTTCATTTTACCATTACATTCATATTGTGATCTTCTCACATAAAAGGTAATGCAAACTATTTTCTAGTAAAGATAGTCTTAAACTTGGGAAAACTTACATCATTACAAAAGACAAACAGTACAGTCGAGTCTTAGTACATTCAGTAAAAAGGGGGCCTATAATGCTAACTTTATGATTCCTCGGTAGATACATCAAGGATATATATTAATCGGGTCCGACAGACAGTAGGATGTGTGCTTTCCGCTTTATTTCCTGTTCCTTGTTTGGTTGTGGGCTTAGAGCATATGCACCCAGTCTACTATCTATTCAATCTTAGCTATATATATATATATATATATATATATATATATATATATTCCGTATACACCAAGTAATCATAAGGAGTACCAGGTATAGGTCAGGTCATAGTATACAAATTCAATATACTGTTTTCTAGTACAAAAACATACTTTTCAGATAGAATATTTAGTAGGCTAAACTAGAAACTTATCAGAAAAAGGGTTTAATCCATTTTATTAAACCAGTTTAACTTAAAGGACCTTTAGTGGTTAATTCTATAATACCTTAGTTTATACATCAGGGTTATATATAATTAATATCCGATAGGTAGTTGGATGTGCGCTTTCCGCCTTACTTCCTATTCCTTGTTTGGTTGTGGGCTTAGGGCAGATTCACACAACTAACTATCCGTTCGATATTAGATTATATATAGCTAGTATAAACTAAGTGATTATAGAAGGAACTATTGTGGTTACGATTTTTACTAAAGGAAATATATGATTTTCTTAAAGAATGTTTTCATCAAATAAAGGAACTATTACAGTTAACTCCGTAAGTACCAAATGAATACGTCAGGGTTGTATACAATGAAGATCTAACAAACAATGGGATGTGTGCTTTCCGCCTCATTCCCTGTTCCTTGTTTGGTTGTGGGCTTAGGGCAGATTCACACAACCGATTTTCTGTTTGATCTAGATTGTATATAACTTGTATCCCTTTAGTACTCATAGAAGGAATTGTAGAGTCATTTTTACTTATCTTTCATTACATCAGAAGATATAGGATTTTCTGAAGGAATAGGCGAACTTTTCTAAAAAGAACTTTCAGTTTACTTTACATCACTAAAATACTTATGAACTCACTAGCTTAAATGATGATCTACTCTTTCAAAATAACTTGTATTCTCAGTAAACTAGTAGACAGATACGCACACTCGGATTCAGAAGATGAAGTATAGTAGCTTCATGTCTTGTTTTGTTATTTACTATTGGAGTCTAACTTTTGTGAATCACATACTTTGTAAACACTTTCATATTAATGCAATGGTTGTTTGTTACTTTGATTACTATGATGCATGTGGTGTGATACTAAACATGACGTCCTCCGCCCCCCGAACGTTTCCGTCGTTCCGGTTTGGGGTGTGACATATATATATATAATATATATATATATATATATATATATATATATATATATATATATATATATATATATATATATATATATATATATATATATATATATATATATATATATATATTAAAAGAGAAGCCCTTTTATGAATAGTTCTTGTTGTTCATTGGTTGATTTTTCTTTTTAGTTTTTTTTCCTAAATCTGTCAGTTTGGTCCTTTCACCGATAGATGACTGGCTACATGTCCTATGATTCCTACCTACTCCGCTTCTTCCACGTTTCACTGTCATTCTTCTCCACCGCTAAATTATATATATATATATATATATATATATATATATATATATATATATATATATATATATATATATATATATATTAAAAGAGAAGCCCCTTTAGGAACAATTTTTGTTGTTCGTTGGTCAAAATTTCTTTTTTGTTTTTTTTTTGTAAATCTGTCAGTTTGGTCCTTTCACTGATCGATGCCTAGCTACGTGTCCTGTGATTCCCACCTACTCCACTTCTTATCCTTCCACGTTTCATCTTCATTCTTCTCCACCGCCAATGTGGTTAGTCATCGGTTGTAGGTGCTACGTGTTACATAGTTGCCTCACCAACGTAACAGGAGATCTTAATCTTAATCCAGGTCTCATCTCTCATCCTAACGACGAACCTTATCTTCGTTGCTTTACCGTATTCAAATTCTCCCATAAAACTCCTTCCCTACTATACATCGCCCTGTGAAAAGCCATCTTGCCATTTGTTCTTCCATGTTTCCGGCCGCCTTTCTTCTTTCTACAATCACTTTCCTCTAAGCCTAAAAATTAGGGCTGAAACAATTTGATGGTGGTCAAATACATCGTCATTTCCAATTTGCGAAGATTCCAAATTATGAATTACGTGATTTGTCTATCTTTCGGCTTTTGATGGGAAGTTATTCATAAACTCACATAAATAGTCATCTCTTTCTTTCTAATCCATAAATAATTCGTCGATGTGTCATATCCGCTCTAATGTCATCCCTTGCAGAGTGATTTTTTATTTTCCGACTTACGACCGTTCGCGTGATTTGGTTTTTGATTTTTGAAATGTTCGATTTTGTCACTTGCAAGTCTTCTTTCAATTTTTGGAAGATGACAATCCATGTTATGATGATGAAATCCGAGGAAGCGGTTGATCTTGGTATATGGAGGTACCATTTAGAAGTAGATCTTTGTATACATCGATTTCTTGAGTTTATTTTTCCTTATTTTCCATGGTAGATTTTAACCCTTTCTTTTGTCTCCCGAATCCTAATCTTAACACCACTAACTACATCTAAAAGAGAGTCGTATAGAAGTTCTTGCACACATATATGCAGTAAGGGATATCTGATCCCACCTTTACCTTTTTTGTTTACTTTTCTTTTATACATACGCTTGCAGATAAGAATCGAAGGGAGAGACAGTAGACTCAAAGGGGGAAGAAGGGGAGCAGATCTATGTTCTTTCTTCATCTTTTCGGTTTATCTTTACGATGATAAAAACATGTACAAAGGGAGACAATGACGAGTACAAAAAAAAAAGTTGCAGTAAGGATGAAAATATTATGGTTTATGCATTATCTGGTAAGATATAATATATAATCATCTAAAGTGGCTTGGTTGAAATATATGGTTATTTGATTAGCAGGTGTAAATCTTAACTTATAAAAGTTTGTGATGTTTGCAGGAAGTTTGGTTTTGACTATATTTTTAATTCCATTATTGAAGATGATTTAATCAGCGTAAAGGAAGTTTCCAGAAAAGCAAAAATCACATGCCTCTTTCAAAGACCACCAGGTAATATTTTTACTATGGATTAAATCTTTGGTGTTAATTTAAATTCGATTTGTTAACTACATAGATCTTGAGTTTATTAGGTTTAAATAATATTCTTATTTAATCATTATAATGTTATTGATGTTACAATGATTATTATTCTTTAACGTTAGATGTTGGTTTCGAGCTGCTTCTTTTTTATTACATTTTCCTTAATTTCTTTTTATATCTATAAATTAGGTGTTTTCTTATGTTTTAGTTCTTTCTTATTATTTTGTTTGTTAATCTATGATGAGCTGGAGCTTCATCCGGACATTGGCAATTAGTTTTGAGATACAAAAATATGGCCAAAACATGTTATCAGATGCACATAGTTAGTGGAGAAAGTAGCAATAAAAAGCAATCAACTATTTTAGTGTAGTTACTTAATCTACATATCGGGAAAGATAGTAAAAAAACAACCATGCCAATCTTACCAAAATAAAAATACGGAGCCACTCTATTATATTTTTGTAGTCATAGTTAGACTAATATGCTTTACAATTTTGATTTCTTTATATTTTTTATCAGGATAAAATGGTGGGCTAAATAACAGAATCTGATCATCTGGAGGTCGTGAAGATGGTTCCTTTGTTGTACAACATCCATCTGGTACTTTAAGTTTACTAAATTTATTTAATATCTAAAGACGTAGGGCATAAGTTCACAGTCAAACCCACCTAAAGTGACAACTAGGGATAAGTTCACAGGTACTAAATCAAGGTTCTCTAACAATATAGAAGAGTAAAATACATTTTTATGAAATTTTTGGCCCTAAAGCATTTGTTTCCTACAAAGAGTGTTTAAAGTTGTCATTTTTAAACATTATCAATTTTCATATTGATATGTTGGAGTTGCTTAACTTTTAATTTTGTATTTCCTTCTTTTATTAAGAGTATACCTTTCATGTTTCCTACTTCCATAGAAGTTATTTATGGAAAAAATATCAACATCGTAAGAAATAGTCAAGATAAGTGTTAACCAAAAGAAATAGAAATGCATATTCATTTATTGTTTATGGGTAAATTACAATGTTGTTCCTTATGTTTAGGTGTATTATTTAGATCAGATCCAAAATTAAAATGTTTCGCCATTGCATGTTATGACGAATCAAGGTGGATGAAGCTTAAAAGAAGATTTTTTAGAGGGATATGGGTGGGGTGGTTAAATTTCAGTACAAAACTCACTCCAATTATGAGGTAAATACTCTTTGATTTTTTTGGTTTTTTTTTATTTTATGCTATAGCAAAGTTAGTCTTCTGAAATTTTGAAGTGTTCTTATATCTGATGAATGACGTATTAGCTGTCAAAATTAACTTCATGGAAACCCACCTTAAACTAATTTTGTTGTCATGTAATGTTAAACAATCAGATTACCTAAATATTATTACTTATGTTGAAGTTGGTTGGTTGATGAAGTCAGATTGTTATGGTCAAATAGGAATAAAAGGAAGTTGAGGGGTAAGACATGTTAAGCAGCCAAAGTGATGAACATAAGGTTTCACTTTCCCATATGTTGATGATCATGCACTTATTATAGTTTCTGCAAGAACTAATCGCTAGATATGAAATTGCTTATCATTGAATTACATTTCAACATATCAAATTGCTTCAAATAGTTATAACAAATTCATTTGCTTGGATGATTTGTACCTGATTATACGTAATGATAACAAGGATGTGGGATTTGATGTTTTTTATATTGCATACATAGTGTTTGATGGAATGCAACTGAAATTTTATTCAAAGATCTTAACACTTGAACATTCGATTCATATTTTTATGGAAATTTAACTATGTTGCAAATTTTGAATGTTATATTTTTTTGCTATTCAATTTTCTTATATTTACAATCTCCTTTTTTATTCAAAATGTAATTCATATCATTCTCTATGTGTTAAGGTTGCCGAGTAAAAGTTCACTTAGGCAAGTCCAAATCTTTGTTGCCTAGTAGAAGCAACCTCAACAGTTGATGTTGATTTACCAGTATGTGTATTTGTTAAGATTGAAAGTTTTAGTCTCTTATTCATAGGCTCTTTCTTTTATAAGTACTATATAGCAACGTACTATTTAATTTTCATATTTATCAAAATTTACTTTTTTACATTTCTGTTTAATTTTTTCAGAAAATACATGTAACATCCATAAAATTTTGAATATTTTAAAACTTTTACATAAGTCCAAAAACCATCATTTATTACATATTGTTTTCAAAATAGGTTTCACATCAGAGTTTTTCCCAGAAATCGTAACAACAAATACGAGGAGGTGCACGATCAAGCCTTCGCCTTTCCGTGATCATCTGAGGTACCTAAAACATAACCAAAAACTGTAAGCCTAGAGCTTAGTGAGTCTTCCCCAAAATACCACCACATAACATAACAGACAACATCAAGCATAAATGAGCCTTCAGCCTGACTGGACCGCCTCGTAGGGCCTACAGCCTATCCAGACCGCTTACGGGCCTTCGGCCTGACTAGACCGCCTCGCAGGCCTTCAATCTATCCGGACCGCCCTGGGTCTGTTGGCCTACAGCACAAAGCAGGACCGCCTTAACCCAACCACACACACACATGTCGACATATACATAACTCATAACTACATAATCAATTAACAGGCAAGCACATATCATACAAATCAATAAGCATAACATCATCCTATCTACCAGGATACAGATCTAAAAGATCATAACAACATAGCAACATCCTATCTACCAGGATAACCATCCAAAAAGGACCGCCATTGGTGCCTTCGACCCAATAGTACAGTGGGGAAAACTCACCTCACAAGCAGTGCTGAACCGGTAAAATCCAACTCCAAAACTCAGCTCCTGACTCAAAAGACTACAACCACCATGTGACCATTTCTATCAAAACCCCGAAATACCCAAAATGCCCTCAAAGTCAAACTTGATTAACCACGGTCAAAGTCAAAGTCAATAGTCAATGTCACTAGTACATGTTGACCCAACTCGTCGAGTGCACATACCAACTCGTCTAGTTACTACAATACTCAGAGAAACTGGGGAAACCCCGATCCAACTCGCCGAGTTGTCAGGACAACTCATCGAGTTCCTACAGTATCCAGAAAAGCGGGAAAAACCCGAGCCAACTCGTCGAGTTGTCAGGACAACTCGTCGAGTTTTCCTAGCTTAACTCATACAGTCCTTTTTCATCCATTCTAATGCTTAAGAATGTAGATCTGATACCCAAGAGCTGGAAAACCACGTAAAGTTGCTAACTTTACGTCCATGCATGTCACCAAAAGGCTTCAAAGCTCAAAGAAGGCTTAATAAGGGACCTAAAGCATGAAGCGGGCCTAGAACTTGATAAAGCATGAAACTTTAAGCCCAAAGAGGCCATAAAACGTCCACATCTGAAGTAATAACTTCATGAAATGCCCAATCCCAAGAATGACCCCAAAATGAGCCAAAAATGACAATAAACTTCCAAGGAAGAGATCTAAGCAATAGATGATCAAGTTTTCGACTTTTTACCTCAAAAGAGTAGCTAAACTCAAAAAGATTTTGGATCTAAAGCTTCCCCCCTTAAAGCTATGCACCACCAACTTCAAGCTCTTCAAAAAAACACCAAGAAAACACTCTTCAAGCTCACACACACTCAAATATGGGAGAGAAAGCACGAGACTAGGGTTTCTGGACAGGGGAGACGGGTAAGGAGGCCACCCAAAGGGTATAAAGCCTTTAAATAGGGTGCAACACCCTAAAAATTAGGTTTTCTTAATCAGCCACCAACTCGTCGAGTTTTCCTCTCCAACTCGTCGAGTTGGTCCAAAAATATGCGCGGCCCAAAGACTTTCAACACGTCGAGTTGAGGCCATCAACTCGATGAGTTTCAAGGAAAAATTGCCTTTTTAATGAAAATTATCATACCTGGGAATTAGGATGTTACAACTCTCCCCCACTTGAACTAGGCTTCGTCCTCGAAGCCTGCTGCAGTGAACACATCCGGATAATGCTCCCGCATCTCAGCCTCCGGCTCCGAGGTCCATTCGGATCCCCTCCGATGCTCCCACTGTATGTGACAACCCAAAATTTCTATTCTGTACAACATTTCAATTCAATAGAAGTCAGAACAGTTGCTGCTAATTTTCAAGTTTTTTTTTTGGAATAAGTTTGAGTATCTAGGAGTTAGTACTTAGGGAGATATCAGGAGAGGGGATACTCTAGGGTTTATTGTGCAACAATAATACCCCAAAGCTTCAAGAGTCAAGATCCAAATCCATTTCTCTCTCAAGTATCATCCAAAAGTTTTTCAAGATCATCAACTTGTAAGTGTTTCTAGCCCTTTTAAGTTGGTATATTACTTAATCTAGTGTTTTAACACACTTCCATCCGTAAAAATGTTCCAAAAGGCTAGATCTTCAAGTTTCAACAAGAACACCAAGAACACACACTAGTGTTCTTGGACTTTTGGCTCATTTCAAGCTTCTATATTGTAAGTACTTCTATCCTAGAGTATCATAGAGCTTGTTATACATCCATATATCAAGAAATCACCCAAGAAACACCAAGATCAAGGTGTTTACGGTCCAAGATGTTCTTGGACCGTAAACCCTAAAAAGGGTACCAATGTGTGCCCTAGCCTATCCTAAGCCTTGGTAACTAGCATAGATCCCTTCATTGATATGTTAAGGACTTGAAAACATCAAAATAACATAATCCATAAGGGTTTACGGCCGTAAACCCAAAGGGAAATGGTCTTAGGGCCGTAAACTCCATTTAGGGGTGAATTGGTGCCCTAATCCCTTCCATAGGCTTATACTTGAAGTAGGATGCTTCCCAATGACTTGAATAGCTTCAAAACACCAAATGGTCAAAGAGGCTTGAGTTTACTTCCGTAAACTCATGGGTTTACGACCGTAAACTCAATGAGTGATGGTCTTAAAACCGTAAACTCATGAAAGGGGTTCCTTTGAACCCTAAACTCAATAGTAATGTCCTACAACTCTTAGATGCAATCCTTAGCACTTATAACACCTATATAAGGTGTTTAACATGCCCTAGGATGTCTTAAACTTTGTTATTTAGTTGTTTAAAGACTAATTGGATACATATATGTGTCATTATATGTTAACTAGGATCCTTGTGTGTGCTCAAGTCTTCACTTGACACTTAGCAGCCTATACAGTCCGTTCATCCAAACCACTCACTACAGGTGAGTTCATACCCTTTAATTAACCTTTTAAATTGTTTTTAAATGCTTTTATGGGGGGATGCAAGTTGAATCATGCTATTTATTATATCAATCACATGTGATTAATAACTAGCATACAAATGGATTTATTACACTTTTAGCTGTTTTACCAAACAGATTACTTCAAATGGCTTTCCAAAACGTTTTTACTTGTTTAAAACTCTTTATCAAACTGTCTTACATACTGAATGATTCTTTTCAAACTCTGTTACAATTATGTTTCAAACAAAGGTTTTCCTTATACTTAAAACTGTTCTTATCAAATGAACTGTTTTCAAACCGTTTTACAAACTAACATCAAGTCATCTTTTCTTAGTTGTTAAACTTTTATAAGATTTTTACAAAACTTCTTTTATACTTTTATATTGTCAATTGCATGCCTATATATGTATAGTTATATAAGTAATGTTTAAAGGACTTAGGAAGGCTAGCTCGCTTTATCTCCTTTTCCTCGTTGGGATGTGGCTTTAGGGCATCGGTTATTCGTCCGAAGGTCGTCTAAATATTAGTTATATATTATGTATACATGTATAGACATAAAAGTTCTATCGGTCAATTCAATACCCTTGGGTAGCAAGGGTATACTTTCATGTTCATACGTACAAGTCATATTACTAGTAAACTACGATATGCGTAGTTTAGGAAGTTACTAATACTATTACTAGAACAATGAAACATACAATGAGTCAGTTCATTCATGAGTCAATACATGCTAGATAGAGAGGGAACACACAATACAGCTAGTACACACAGAACATTACAATACATGCTAGATAGAGAGGGAACACACAATACAGCTAGTACACACAGAACATTACAATACATGCTAGATAGAGAGGGAACACACAATACAGCTAGTACACACAGAACATTACAATACATGCTAGATAGAGAGAGAACACACAATACAGCTAGCACACAGTACATTACAATACTATACAGAGAGAACATACAGGCTAGATAGAGAAAGAACACACAATACAGCTAGCATACAAATACTAGAACATTATTATAGTTATGTGAGCCACTAAACGGGGCATGGCACTACCTGCCATGACCGCTTTTGTATCCAGAATCTCCTTAATTGGGGAGCGTATGAGTTTGCGTATAGATCTATACTGGATTGACTATCCTACACCTTGCTGCTCGCTACAGTGGGACTTGCAAGTCTACGGGTGCCAAATGTCATTTCTTACGGCGTCTTACATCGTCGTTTTACTATTGAGTCGGTAGCAGGGTACAGGCCGATCACATGTTACTTTAAATAGCAATTGGTTTAAGGTAGATAGTACAGCAGTAGTTACTTAATACAATACTACGGTACTATAATATTTTTCCCTTTACATTCACTTCGTGAACATTCACACGATGTACGGTAATGTAAAAAAAAACTATATTTTTGGTTAATGATAGTTGGATTTGGGAAAATACACACTCTTACGAGAGACACACACACAGATACTAGATGCCTTGGTAGAAGGCTACTTTAGTAGGAAACATATGGTTTTCTAGGAGATTCAAACCTTTTCAAAACATTCACAAACTTTTACATACTTACATAGTACATACTTTCAAGCACTTTCTTACAAATACAGACATTAAAATACTTATGATCTCACCAGCTTTAAAGCTGATACTCGCTTTCAAAATAACTTGTATCCTCAGGTCAACAGTAGACAGGTGCCGGTGCAAGGTTTAGAGAAGATGGAGCTTGTTAAAGACTCATCTTTCATTTTGATTTATATTTTGGTGTCTATATAACTTGACAGAACACACTTGTATTAAAACTTTACTTTTAATGTAATGGATGATGTTGTTGCTTGTTTACTACTATTCATTGTTGTGATACTGTACATGACGTCCTCCGCCCCAGAACGTTTCCGCCGTTCTTAGGTTTGGGGGTGTGACAGATTGGTATCAGAGCATTGTTTATAGTGAATTGAGTATATCAACCCATAAAAGATATACAGACTATAAATACAATGGGATTAAAATACTCTAACAAAGAGTTATACTTTAAATAATAAAATATTTAATTAAGTATACGTGCCTGCATTCATACTAAAAACAGTGTCACTAGGACAATACAAAAGTATTACGATTGTTGGGCAGCACAAGTAGACTTAGAGACATATAGTCAAAACTGGGAAGATATAGCCTGATCAACTATATTATCCGGGGGTTGACTAGCATGTGCCTAAGTGTGGTGGTGAGGTTGCAACAAGTCTAAAAACTTACCCACAATACCACAACGAGAACAATAGAACCTAAACTTAAAATACTATAGGGGTATTTTGTGTTACTACAAGCTACTTATGTGCTAGATTCTTATATCTCTTTTCTCGCGTAGATAATATGGCTGGATTCCATCCCTACGGAAACTTGTACTTCCCTAACCAAGGTAATGAAGGCGGGTTTGAAGCTGATCCAGGAAATGACCACCCAATCCTTGTGGATGGTCACCAGGCTGAAGGCTTTGGAGATGGTTCTGACTCCGAGCCTGAGGTTGAGAACCTACCCCCGATGGCTCTTGTTTCGAATCCTAACCATCGTTCGGCTTTTCAAGGTCCGACGCCTCCATGGGTAGAAAGCTTGGAAATATGGAGCCAAGGACAGGATCAACCCATGCCATTTAATGGAGACCGAAGCTTTTATGACCTGAGCGAAGGGGGCTCAGCAGACAGAGTCTTGCCAATCCTGGTCCGCAGAGTGGCCCGGAATGAGATTCAAGGCAGGACAGCCCTACATCAAATCACAGAAGTTGTCGCTAATGCGAGAATGCATACCCTTCGCACCATTCGTCTGGGAGATGCTCGTGAGAGATCTGAGAGAGACCATGAAACCCTGATGCAAGCACTGGCTGAATCACGAGCCGAAGTCATAGAACTTCGAGTACGCCAGAGGGTGTACGAAAGACACCTGCTTGATATGGAACGTCAACTGGCTGAACTAAGAGTTCACCAGAGGGATGACCGTCACCAGCAGTAGATGTCTTACTTTCTTTCCCTGTTAAAAGGAATTGTTTTTCCTGTCTATGTCATATGTGGCATTTTTCTATGAAACTATCTTGTACTATAGGTACTTTTAGTTAGGCCTTTATGCGGCCAAAACCTTTCTACTCTGGATATGATGTAAGACCTTCTACAAGGTCAATTTTTCCCGAACTTTTGCGTCATGAATATCAAAGATATTGACAGTCGGCTAACTTCTGTGTCATTCTTTATTCAAATACTTTCATCATGCTATCATGGAAGTCTATCTGAAACCCACTCTGGTCAAGTTGCTGGACTAGGGAAATTTAGCTCAGGGATCATTCCCAATTCTCTATCAAAAGTTCGATCATTTTATTTACCAACCGATAGTACCTTGTTTTAGACGTCAAACATCTTGTGACCATTCTATGAACTTACTTCTACTCCGTACTAAGGACTGCATCATAGGGATGTAGGTCAAACCTTCGATAACATACTTCTACTCTTTTCATGAACGATCGAAATACATCTAGAGTCAACCATATTCACTCACAAACTCCTTATCTTTCGTGTTACAGAATCATGTCGTCATCCGGAAGTAGTCGGCCGAACAACGAAACCCCTGCATTTCCTATGGACGCCGCTACTTTCCAAGCCGCAGTTACAGTTGCCGTGACGGCTGCCGTGGCAGCTGTCCTTGCAAACCGCAGCGCTATCAACGCAAGCAATGTTGACAAGGGGGTTGACAATCCCGATCGTAGTAACAACCCTGGGAGTCAACAGATGATAACGGTTGCAAACACTCAAGGCCACAACTCAGAGTTTAAGAAACGAAAGCGTCAAACCCAGGTGGAACGCAAGCGGATTCAGAGGATTGCCATGCAACGGCAACCAGTGGCGACCCCTGCCACCTCAGCGCCGGTCAAGTGATATGAGGGAACACTCCCGAAGTGTAACAGGTGCAGCTATCACCATAAGGGAATTTGCCGAGTATTGCAATGCAACAATTGCAACAAAATGGGGCACATTGCTCGTTTCTGTAGGACTACCTCCACCACTGGAGCCAACTTAGTTTGCTATAGTTGTGGTGAGGCAGGGCACTATCATAGAAATTGTCCAAAGGGAAAGATCAACGAAAGCAACCGGGTCCACATAACTCCGACTCGACACTTCACTTCCACCACTGATGCTGGTACAAGCCAGATTTGTCATTTATGTGGTGAGATTGGACATCCCAAGAAGGATTGTCCAATAGCAAAGAACTCTGGCGCAGACGGGAAGATTCTAAGGATCACAACTGCAGGGGAGACTACTCCGGACCCACGTTGAAATACTAAGGCGCTTTGTAATAGTAGACTTATAAACTGCTAGAAACTAGTACAACTTGAGTCTTATCTTTTGCGAGATCCCATCAGTAAAGGGATGCTCGTGCTGCGTATACTTGTCTTTTGTAGTATACCTAGTTAGCAGCAATGGTTTTGTAGTGAATCTATAGTACTGTAACTCTGTTAAAAGTTGCGCTGTTGGATTTTGTCTGTAACGCCTTTATGATCAAGTCTAATGTCTTTATTCCCAAGTGAGTCCGATATTATCATACAGCTTGATTCAATTCGATCCGCACAATACCAGTTTCGTACGTACATCCCTTTCTCCGTAGACGTTTTTTTTAAGCAAAGCCATCATTTCAGAACTCCGAAGTACTCATGCGTAGAGTGCCTCATGTTTCTTATCCCTTCCGGAGAAACTTTAGCAAACCTCCCCGAAGTACCACTCGTACAGTACGTCAAGTTCAATACAAGGACTCTTACGGTTAATCTATCGATGAAGAATGTATACACAAGGGTGGTATATAATCAAGGTTCTACAGGTTTAGAATTAATGATTCCCCTTTTACTTTTTTTCCTCGTTGGGATGTGAGCTTAAAGAAGAATCATTTATTCGACTACCTTTTCAATCTTAATTATATACGACTCGTATACACGAGACTATGATCGATGAACCATGTATGAATTCTAATATGAACTTCAGGACGGAGACTGCCCAAGACTACGAGTAATCGCATCGTCATGCGAACAAACTTAGAACCCAGTACGACTTCTGTAACAAGATCGCCCTACAGTCTAACACCTGCGAAGATACAAGAACCGTCCGGACAGCTTAACGACTACACAACAAATGGAACTGAAAGACCAAGCTTCTCGCCCTGGAGAGCTCCGGTCTTATTCTACAAAAAGATAGACGGATTGTATCATAAGTACATCGACTATCGGAGACCTCGTCAAGATTTCCATTGGAAATTATTATCTCTGCCACGCATAGACGAGTTGGTTGAACAAACGCAAGGAACGAATTACCTTTCAGAAATGGACCTGAGATCCGAATATCACTAGTACGAGTGTTAGCGAAGGATGTCCCGAAGACGACCTTCCGAACTCGATGCGGACACTACGAGTCTGTAGTGATACCCCTCGGATAGGACCAATACGCCCGTAGTATTCATTAACTTAATGGATAGGGTACGCCATTCTTACTTGGATCAGTTCGTCATTAACTTTGTAAATGACTTACTTATCTACTCTCGTAGTAAGAACGAAATCACAAATAGTATCTACAACAAACCATGGAACCAATGCGATCAGAGAAGCTTTGTGTGAAGTTCTCTAAATACGATTTTGGTAATTGAAGAGTCAAATTCCTAAGACACGCTATTAGTGATGTGGGAATTCTTGAGGACCCTTTCAATTTATCAAAACCGTTGAGAATTTGTCAGCACCGAAGACGCCGTCGGGAATTCGCCAGATTCTAGGTCTCACAGGCCTACTGTCGTAGTTCATTTAGAACTCCTCGCAAATTACGGAACCCCTTACGACTTTGACCCAGAAGGGAGCGACCCTTGACTGGGAAGAGAAGCAAGAGGGAGAAACCCTTGGAACTCCAGGTGAGAGACCAAATCCTTTGGAAGTCTCACTCTGGGAAGGCTTAATACGCTTCGTAAAGCGTGGAAAGCTAAATTCAAGATAGTCAGGACCTCCGAGATTCTTGCCAGAATGGCCCTGTAACTCACAAACTCAATCTACCCCGCGAGCTTAGTAACGTACATTTTACCCTTCACGTTTCGAACTTGCAAAAGTATCTATCCGAAGAGACTCTTGAAATCCCACTCGAAGAGATCGAGTTCCACAAGAGCCTCACCTGCGTAGAAGAACCGTAGAGACCATGGACCGAGAGGTCATGCGAACGGTTCATAGCCGTTTCCCATTAGTGAAGGTTTGCTGGAATGCCAACCGAGGACCTGCATTCACTTGGGAGCGCGAAAATCAATCGATTAGGAAGTATTCCCCACTTCTTGGCTCGATTATTCATGCCTACTCCTTTACCTAAATCCTAATTTCGGGACGAAATTCCTTCTAACGGGGGGATGATGTGACAACCCAAAATTTCTATTTTGTACAACATTTCAATTCAATAGAAGTCAGAACAGTTGCTGCTAATTTTCAAGTTTTTTTTGGAATAAGTTTGAGTATCTAAGAGTTAGTACTTAGGGAGATATCAGGAGAGGGGATACTCTGGGGTTTATTGTGCAACAATAATACCCCAAAGCTTCAAGAGTTTGGAGTTTACAGCCTAAACAAGGGTGTTTACGGCCGTAAACCCTAAATGGGGGGTATATATATGACACTTTGTCATTTTTTACCCTTTTTCACAAAACTCAAGATCCAAATCCATTTCTCTCTCAAGTATCATCCAAAAGTTTTTCAAGATCATCAACTTGTAAGTGTTTCTAGCCCTTTTAAGTTGGTATATTACTTAATCTAGTGTTTTAACACACTTCCATCCGTAAAAATGTTCCAAAAGGCTAGATCTTCAAGTTTCACCAAGAACACCAAGAACACACACTAGTGTTCTTGGACTTTTGGCTCATTTCAAGCTTCTATCTTGTAAGTACTTCTATCCTAGAGTATCATAGAGCTTTTTATACATCCATATATCAAGAAATCACCCAAGAAACACCAAGATCAAGGTGTTTACGGTCCAAGATGTTCTTGGACCGTAAACCCTAAAAAGGGTACCAATATGTGCCCTAGCCTATCCTAAGCCTTGGTAACTAGCATAGATCCCTTCATTGATATGTTAAGGACTTGAAAACATCAAAATACCATAATCCATAAGGGTTTACGGCCGTAAACCCAAGGGGAAATGGTCTTAGGGCCGTAAACTCCATTTAGGGGTGAATTGGTGCCCTAATCCCTTCCATAGGCTTATACTTGAAGTAGGATGCTTCCCAATGACTTGAATAGCTTCAAAACACCAAATGGTCAAAGAGGCTTGAGTTTACGGCCGTAAACTCATGGGTTTACGACCGTAAACTCAATGAGTGATGGTCTTAAAACCGTAAACTCATGAAAGGGGTTCCTTTGAACCCTAAACTCAATAGCAATGTCCTACAACTCTTAGATGCAATCCTTAGCACTTATAACACCTATATAAGGTGTTTAACATGCCCTAGGATGTCTTAAACTTTGTTATTTAGTTGTTTAAAGACTAATTGGATACATATATGTGTCATTATATGTTAACTAGAATCCTTGTGTGTGCTCAAGTCTTTACTTGACACTTAGCAGCCTATACAGTCCGTTCATCCAAACCACTCACTACAGGTGAGTTCATACCCCTTAAATAACCTTTTAAATTGTTTTTAAATGATTTTATGGGGGGGATGCAAGTTGAATCATGCTAGTTATTATATCAATCACATGTGATTAATAACTAGCATACAAATGGATTTATTACACTTTTAGCTGTTTTACCAAACAGATTACTTCAAATGGCTTTCCAAAACATTTTTACTTGTTTAAAACTCTTTATCAAGCTGTCTTACATACTGAATGATTCTTTTCAAACTCCGTTACAATTATGTTTCAAACAAAGGTTTTCCTTATACTTAAAACTGTTCTTATCAAATGAACTGTTTTCAAACCGTTTTACAAACTGACATCAAGTCATCTTTTCTTAGTTGTTAAACTTTTATAAGATTTTTACAAAACTTCTTTTATACTTTTATATTGTCAATTGCATGCCTATATATGTATAGTTATATAAGTAATGTTTAAAGGACTTAGGAAGGCTAGCTCGCTTTATCTCCTTTTCCTCGTTGGGATGTGGCTTTAGGGCATCGGTTATTCGTCCGAAGGTCGTCTAAATATTAGTTATATATTATGTATACATGTATAGACATAAAAGTTCTATCGGTCAATTCAATACCCTTGGGTAGCAAGGGTATACTGTCATGTTCATACGTACAAGTCATATTACTAGTAAACTACGATATGCGTAGTTTAGGAAGTTACTAATACTATTACTAGAACAATGAAACATACAATGAGTCAGTTCATTCATGAGTCAATACATGCTAGATAGAGAGGGAACACACAATACAGCTAGTACACACAGAACATTACAATACATGCTAGATAGAGAGGGAACACACAATACAGCTAGTACACACAGAACATTACAATACATGCTAGATAGAGAGGGAACACACAATACAGCTAGTACACACATAACATTACAATACATGCTAGATAGAGAGAGAACACACAATACAGCTAGCACACAGTACATTACAATACTATACAGAGAGAACATACAGGCTAGATAGAGAAAGAACACACAATACAGCTAGGCATACAAATACTAGAACATTATTATAGTTATGTGAGCCACTAAACGGGGCATGGCACTACCTGCCATGACCGTTTTTGTATCCAGAATCTCCTTAATTGGGGAGCGTATGAGTTTGCGTATAGATCTATACTGGATTGACTATCCTACACCTTGCTGCTCGCTATAGTGGGACTTGCAAGTCTACGGGTGCCAAATGTCATTTCTTACGGCATCTTACATCGTCGTTTTACTATTGAGTCGGTAGCAGGGTACAGGTCGATCACATGTTACTTTAAATAGCAATTGGTTTAAGGTAGATAGTACAGCAGTAGTTACTTAATACAATACTACGGTACTATAATATTTTTCCCTTTACATTCACTTCGTGAACATTCACACGATGTATGGTAATGTAAAAAAAAACTATATTTTTGGTTAATGATAGTCGGATTTGGGAAAATACACACTCTTACGAGAGACACACACACAGATACTAGATGCCTTGGTAGAAGGCTACTTTAGTAGGAAACATATGGTTTTCTAGGAGATTCAAACCTTTTCAAAACATTCACAAACTTTTACATACTTACATAGTACATACTTTCAAGCACTTTCTTACAAATACATACATTAAAATACTTATGATCTCACCAGCTTTAAAGCTGATACTCGCTTTCAAAATAACTTGTATCCTCAGGTCAACAATAGACAGGTGCCGGTGCAAGGTTTAGAGAAGATGGAGCTTGTTAAAGACTCATCTTTCATTTTGATTTATATTTTGGTGTCTATATAACTTGACAGAACACACTTGTATTAAAACTTTACTTTTAATGTAATGGATGATGTTGTTGCTTGTTTACTACTATTCATTGTTGTGATACTGTACATGACGTCCTCCGCCCCAGAACGTTTCCGCCGTTCTTAGGTTTTGGGGTGTGACACTGTACCTTTACCAAATGTACCTCCTTATTATGCAGAACCTTTACCTTCCTTTCTAGAACAGCCACCGGCCTCTCACGATAGTTTAGGCGCTCATCAACATGAATGTCATCCAATGATACCACTTCATCCTCTTCCAGTACGCACTTTCACAACTGTGAAACGTGGAAAGTGCTATGAATCTGACTGAGCTCCTCCGGAAGATCCAATCTATACGCAACCTTGTCAACCCTAGCCATGATCCGGAATGGTTCGATATATCGAGGGCCCAACTTCCTCCTCTTCCTGAAGCGAATCACACCCTTCCAGGGTGAGACCTTCAGCAACACCATGTCGCCGACCTGAAACTCCAACTCAGATTGGCGTCGGTCGGTATAACTCTTTTGTCAACTCTGAGCGGTCTGCAATCGCTGCCTAATCTGCTAAATCATCTCTGTAGTCTGCAAAACCACCCTGGTCCGACCCATGACCCTGTGACCAAGCTCGCCCAAACAGACTGGGGTACGACACCTCCGCCCATACAACAACTAAAAAGGCGGAGCACCAACACTGGAGTGGAAACTGTTATTGTAGGAGAACTCTACAAGAGGTAGGTAGGAGTCCCAGCGCCCACCAAAATAAATGACGTAGGCTCGTAACATATCCTCAAGAGTGTAAATGGTCCGCTTGCTCTGGCCATCGGACTGCGGATGATAAGATGTGCTGAAATGCAGCCTCGTGCCCAGTTCCTCATGGAACTTCTGCCAGAAACGGGAGGTGAAGTGAACATAATGGTCTAAAACAATAGAGACCGGAACCCCATGGCGAGCAACGATCTCGCAAATATACACATCGGCCAACTTCTCGGTCGACGAGCTCTCCCGAATTGCCAGAAAATGGGCACTCTCGGTCAATCAATCCACGATGACCCAAATAACATCAAAACCCCTTTCCGTCTTCGGCAATTTGGTGATAAAATCCATCGAAATCTGCTCCCATTTCCACATGGGAACCTCCAGAGGCTGCAACTTGCCATGCGGCCTCTGATGCTCGGCCTTGACCATCCTGCAGGTCAAGCACCTCTCAACATACCAAGCGATATCTCTCTTCATGCATGGCCACTAATAACTCAATCTCAGATCCCGATACATCTTGGTGGCCCCCGGATGGATAGAAAAGCGAGACTTATGAGTCTCCTCCAGCAAAATCAGTCTGAACCCACCAGACACAGGAACCCACACCCGACCACAACGGGTCAAAAAACCATAATTGTTTGACACAAATCTGGTAATCTCACCCCTGATCATCTCAATCTTCCAATTCTCCTCTCGAACACCCTCGGTCTGAGCCTCCCTAATCAAACCCACAAGTGGAGAATCCACATATATCCTCATACATGTCATCGGAACAGAAGATCCAGCCGACTTGCGGCTCAGGGCATCCGCCACCGCATTCGCTTTACCCGGATGGTAAAGGATCTCACAATCATAATCATTGACTACGTCCAGCTACCTGCGTTGCCTCATGTTTAGATTCGGCCGATCCATAATATGCCTCAAACTCTTGTGATCCGTGTAGATGGTACAATGGACCCCAAAGAGGTAATGCCTCCAAATCTTGAGAGCAAAAACCACCGCTCCCAACTCAAGATCATACGTGTGATATCTCGTCTCAAGCGGCTTCAGCTGCCGCAAAGCATAAGCTATCACTCGTCCTCTCTGCATGAGGACTGCTCCCAAGCCGGTGATGGATGCGTCACAAAAAACCATAAAATCCTCAATACCCTCCGGGAGGGTCAAGACTGGGGCCTCGCAAAGTCTCTGCCGAAAGGTCTCAAATGCTGACTGCTTCTCAGGGCCCCACCGGAAATCCACCCCTTCCTCGTCAGACGAGTGAGGGTTACTGCAATCTTGGAGAATTCCTGAATAAATCGCCGGTAGTACCCTGCCAGACCCATAAAACTCCTGATATCCGAGGGAGATTTCGGAACCTCTCACTGCATCACGACCTTAATTTTGGCCGGATCAACCAAAATCCCATATTGGTTAACGAGGTGTCCAAGGAATTGAACCTCTCGCAACAAAAACTCGCACTTCGAGAACTTAGCATAAAGTCGTTCTTGCCTCAAAACCCCCAGAAGCTCATGAAGATGCTCCTCATGCTGCTCCCTGGTCTTGGAATACACCAGGATATCATCAATGAACACAATAACTGATCGATCGAGCATCGGCCTGCATACCCGATTCATCAAATCCATAAATATTGTTAGCGCATTGGTGAGCCCAAACAGCATCACCACGAACTCGTAATGCCCATAACGAGTCCGAAACGCGGTCTTCTCCAAGTCTTCCTCCCTCACCCTGACCTGATGGTACCTAGACCTCAGATCTATCTTGGAGAACCAAGATGCTCCCTGCAATTGATCAAAGAGATCATCAATCCACAGAAGGGGATAACGTTCTTCACCGTCAACTTGTTCAGCTCCCTATAATCGATGCACATCCGATGCGAGCGATCCTTCTTCTTGACAAAAAAGAATCAACGCTCCCCACAGAGATCTACTCGGACGGATGAACTACTTGCCTAGTAGCTCCTGCAGCTGAAATGACAGCTCCTACATCTTAGGCGGTGCCAATCGGTACGACGCCTTGGCAATAGGGGCCACACCTGGCATAAGGTCGATCCTGAACTCGACCTGCCTCTTAGGAGGCACACCGGGTAACTCCTCCACGAATACTCCCTGACAATTGGAACATCAACAACTGACACCTGATCCCTAACCTGCGTATCCACCACATAAGCCAAATAACCTGCACACCCATGTTGAATATACTACCGAGCCCTGACTGTCGAACAGAACCCCAAACCTGTTGGGTTTTGAGCATTCTAACACTCCTAAGTGTACAGACAACCCTAGAAAACCTTGGATCTATGTTTGTCTAAAATACATGCAAAATAATTTTTCCAAGGTTCATAATCCTATCTAGCATGGCATGGGGTACTTTTAAACATAAAAGAAACTAGAAGAATTACATACCTTTAGTAGTGAGTTGATTCTTTAGGAGTTTGAGAGCCAAGCACCAATAATGTTAATGCCTCAAATGGAAATCACAAAACACCACAAACTTGGAAAACTTTATGAGAGAGTATGTTTGCTCTAGAAATCAGCCACTCTTATGCACACACACATAGTGTCATTTCAAGCATCACAAGCCTCTTTATATAGTGTAGATGATTAGGGTTATGAACCATGTAAACCTTAATAATCCATGTCTTTTCCTTTCCAAGGATCCATGGGTTAAAAGCTTCATGGATCATCCATGGACTCCCATGCAAGCTTAGCCCATTTCCTAATGAGTGTTACCCTACACCATATAAATATAATAGCCCATGTTTAATTAGTCATCTTTTTTATCACTAAATTAATTCATAATTAATTTAAGATCAATACTAATTAAATAATACGATTTCATATTAATATATTATAACTTATAATATATTAATAAATCATAAACTTACTATTATCATAATATTATCCATATAAATAGTTCGGGTGAAGTGCAACTCAAATGGACCATGCCGGCTCGGGTCAAGTATATACCAAATAAGTTATGGACTTAGACACCTTATCCAATAGTCTCCCACTTGGATAAGTCTAATAACTGTATTTGCCTATATAACTTCAGGAACCAACCGGCAATCGTAGCTCTCGAAAACTCTATTGAACTATAAAGCGCCATTTTAGATAAGTGATCATATAATCCTCTGTTCTCATGATATCAGCCGGAAAAATACATGGAACAGTGTCTTACTTATTGTCCAGCAGTTTGTTTCCCGATTTCCGATTTGTTTGACAAAGAACTTAATCGAACACATCAATTTAGTTCTGACCAGGCCCGGTACATAGGTCAAAACAAAATCATCGAGGGGCCCAGATATCGCTTCTAATCCAAGAAGGAACAGATAAACTTCGACTCATATGCTTGTTCTACTACTTGTTGAATCATACACAAAGGCACGTTTTATAACATTGAGTTACCAATGCGTTTACGTACAATCAATGTATAACCAACTCATAGGTAACAAGTCATATCTCTAGGTTTGAGGACTTATATGATATTACCGTCTCACGATCACTCGAGATAAATTCCATGAAGTGATACAAGTGAGCGTGGGTTTATTCCAATACTCATAAATTATGAGCACTCATGAATGTTGTAGCAACCATTGCTATGTCTAAACACATTTAGTCATCTACAATCCCAATTCATGACAGTCTTGATTCATACCTACTTCCGACATATGACCGACTGTGGAGAATTTGAATAAATTTATTATTCAGGAAGTCAAAACATGCAAAGCTGAAACAATAGTAAATAATTGACAATGATAGCAACACCTTACTCATAAATAAATCACAACTTTTATTCATCATCAAACGTCGATTACATCTTACAAGTTTCAGTACTATCTAATCTGTAAAACTAATATCGTCCCTCAGCCCGATGCGCCTCACATGCTGCAAATGCCTAACCCTCGTCAGTCCCTTCGTAAGGGGATCCGCAGGGTTCTCATCCAACGATACCCTCTTTGCCACGAGGAGTCCTTCTATCTTGTGTCTTATGAAGTAATATTTTCTGTCAATGTGTCGGGATCTGCCATGATCTCTTGGTTTCTTGGCTAAGGCAACCGCACTATTGCTGTCACAGAAAATCTCCACAAGCTCCTTAATAGCTTGTACAACTCCAAGGTCTCCGATGAAGTTCTTCAGCCATATCGCCTCCTTCGCTGCTTCACTCGCTGCTATGTACTCTGATTCACAAGTCGAATCAGCTATCGTCTCCTGCTTGGAACTCTTCCAAGTGATTGCCCCTCTATTTAGGGTAAAGACCCAGACCGACTGAGAGCGGAAGTTATCACTATCAGTCTGAAAACTAGCATCACTATACCCTACTACCCTCAAGTCATCACTCCCACCAAGGATAAGGATCCAATCCTTAGTCCTCCGCAGGTACTTGAGAATATTCTTTACCGCAGTCCAGTGAGCCTTGCCAGGGTTCCCTTGGTATCTGCTGACCATGCTCAAAGCAAAGGCCACATCAGGGCGGGTACAAGTCATAGCATACATGATCGAGCCAACAGCGGAAGCATATGGTAGTCGACTCATTTCAGCTATCTCAGCCTCTGTACTCGGACTCTGAGTCTTACTCAGCTTGACATTGCTTTGTATAGGTAACTCTCCTTTCTTGGAATCCTGCATGTTGAACCTTTTCAACACCTTATCCAAGTAAGTACTCTGACTAAGTCCAATTAGTCTTTTACTCCTGTCTCTTAATATCCTTATCCCTAGGATATAGGCAGCTTCCCCAAGGTCCTTCATAGCAAAGCACTTCCCAAGCCAGGACTTAACCTCCTGCAAGGTTGGGATGTCATTTCCTATGAGTAGTATGTCATCCACATACAGTACCAAAAAGCTGACTATACTCCCACTAGCTTTGACATACACGCAAGACTCGTCTTCACTTCTCGAGAAGCCAAACTCTTTGACCTTTTCATCGAAACAAAAATTCCAGATGTGAGATGCTTGTTTCAATCCATAAATAGATTTCTCAAGCTTGCATACTCTATTAGGGTATTCTACACTGACAAAACCCTCTGGCTGACTCATGTAAACATCCTCAGCCAGCTTCCCATTAAGGAAAGCGGTTTTGACATCCATTTGCCATATTTCATAATCATGAAATGCATCAATGACTAGCATAACTCTAATAGACTTAATCTTCGCTACTGGTGAGAAGGTTTCATCATAGTCAATACCCTGAGTTTGAGTAAAACCCTTTGCAACCAGTCGCGCCTTATAAGTGTGCACTTTTCCATCCATATCGGTCTTCTTCTTGAAGATCCATTTGCACCCGACTGTCTTACGGCCTGGTACATTGTCAACCAAGTTCCAAACTTGATTGTCATACATGGACTGTATCTTGCTGTCCATAGCCTCCTTCCATTCAGCAGACTCCGGGCCTGCCATGGCTTCCTTAACACTGTTAGGTTCATCCAGATTTACCAGTGTACTATCACTGATAAATGTATCACCTTTCGTAGTAATATGAAATCCATAATAAAACTCAGGTGTGTTCCTAACCCTTGTGGAAGGCCTCGGAGGTACAGACTCGTCAGCTGGCTCAACAGGAGTTTCCTTCTCAGGTTGATTGCTAGTGTCTGAGGTTCCTTCACCAATTGACTCTTGAATTTCTTCAAGGCCTCGGAGGTACAGACTCGTACAGACTCTTGAAAGACCCCTCTCTTTGCCACAAAGACCACATTCTCACTAGGTCTGTAGAAGAGGTAACCAAAGGATTTCTGTGGGTAGCCGATGAAAATACACCTTTCACTTCGGGGTTCGAGCTTATCATGAGTCTCGTGCCTCACGAAAGCCTCGCAATCCCAAATCTTGATATGGTCCAAATTGGGAACTTTCCCAGTCCACATCTCATGAGGTGTTTTGGCAACCTTCTTTATAGGGACTAGATTAAGGATGTGGGCAGTAGTCTCTAAGGCATACCCCCAAAAAGAGATTGGTAGCGAAGCTCGACTCATCATAGAGCGAACCATGTCCAACAAGGTTCGATTACGCCTCTCAGCCATACCATTCAGTTGTGGTGTCATGGGAGGTGTCAAATGTGAGACAATCCCACACTCCTTGAGATAGTCGAGGAACTCAGTACTAAGATACTCACCACCTTGATCGGATCGAAGCATCTTAATGTTCCTGCCCAATTGATTTTCTACTTCCTGTTTAAACTCTTTAAAACTTTCAAAAGTTTCTGACTTATGTTTGATTAAGTAGACATAACCATATCTACTAAAATCATCAATAAAAGTCACATAATAGCGATTGGCATCCTTGTGGCGGTTTTGAATGGTCCACATACATCAGTATGTATAAGGTCCAACAAACCCTCACCCCTTGCACAAGTACCAGTGAAGGGTGATTTTGTCATTTTTCCAAGTAGACAAGATTCACAACTATCATCCGACTTAAGGTCGAATGACTCCAAGACTCCATCCTTTTGGAGCTGGCCTATGCGTTTCTTGCTTACATGTCCAAGACGACAATGCCACAATGATGCTTTATCCAACCTAGTGGAAGAATCAATACACAACACATTATTTCCTAAATTATCTACAACCGACACAGCTTCATACACACCATCACAAGGTAATGCTTTAAAATAAAGAACATTATTAAAGAAAGCATTTATTCCACCACATTCATTATCAAAAGAAAAGGTAAACCCTTGTTTGTACAAAGCATGAAAGGAAATAATATTTCTTGCCATTTCTGACGAGTACACACATTTATTCAAATCTAACTTTAACCCACTACTTAGCAACAAAGTATAAACTCTAATCTTGGAAACAGGTGAAGCCTTCCTATTCCCCATGATCAGGTTTATCTTCCCGTGCTCCACATCCTCACTTCTTCTTAGGCCCTGCAAATCAGAACATATGTGAATACCACATCCTGTATCAAGCACCCAAGAATTAGAATATGGTGAGTTATTAGACAATATAGTGTAAATACCTGCATGGGATGGTTTCACTTTCCCATCCTTGACATCCTGCAAGTACTTAGGGCAGTTTCGCTTCCAGTGCCCCTTATTCTGACAGTAGAAGCAATCATCATCCTTAGGGATGGCAGAAGGAGTGATAGAACCACTTTTGGTTCCAGATGAGGAGCCTTCAAGAGACTTTCCCTTGGTACCCTTCGAAGGTGTCTTCCTCTTCTTTCCTTTGCATTGCCTGATAGCCAAAACAGGGGTAGCTGTAGGAGTAGGAGTAGTAACAACCGACTTACCTTTAAGACCACTTTCGGCGGTCTTCAGAAGTCCCTGAAGCTTGCTGAGTGTAACTTCCTCCTTGTTCATGTGGTATGTCATGCAAAATTGATCATAACACGAGGGTAGGGAGTGCAAAATGATGTCAATTGCCAACTCCTCAAGGAAGTTCACATTCAATTTCTGCAAACGGTCCACATGCCTTTACATTTTCTGCATGTGGCCCGTGATGGGTTCACCATCCTTTATTCGGGTTGTTATCATGGAGGAGATTATTTCATACCGCTCTTGACGAGCACTCTGATGGTACCTTTCCATCAAGTCTTGATGCATCTCAAAAGGGTAATAGTCCTCATAGGACTTTTAGAGCTCGGATGTCATCGTGGCCATCATGATGCATGCCACTTTAGTGGCATCTCTCTAATGCGTCCTGAATTCAGCGATCTCCTCAGGAGTAGCAGTAGACTCATCAAGCTCCTTTAGCTCCTTATCGAGGGCATATTCCTTGTCCTCGTAACGAGTAACCATCCCGATGTTCCGGATCCAATCCATGAAGTTGGAACCATCAAAGATGACTCTCCCACAAAGGTTCATGAGAGAGAAGGAGCCAGTAGGGTTAGAGCCCGAAGCATTGTTGTTGGAAGACATCTGAAAAGAAGAAAACAAGTTTAGATTAGATATAAATAGAGTCCTTAATAAGACACCCAAATTTAATATTAAGGCTAGGATCCAACACAATATATTATAACTTAGAAGAGGGATGTCGTAATCTAAGCTATAACATATTTGAAGGTAGGTGAATGACGATTCACCAATTTCCACCAAGAAAACGAAATGAATTATTAGGTTTAATTGGTTTGAAATTCCTAGATTCTTTTGAGATTCATTGAACTTTTCAATGGCATGTTTCAATCTCGAGTGTGCCCTTCAGGTTTTGTGACTGGGATGCCGAGGATCACAAAACAAGGTGTGAATAACCATGCAAATTCACTTGGTACCCTTAATATTATCACCTAATCGATGTTTCGGTTAACCACACATGCTCCACCGATCTATGATAAACATTAAGTCACCCTTTGTTATCCTTACTAGTCCAAGTTAGTGTGCCGGTTAACCACACACGCTCCACCAACGACTTGGTAAGGTACAAAGTGCGAATTTCATGGGTTAGCACCATTTCACATTTTCCTACAGTAACTAAGATTGGGATTTTTTAAAACATTTAGTTACTTTATAATAATCATTATACTTTTAATGAGAATTAAAGTCATTGTCCTACCCGTTCGGCTAACGATCCTCCACCAATCAAGGAAGCGGTGGGTGAGAGTGGACACCCATTAAGCTGCCATTTTATAGGCAACAACCTTATACCCCCCTTATAGACCGGCTTCGTGAATGAGGCCTACTAACGGTAAAACAACTTGATCTTATACATATATATAATTACTAACCATTAATGTTATAAATAGTATAAGGGTTGAATTTTAACTTTTAAAACTCTAAGGGTTGGAATTAAAGTATATTAAAGTGTGTGCAACTTTACAAATTCCAAAACTTGAGTACAAGTTTTGAAACTATTCAAAACTTTTTATTTCATAACTTATGAATTAATGGTTCATAAAAATGAAGACTCTTCACTTTTATGTAACTTATGTGTTTTAAATGTGCATAAAAGAAAGTGACCTTTGGAAATCCATAACTTGAGGACAAATTATGGACTCCATTAAAACACATAAATGATCAAGAATTAATTAATAAACAATTTAGCAAGTAATTCCTATGATCTAACAATAATTCATAAGAACATGAATATCATATCAAAACTTCAAGAACATATGAACACATATAAACATGGAATTTTGATATTTGGCCATTGTAAATGGATTAGCACAACCATTACACAATCCAACTACAAAACTCAGATCCCAACTCAAAAGCCTACAACCACCATGCGACCATTTCTATCAAAACCCCAAAATACCCAAAATGTCGTCAAGGTCAAACTTGATCAACCATGGTAAAAGTCAAAGTCAATACTCAAGGTCAACAGTCCATGTTGACCCAACTCGTCGAGTTACTACAGTACTCAGAGAAACTGGGGAAAACCCGAGCCAACTTGTCGAGTTTTCCCAGCTTAACTCATTCAGTCATTTTTCATCAATTCTAACACTTAAGAATGTAGATCTGATACCCAAGAGTTGGAAAACCACGTAAAGTTGCTAACTTTATGTAACAACCCGAACCTTTTTCCGTTAAAGTTAACCGTTTTCCGTTAAATAAATTCATATTTTATTTATTTCCATCAAATTCCTTTGGTTTGGAAATCATTTAAGTTATATAATTGAATTTTATAAATGAGTCGGAACCAAAATCGCGCGAAAACCCGAGTTTCCTTCGAAAAATCAGCAGTTTCCAGCCTGACTAGTGTTCACGACCGTGAACCCGATCACGGCCGTAAATCTGTTCATGGCTGGACCCCACCACCGACCATACTCCCAGACTATATATACGTGACTCCTACCCTCATTTACACTTTTCTGACCGCGAACACACTTCCTCTCTCTAAAATCCCCCACCCGAAAACCTGAGATTTCTTAAGTTTTATCTTCATCTAACACTACATTCACCTTAAAACACGTTTGGGAGCATCTAACACCAACCTTTTCGTCGATTCAAACATAGTTGTTCTTGAGTTCACGGCCGTACACCCTTCAAATCTTCAAACCTTCAAGGGTCGCAATCCGTTCACGGCCGTGAACCCTTCAAACATTCATATTTCCTTCAAGAACACCATTCACGGTCGTAAACCCTTCAAGGGGCTGTTCACGGCCGAGAATAGTTCACGACCGTAATCCCCTTCACGGCCGCAAACCTTCCCAAGTCGTGAACTTGGCTGAAACCGCTTTCTCTGATTCAACCGAGTCCCGGATTCCGTTAAGTACCGCGTACATCAACCCGAGGGTCTTCATTTCCAGTTTCGTTGTCCGACATTTCACGCAACCAACCGTGAGTTCGTACCCCTATGCTTTTATGGTTTTAACGTTTTCAGGGGGAGAGTACAAGCCAAACATAAATGAATTGTGAATTTATACAAAAGGATTTCAAAACACTTAAAACTGATGCAATGGATATAGTCACACGGTTTTCACATTTCATAAAAATATTTAGATATTTTATCCCTTTTGTATTATGCTGAGCATAAGGGACGTTTTTGACTTACTGCCAAATTGCATAGTTTTCAGATCAATTCATGAACCAAATACATAATATTCATGCAAACTATAATAGGTATAGTTTGGGGTTTCAATATACAGTATTACAAATTCAGAGCTTATACATTGCTAAACATATAAACTATGACATACTTAGTTTATGATATTCTCGGGTAACAATGATACTTTATTACATAATTATTTAAGTATAATTATTACTCTATAAAGTATACACACAGGTTTGAATACAATAGATCAACACAGAACCTACACGTAAATTAGTTAATACAGTATTGTGAGACCACTCTTCAAATTGTACCCTTCAGGGTACTGAACTAAATCCTATCATAGTATAACTAGAGTCTCCTGGAGGGAGAGCGTGAGATTTGTGAATAGATATATTCGGGACTGACAATCCCACACCTGAACTGCTAGCTACAGTTAGGCAGGCATGCCTGGGGGTGACAAATATCATATATCCGACACTTGAAGAACGTCGTAAAGGTCACTAGGTCATATCAAGCACGGTTATACGACTCACAATAGTATAAACTAACCTTTTGTTTACGGGATTTCATTATTCTTTAGTTTTATTTTCTTTAATAGAACTATTTCATAATACATCTGGAGGATTCCAGGGATTTCAATTCACGGTTTATTTTAATTAATAAGACTAATATACATACTGGTGTTATCCAGGGTTTTCATATAAAAATGGGTTTTACATTCAAAACCGTCATATACAATTCATCTAGTGGTAATCAGGCATTCAAACTAATACTTCATGGAACACTGTAACAAACACATATGTTAGAAAATATTGGATTTTCTTGGAAAACATACAAACTTTTTCACTGATTCATTAACAGGATTTCATTACAAAAACATGCTTATAAACTCACCAACTTAATGCTGATACTCTTTTCAAAACCGCTTGTATTCTCAGGAAATCAGTAGACAGGTATCCTCGCAGCTTTTGAGAAGACGGAGCATATTAGAGTCACGTCTTTATTTTTGCTACTTTTGATGTATATAAATATGAATCAAACAGATGTAAATACCTTTTTATATATATTCAATGTAATAGTTGTGTTTACTTTGATTACTATGATGCAATTGTTGTGATACTACATATGACGTCATCCACCCCCGAACGTTTCCGCCGTTTCGGTTTGGGGGTGTGACACTTTACGTCCATGCATGTCACCAAGAGGCTTCAAAGCTCAAAGAAGGCTTAATAAGGGACCTAAAGCATGAAGGGGGCCTAGAACTTGATAAAGCTTGAAACTTTAAGCCCAAAGAGGCCACAAAACGTCCAGATCTGAAGTAATAACTTCATGAAATGCCCAATCCCAAGAATGATCCCAAAATGAGCCAAAAATGACAATAAACTTCTAAGGAAGAGATCTAAGCAATAGATGAGAAAGTTTTCAACTTTTTACCTAAAAAGAGTAGCTAAACTCAAGAAGATTCTGGATCTAAAGCTTCCCCCCCTTCAAGCTATGTACCACCAACTTCAAGCTCTTCAAAAGAACACCAAGAAAACACTCTTCAAGCTCACACACACTCAAATATGGGAAAGAAAGTACGAGACTAGGGTTTCTGGACAGGGGAGACGGGTAAGGAGGCCACCCAAAGGATATAAGGCCTTTAAATAGGGTGCAACACCCTAAAAATTAGGGTTTCTTAATCAGCCACCAACTCGTCGAGTTTTCCTCTCCAATTCGTCGAGTTGGTCCATAAATATGCACGACCCAAAGACTTTCAACACGTCGAGTTGAGGCCATAAACTCGACGAGTTCCAAGGAAAAATGGCCTTTTTAATGAAAATTATCATACCTGGGAATCGGGATGATACAATGCATTTCTATTTTTTTCGTCATGACAAATTTTTTTGTTAAGTTGCTCACCATAACAATAAATTCTAGAATTACGTATGCACGATTTGCAATTATCACGTAAAATTTAATGGTTTATATGTGTTTCAGGTAAAAAAATACAATCTTATCCCTATGAACTTGATGCTATGGAAAATGAAAACTATAAGGATATTTTTTGGAACTCCTGCTAATGTACAAACATGTAATAGCAATGTAGTTGTACTTTTTTTTAACCAAAAATAGCGATGTATCACCCATTAATCCAACCCTTGCAAAGTGGGGATACTTCACTAGTTATATTTAATTGAAACTTATGAGACTTAATTAAATAAGATTAAAATTTCTAAATTATATTTGCTCAATTAAATGAATAATGTAATCATCTAATGTCTAATCCAAATATTATACCAAAATCTTTCAAACCAATTATTAAAAACTTAATTGTGTGTCTCAAATATGTTGTGTGTATTTATTTATATAAGAGTGTATGTGTAACGTCCCATTTTCACAACAAAAAATTTTCATTTTTATTTAAGTAAAACTTCCCGATTATAAATCCATTATGAAGAAAACGTTTATGTCAGATACATTTATTAAAACCAGAGTAATATTTAAAACGTGGAGTTTTCATTGCTACTGATGGATGTGTACAGTCACGCCTTCGCCTTTCAGAGATAACTGATGATACCTGAAACAATCAACAATTGGGTAAGCATGAAGCTTAGCGAGTTTCCCCCAATATACCCCATACAATAAACATACAAGCATGCATCAGGTCCACTCAACCATCGGGTTGGAATACCCAGGCCCAGTCAACTTCCGGGTCTAGTCATCCTCATGATGGAATACCCCAAGGTTTGTTGGCCTACCACCTCAACCCAACTGCTCTACCAGAGCCTCCGTGCCTTCGGCTTACAGCCAGCCCGCAACGGGTATCTTGGCCTACAACATAAAGTAGGACCGAAACAAACAAGGATAAAGTAGGCACATAATACATACACACAACAATCATACAGCTCACTCCTGCCTAATAGTCCTCTCATAGCACACAATACCACTACCAACTAACCTCCATGATATACGTAACCATAAGTAGCCAGAGGTGAGATAGCCACTCGAACAGATGATCCTACTCTAGAGCCACAACCAAACAAGAAAGCAAGAAATCCTAGAGAGTTCTCAGGCTATCTTACATGACCACATACAGTCCCTAGGGCACTCCACTAGATGATAACTAGCAAGTACATATAACATATAGGTCCAATAGTGCACCATAGCATAACAACATCCTATATACCAGGATACCGATCTAACAGATCACTACAACATAACAACATCCTATATAACATGATACCGATTAACAAATCACTACACCATAACAACATCCTAAGTATCAACAATCCAAGGGATGCATGACTGTATATATTTAGAGGTGAGATAGCCATCCGGACATGTGGTCCTACTCTAGAACCACAACCAAACAAGGAACATGTAAGATAGCCCAGACCAAGAATCCTCAGTCTATCCTACATGACTATATACAGTCCCTAAGGCATCCTTCTATTGAAAGATAACCAAAACTAGTGGGCCGACATTGGTGTCTTCGACCCACGGTACAATGAGGCTAAACTCACCTAAATCAAGGAACTTTGAACACTGCGATATGACCCATTTTCAGCACTTCTTGCTCCCGCGAATCCACTAACACCAGAACCAGATAGAATCTCAATCAATAGCCCAAAAATCCTCAAGTTTAACCTAAATTCAAACTTGGTCAAAAAATCAACGGTCAACGAAAGTAAACGGTTAGTAGGCCCTCACGACGTGACCATCTATGGCTCACGTCGTGAGCCACTACAGGACAAGATAATCGAGTCTGACCACCCTCACGACGTGACATGCATCTTCCACGTCGTGAGATCCGTCTGAATGCCATATTTCTCCAAAACTTCTTAATCAATTAAGCCACTAATCCATCTGTTCCAGGAGGCTTCCTAACACTCCAACGATCATAAAAATCGATGCTTTAAGGTTTTGTATGTCCAATAAAAGACATGAGCTCAAAATGGGTCATTCATGGAGAAAAAGAGGATAAATTGTAATGCATGAACTCCAACATCATTTAAACTTCAGATCCATGACATATAAGCATTTAGGGACCCTAAGGACCCATAAAGTTGCCAAATTTATGGAGTCCCAACACTCTAACTCTTATTATCTTGGATAAATATGCATAAAACCTTAGATCTAACAACAAGGAAACATAAAGCTTGGATATTTATTACTCATATTGGTCCATAAGGGTAGCTAAATGCAAATGAAACTTCCAAGCTACAACTATGCTTCCATGATGATTCCTTCCTCTTCAAGTCACCAAAACTCCGCCTAAAGCTCAAGAAACACAAAGAGAGGCTAGGGTTAGGGTTTTATTGAGTTTAGGGACGAATGAGGCTGGTTTGGAACCCTAAAATGAAGTTTATGGGGGTTTAAATACGATGGAAACCATAAAAGATCATGGGCTTGGGCCGCAACGCATCTCACGTCGTGAGCTCTTAATGCTCACGTCATAAGCTCAGTTTAAATCAAAATCTTTATTGATCACTTCTCACGTCGTGACCCTTCAATGGTCACGTCATGAGCCCAAATTTTATCCAAAAACCAGGCCTTTGACTCCTTGAAGCATAAAGTTGAATAGATCTGGAAATGAGGTGTTACAGTATGTTATTTTTTCTTTACGAACATATTAATCAAATATATAATACAAAGTTATATATTTGAGACAACAATTTCATAATTATATTACAAACTTAAGGTTGTAGAATTTTAGTTTGCAACAATTACGTAAATACACAATGTAATTGCAACATATTATAAAATTAAGTATATTATGTCAATAGTTCAAAATTTATGAAACTAATAAATTAAGCATGTTTATTAAAAGTTAAATAGTTAGCTTTAAAATTAGAATAATAAAGAAGTTTAATATTTTATAACTTCAAATTAATGTGGTTGCAGATAAATGCATTATCAATGAAAAAAAACTACAAATACAACATCCACATTTTTTTTTCTCAAGAAACAATACATATAGGAACTAAAAAAATATATATACACAATAAAAGAAATGATCAAACTCCTATTTAGTTACATTCAACATTTTCATCGTATAATTTTCATATAACAAAAAGAATATATAACTTTTAAGAATATTGACATGAACATAATGAAAACCATTAACAAATGACTTAGCTTATACAAATTGTTAGCTTGAAAAGTTGTACCCATCTCTTTCTCGTTCGATATAAATAAATGCATCACAAATAGATCTTTTATATGTTCTCAAATCATATTTCTGTCCAAATCATTCTCTAAACACTATCAATATAATCATGTATGCATATAAATTATATATATATCTAATAACAATTCACGCATCATAAATACCAATTAAATATTATAAGTTAATTTTTTTATTGTATTGTCATTCAAGTCATATAAGTTGAAGATTTTGAGAATTTTAAATCAATATGATTCAATAATAACAATTCACGCATCATAAATACCAATTAAATATTATAAGTTAATTTTTTTATTGTATTGTCATTCAAGTCATATAAGTTGAAGATTTTGAGAATTTTAAATCAATATGATTCAATAGATAACCTATCTTGAAATATATATATATATATATATATATATATATATATATATATATAAATTATGAATCTTATATGGTTTGTTGATTTAACAATTCACTATCCACTTTAACAACCCAACCCCCACAAAAAAAATAAAAAAATAAAAATAAAAATATTCTCACAAGTAGATGCACAAGACAATAAAGAAAAAACACATTCAGAACCAGTTCAATACTCTCTCTCTCTCTCCACCAGCAGTCATCGAAATCGAAAAACCCAAAAGCTGTATACGAATTGACATTTATAATTTGATGCCATGGATAGACTTGTGAAAAACTACGAACTCAAAGCTTGCGGAATAGTGTAACAAAGCCCCTCTGACTGCTTTTCTGCTGCTGTTGTTTTTGTTTCAACCAAGAAATAGAAATAGTTGACCTCTCTCTCTACTCTACATGTCTAGAATCACATGGGTATTGATTTTGGGGGGGAATTTGGATCCGGAGAGAAAAAGGAGCGGTGGGTTGAGAACTAAACAGGCCGGAAGAGGGTCGTGCCGGGGCAGTTAGAGTTCCGGAATCAACAACTTGTCTTCTCTCGTTATCTAGACCTTCCTTCTTAATCTCACTCCTGGTTTCGATATGGGTTATCTACTAAAAGAAGCATTGAAAACCCTATGCGGTGTCAACCAGTGGTCATATGCTATTTTCTGGAAGATCGGCTGCCAGAACCCTAAGTAAGTTCCCCTTACTCGCTCTTCAGTTGGTTTCTCTTTTGTTTTATTGTATACTTTTAGGTTATTTTTTCTGCTAATATTATATTATCGTATTTATTTTAACCAAGTAGCGTTTTAGTTGTCTTGACTCTTGAGGGCATGGAAATTAATCCCCTACCTATAGGTTAGTTCCTTTGGTGAATCATGTCTGGTGGAATTTGGTAATAATTTTGCCATTGATTCTATATGGGTAGAGTGTGTTTGTCTTGTTTATAGCTTTTTGACTGTGCTGTGTTTGGTCTTGGATTCATATGTTTAGATTGTTTTGTTTTGTCGTGGTGCATCTTAGTGTTATTGTCTATTTTTGTTTGTATTGTTCTCCTGAGTCCATGTGTTGTAATTCCATCTATGTTTGCAAGGACACTAGACAACGGTACAAGGGTACTTTCATTGATTTGTTATTATAGCATCCTACTTTTTCATTAACCCAATAATAGCAATGTCTTAGTGAGAAAATAAATTCAAAGGACAATGCTCTAATAGAAATAAATGGTAGGATGATGCTATAATACACAAATAAAATCAAAGTACATTATCATTTCTAGCATTTAGCCCAATTTTCAAATGATTGTGATATGCGATATACTAATTGTTGTTTACTTGCTAACTATTAACTTCTCATTTCTTATTGTAGATTTCTAATATGGGAAGAATGTTATTACGAACCTGTTATATATTCAAATGTTGGACATGGAGATGGAGGGAATAAAGTCCACTTGCTCGTAACCAAAATGATGAAGGACAACTACATCAATCTTTTAGGAGAAGGGTTTGTCTCCAAATATATATATCTGTATATATTATGTAGTTTGTAATTTCCTTGTTTTTATCAATTTTTTTTAGATTGGTTGGGAGGGTTGCATTCACTCGAAATCATCAGTGGATTATCTCGGATAACAAATTGCAATTGCCAGGTGTCCATCCACCGGAGGTATATACCGCATTATTCTGAATACCAAGTTTAGTACTTGTCTTTAAAAGAAAGAAATTCGGACAAATCAAATGTCTATATGCCTTACAGGTATCAAATGAGGTGTTTACACAATTCTCGGCTGGCATTCAGGTAAAGTAATTTTAGGTGCTTTTTCTTTTTGACTTAATGCAGTAAGAACAATTTAATAGAGAAGGTTAGGGAAATGAGGCTTTTGCTTTTCTATATTGGTTCCTAACTTTGACAAATTTGGCCTCCTTAATTTTATTCCTCCATTTCGTCAAGTGTGTTGTCATTTTCTCAAAAGATTTTTTGCACATCATGGGAAAAATGATAATATTGTACTGTATTTTTGGTAACAGACTATAGCAGTTATTCCGGTTCATCCTCATGGGGTTGTTCAACTTGGTTCATCATCAACTGTAAGTTCATCTTTATTTTTTATGTCATATTATTTAGTGATGCATCCTTAATAATGAGAGCTGAATGCAGGAAATAGCAATGTACTTTCATTTATTATTATTATAACATCCTGCTTTCTTTTTCTTTTTCTTTCTATTCTAGCACCTTGTCATTGTCACCAATTAGTTTTCTTCTTTAGGCATTGTGCATTGAAGAATCTACCGATTATAGCATTGTACTTCCATTTTTTTCTTTCTTATTAGGACATTGTAAGTTGGAAATTCTGCCCAATTATAGCAGTGAGAGTTGCTTTGTACTTGGATAACTTTGCTATTATTCGGTACAAATTTTTTTTTTTTAAAATTTTGTAAAACAAATAATGTAGGATGTCATTGTACACAGGTACGTGAAAGTACATTGCTATTAAGTTAGAGCTAAATGCAAGAAATAGCAATGTACTTTTATATATGGCATCCTACTTTCATTTCGCTCCATTACATCAGTATACTTCCAAAATTTTGTTATTAAGGTATTGTAATTTGTAAAATATACGGAATTATAACATTTTAGGACCTTATACTTTGAACAATCTATCCAATTTTAGCAGTTAAAAAGTCTTTGTATGTGGACGAGATTGCTATAATATAATTGGGTAGATTTTTCAAAGTACAATGCTGTCATGGGAAGTAAGATGCTATAAATAAACAAATCAATAAAAACACATTGCTATTTTTTGCATTTAACCTTAGAAATTACATATAATAATGTTTAAATATGTGAAATTTGATGATTTTTGTTGATGTTTAGATTATGGAGAATGTGGGATTTGTGAATGATGTGAAAGGTTTAATTTGTCAACTTGGATGTGTTCCCGGTGCATTAATATCAGAAAACTACATGAAAAGAGAAGCGCCTACTCATTCATCGGGAAGCAGTGGGCATAGTTGTTTCTCTTTTAGTAGGCATGTACATACTGGAGATGGTTTGACTTTGAAAAGTCAACAAATTGAAAAGATCCCCTGCTACGATCAAGAAGTTGGTTTTGGCTCATTTTTGGGCAACTATCAGCCAATGGAGCAACGTATTTTATCAGAAGGAGATCATCATCATCATAATATTCATATTAATCACACTCCACCTCATGCTCACTTCTCTGGTAAGGCCTTTATTTTACTTTGTCTCCATGAGTTTAAAAAAATATTTTGAGAAAATGACAGCAGACTTGGGGAAATGGAACTGTGGAAAAACAACGAGGGCAGATTGGTAAAATGTTGGAAGGTTTTTCTCTGTTATGTTGTGTCATTGATACGAACCCATCCCATACCAGGCCCGTATCAATATCATGGCATAAGCCCAAGTGTAGAACAGAACTCACTCCAAAAGCCAGCTTGTAGGAGGAGGAGGAGGAGGAGGAGGAGTGGACACCTAGACTTACTTATAAGCCACCAACTTATAGTACTGTGGGATCCTAACAGTCATTCTTTCTTGCATTAAGTCAAAAAGATCTTGGCTGTGACCGCATAAAATGTTGTATGCATAAGATTTGTTTCTTTTCTAGACTGAATGGCCATTTTACCCTTAGACTGAATGTTGTATGCATAAGATTTGAAACTAAATGCCATTTTACCCATAGTTACATTCCAAAAGAAATCTCACAATATTCTTTACATTTAACATAAGAGGAAAAAAGAAGTAGGTCTGTCTAAATTCTAATATGTAAAGGTTTAGTGTCTTAATACATGAAGCTTCACCCATTAAGTATTAAGTCAAAAACAAAAAGCCATGTTTTGTATAGCTACCAGATTTAATGCATAACCCATTAATCTCATTAACTTACAAAGAAAGGGCAGGATGTCTGTCTGGATAAATCATGTTTAAGTTTTTTTTGACAGACACTAAACAAGCTTTTTAGTGATATTTTTGATGATGAGTCACTGTCCTACTTTTTGCAAATTTTGTGACATTAACATCAGTTGCAAACATAATACAATGAAACGATACTACTGGGATTTAAGACACTTGATCTTGCAGGCAAGCAGGTGAATGGAAAGCTGGAACATGAACTATTTGAAGCTCTGTCTATGACTATGTCCTCAGAAGCAGAACATTTAAAACCTCCAATTCCATCAAGGGACGACTTATTTGATATCGTGGGTATGGATTTGAATGGAAATCAGAATAACTGGGCTTATGAATATGAAGGAGAATCCAATAATAGCAGCAGCATTATTTATTCATCGATAATACCTAACGACCATCTTTTAGATGCAGTCGTCTCGAAAGTTCCCTCATCTTCAAAGCCAATTATTACAGATGATAACATTAACATGGGATCCGAAGGGATTAATTTGATGCAAAGAGACTACTTGGTGGGTAATGGGAATACTAACTCTTCTATCATCTCATCACAAATCGGTTCTTGGACTGAAGATTTGGGAAAAACCGAGTATGCTAATAATAAGAGTAAGAGGCCCGATGATGAAATTGGGAAATCCAATCGTAAGAGGCTTAAACCGGGACAAAATCCCAGACCCAGACCCAAAGATCGCCAGATGATCCAAGATCGTGTAAAAGAATTAAGAGAAATCGTCCCAAATGCTGCCAAGGTAATTTAAAAAAAAAAAAAAAAAACAAACTTTTTTCAATAGCTTCTTATTATGTTCTAGTTGCATTTGAGAAAATGAGGGCACATTTGGGAATAGAAGAAAAGAATAATAATAAATAAAAAGTTAGGACTAATGATTTTCTTACTTACTGTGGCAATGCTATCCAAAATGCAAAGCAATCTTCACTGTTACTAGATTTTTCAAAGTAGCAAGGGAAAAATTGGAAGTACAATACTGTTATCAGATAGAAAGAAATGAAAGTAGGATGCTGTAATACACAAATACGCTCTTATCTCACTTGCTTTTTATGTACCTAGTTAAAAGGGAACATTCATAAATAGCTGATAAGCTTAAATCTTGTCCCTGTCCCTGAAGTTCATTAAGTAAAAAAACAGAAGCTACCATACCAAGCTTCTGGTGGTTGTTGTTGGTTTGGTGCAGATAATAGAAATCTTTTTTATGTTGTGTTTGTTTATAAACAGTGTAGCATCGATGCTTTGCTAGAACAAACCATCAAGCATATGCTTTTCTTGCAAAGTGTTACAAAGCATGCAGACAAGCTAAAACAAACAGGGGAATCCAAATCCAAGGTATTGTATAATGGATTCTTGTTTTATGTTACCACCACACAACACAAGCTTTCGATGGCGGCAAGGGCATCCATGTGTTTCAAGTGTAAGTTTTTGTGGCAATTAATTGTTGTAGATTGCAAGCAAGGAGGGTCAGGGTGGGGTATTACTGAGTGATAACTTTGAAGGAGGGGCAACATGGGCATATGAGGTTGGTTCACAATCGATGGTGTGCCCTATTATAGTGGAGGATCTGAATTCCCCTCGTCAAATGCTTGTGGAGGTATGGTATACAGACAGCCTGCCTGTGTATATATAATGTTCTGTTTTCATATATCATCATCATCATCATCATCATCATATATATATATATATATATATATATATATATGTCTGTGTGTTGGTTATGTGGTAGATGGTTTGTGAAGAAAGAGGTTCATTTTTGGAGATAGCAGATGTGGTTGAAGGATTGGGATTGACAATCTTGAGGGGGGTAATGGAATCTCGGAATGACAAGATATGGGCCTACTTTACTGTAGAGGTAACCTTGCTTGGCTTACCTTGGGAATGTTGTTGAATTAGAATTAGTTTGATATGATATTATCTGTGTAAGCAGGCTAACAGGGACGTGTCAAGGATGGAAATATTTATCTCGCTTGTTAGCCTTTTGGACCAATCTGCAAAAAATGGGTCCAGCGGGAAAGGGAATGAACAATCTTTCCGGCAAGTGACCATACAGTAATGTCGTGGCTGCTGGGAGATGTTGAGAGCAGCTAGCTACTCTTCTGCCATGACCGACATCGATCGCAGCCTGGTTTTCTTGTCAGCGAGACTGACTGAATAGAATAGAATAGAGTAGAATCTTGTGTAGCTTTATTGCCTGCCTGCATGTGTAGATGGATTATCATGTATTGTATTGTATTTTATTGTATTCATTGCTTGGTTGTGTCTGTTTGAAATAGTTTGCTCCTTGTGTTTTCTACTCAACGCTCATCAGACTGACTACTCATTTAATGATCTCACTTAATGATCCTGCACTTAATATACTAACTAACTTGACTTGATAAGTCTTGTTAGAGTCAACGTTTTAAAAACTGGTCCGAATCGGCCGGTCCGGAACCAGTCAAGTGAGCGGTTCGACTAGCACCGGTTTTATGCTTATTTTTGGACCGGAACGGCCGATTTTTACAAAAAACCGGTTGAACTGGTTAAACCGAATAAAAACCATGGATCTAAAAGGCGTATCATGGCGCTAGGTGTAGTGTAGCCGTTACGAAAACGTCTAAGGCGGGTTTGTTAGGCGTGACATCCAAATAACGTGTCAAGGCGCGCCTTAGCGCGATATGGAGCGAGTTTTTTTCAAGGCATGGTTTCTTTTTTTTTTTTTTTTTTTTTTTTCTTATTCGGCCTATAAAACAATTTAGTTTTTGTTAAATTTTTTCATATTAAGTGTTAATATAACACTTCTAAAAACTTGATATATTTGATATAAATATATAATTATGTGATTTTTTTTAATGTATATAAAAATTTCACGCCTTGAAAAATATTGTGGCTCGCCATGGCTGGAGGCTTGACCTTTCTGCCAAGCTACGTCTCACAACATTTAGAACCTTAATAAAAACACATTGAAATGAAGCAATTTGTATAAGGGATAATGACTTAAAAGGGTAACATATTATTCGATTTGTATATATTTGGTCACTGAGTTTTTTTTTCGTCCACATTTACCCTTTAAACTTGATAAACTGTACACATTCAGTCCCTATGACCTGTTACTCCAGGTTAGCCGAGAAAAATGACTTGATAGGGTAATATATTTTTCATTTTGTACACATTTAGTCCTTAATATTTTTGTACATATTTAGTCCTTAACATTTTTTTTATTTCAAAATAAGTCTTTTTTTTTTGTACTCATTCGGTACTTATGAATGATTTCTTTAGGTTTTTTTCACGACATCTTACGTTAGACAATCATTGATGAGGTGTTTGGGGTTGTTGATGCTTATGTCCAATGCGATCTTGACTACTTGGTGGTGTAAATCTTGTGGTTTGGCTTAGGTCTTGTATTTTGAACATCGCAACTTCTTCATACGATATCAGATTTTAAGGATCTTTATCAACGTGTTCATTTTTTGAGTCTACTACAACTTTCATTAAGATTACTCCCGTTAAAATGTAATATATTTTTACTAACGATTTTATTAAAAAAATATACATACATGCATTCATAAAAAACGTATGAACAGGGGAAGACGCAATAATACATAGTAGGTGTTGCCGAGATGAAATAGGTGTTGCCGATACATGAAAAATAGGTATAAACGTAAAAAAAAAAAAGCGAAAAATCTTCCACTGCAAACAGAAAAAACAGGTGTTGTCGGTGCAACACCGGGACCATACTAAATCCGCCACCGCGTATGGATATAAAAATCGTAAGTAAAAATATATTATTTTTTAATGGGAGTAATCTAAATGAAAGTTGTAGTAGACTAAAATACGAACGCATGGATATAAAGATCGTTAAAATCCGAGATCATATGAAGAAGTTATGACGTTCAGAACACATGATCTAAGCAACCAAGTAGTCGAGATCGCGATGGATATAAGCATCAAAAGCCCCATACATCTCATTAATGAATGTCCCATATAAGATTTCGTGAGAAAAAACTAAAAAATCATTAATAAGTACTGAATGAGTACAAAAAAATGACTTATTTTGCAAAAAAAAAAAAAGGACTAAATGTGTACAAAAATATTAAGGACTAAATGTGTACAAAGTGAGAAATATATTACCTTATTAAGTCATTTTTACCGGGTAACCTGGAGTAGCCGGTCATAAGGACTGAATGTATACAATTTAACAAGTTGAAGAGGTAAATGTGGATGAAAAAAAAACTCAGTGACCAAATGTATACAAATCGAAAAATATATTACCCTTTTAATTCATTATCCCTTTGTATAACAAACCTTGGTGGGTTTCACATTTATTTAGATTTTTTTTAAATTGAATAAAAATATATGGTAAATGTTATAAAATCTTTTTGAAACGTGTGTATTCATCTAAAATTATATTTTGTTTTGGTATTATATTATATTTTCTTTTTGATTTGTATGGATTGATGTAAAATTTATGGTTATATGTTTTTTTAATGTATTTAGAATAATCTACAATTTGTTTTTATGTTTGTGTGAGGGAAAATAAGAAAAAAAAACATGAAATATTTAGAAAACTGGTTGAACCAACGTTCGAACCGGTTAAATCAACATCAATTACCATATCAGTTCAATTAAAGAACCGATTTTTAAAACACACCACATAACAAACATAACTATGGCCCAAAAAACCTCTCACATTGTCCAAATCAGTGTGTCCGGTCAGGATGGGTCCACCTTTTAAAAAATAAGCATTGTTAACTTGTTATAATTTACAAAATGTTATATCATTCGATGTTTGATATACAAATAATAAACAAATAGAATACTCCAATTTTTTTATTTCTTCTTTAAATTACAAAAATGCATTCTTTCTAACTTCATATTAATTAAAATAAATTACAACTTTTGTCGAGGTTTATATAAGCTTGCTTTTAGAGGGTGTTTGACATAACTTTTAAAATGACTTTTCATTTTTCTCTTTTTCTAAAAGTCAAAAAGATGTTTGGTAAAATGAAAATGACTTTTGTAATAAACTTTTTCAATAGAGGAAACCGTGTCTTTTTGAAAAGTCACGTAAACGTGACTTTTCCAACTTTTCAACCACTTAAAACATTAAATTACATTTATACCCCCAACTACCCTAATCAATTCATCAATTCAACCACTTAAAACATTAAATTACCTTTATACCCCCCAGCTTCCCTTCAAAAGCTAATCCAAACACATTTTAAAAAACAACTTTTGTAAAAAGTCCTTTTACAAAAAATATTTTTGTCCCACAAAAGCTAAACCAAACACCCTCTTATTCAAGATGTGGAATATGAAGAAATTCAGGGTGTTTAAATTTAGGGTTTGTTGAATATGAAGAAATTGTTAAGACAATAGAAAATAACTTTTAAAATGTGCATCATTAAGTCGAAGGGTCGAGAGAAAACCTTGCAATGACGTTAGGTTGTAAAGGCAACTTCAATCTCGCTCCAAATCACATATTTTGTATAATTTTCTCCTCTCCAACATCACTTCATTTGTTATATCACTAGGTGTGAGACCCGTGTGCCATATAGGTTGATTAGAAAAAAAAATTGTAAGTAAACTGTATGTAAACTAATTAAATATATATTACATTTTTAAACAATATTATTCCAAACATACAAATTGGGTAGGTTTCAAACAAATATTATTCCAAACATACAAATGATAAAATGCGTTGCCCATATTATATCGAGAGTAAGGTTTTCTTCTAATATTTTATTTCAAACCTTTTACACATACATAGGAACCTTGATCTAACAAGACCAACCACCAGACAAAGGTGAACTCATACTTGTAGATCTTTAATACTCCCTCTGTCCCAAAATTATAGTCTATCTTTCCTTTTTGGTTTGTCCCAAAATAATAGTTCACTTCTAAAAATAAATAATATTTTTACCAAAATACTCCCTCATTATTACTTAATCAACTAAGCATTTAATGGAACATTAAATGCAAAGTAAGGACAAAACTGTCATTTTATTGTATAAAGTTAGTGGTAATTATTACCTTTTTGGTCAATTTGGTAATTTTGACCATTTTTCCTAATTACAGTTCTTCAGTTTGGACATTTGTGACACTTTAAAAAAACATTATAACGATAAGAAGAACTGAAAACAAATTCTTTAGAAATGGTCATTTGGTCCAACACAATAAAAACAAACAAAGTTAATTTATATAACAACATTTCATTTTCATTTTTCTCCTTAAGTAGTAAAATTTTATAATTTTTTTTTCTAAAAAAAGCCCAAAATTAAAATGATCCAAGAAGTTCGCATAGGAAGAATGAATTAGGAAACTTAAATTTCGTCCTGCCTTATGACAAACATTTTGGGATTCTTCATAAATGAGAGGTTTTGTAATGTAGATGTAGAAGTGAAGTAAATGTTCTGCAACTCATTCATGTCATTCCTAAGAACAACTTGTGACAAGTCAACATAAGTCTCTTATTCACATCAAGAGTTAGCAACACCTAGAAAAATGCACATGAGGGTACAAAAATTATATTTTTTTACGAATTTCATTTCATAATAAAAACAAAAAAAATACCTTCTTATAATTACAACCTGATATGGGCATAATTAGTCATAAAAATCATGCATTATCTTAATATTTTATGTTGATTTTATCCCATATTATGGACAAAATGTGCTTAATTAGCTTAATATTTAAATTTCAGTAATAAAGATATGCTCGGACGGAAAAGGAAGCAGAACTAGCAATTGGAAGCTTGGAAATTGAAGTTTGAAGAAAGAAGGCTTAAATGAAGAAAAACTCGACGAGTTGGCCATCAACTCGACGAGTAGGTTAGAAGATTCCTGATACAAGGATGCCTTGTCGTACACGCGTATTAAGTGAAAAACTCGACGAGTTTATCTTAAAAACTCGACGAGTTGGTGCTGAATTTTGGAAATCTATACATATTTTGTTTATTCCCGAAACCCTAACACATTCTGGAGGCTTTTGGCGACTTTTGAAGATCAGAAGGGTTCTTGGGTGTTTTGGTTTTCGAGAATTCAACCTAGCAGTCAATCTTGAAGAGATCAAAGGCAAACAAACATTACTTTTATCTTAATCTTTTGTGTGAACTATGTTTGAATCATTAGATTTTGATTTTAGGATGATATTTGCTGTAGTTATGAGCTAAAAGCTTCATACTTCTGTTTAAATGTAGATGATCTTATGAATATGGTTTGATTGAGTGGTTTGCATTAATTTGACTTGATTATTTATCTTGTTAAGCTTGTTAAAAGATCCTTGCATGTTAATGATGATTATTTTCTGTTAATTATCAAGTTTATTGAGTTGTATGAATATCTCTTAATTGCTTGAATCATATATGTTTGTGAAAACAAGATTGTATGCCTAGTATTAGTGAACATGAACCTAGGGTTAACTAGAAAATAAATAAGTTAATATGTGAGCATGTGAGATGAACAACCACATATGAGTTGATTGAATTGACAAATTTTGTTAACTAATAGTACAAGTCTTACTTGATTCGAACTGAACACTAGGAAACTTGTTAGTTTAATCACTTGATCACTGTTTGAATTAACTTGTTTGCTAAAGGATTAGTAATAGTGAACATGAACCTACTCACATTAGAAATCGGTAACCATTGATATATTAATCCATTGTACTTGCCACGAAATCAACCATAGGAATAAGTGAATAGAAGTCTCTTTATCTTATTGAATCTAGTTGTCTTTTGTTCCCTTAAGTTGTTAATTGTCTTTTGTTTAAGTGTTATTTGATTGCTTAAGTTTCTAGTCTTGCAAAACTAGAGAAGACCCCTTTTTTTACTTGTTTTTATTTAGGTAATTGTAGTATTTATTTTAATTGTTACCGTTCCCTGTGTTCGATACCCTACTTGCTTGAACTATATTGCTAATCGATAGGTACACTGCCTTTCGTGTGTTTGTCTTTGTGTCTAAGTTAGTAGGATTAAAACTAGTACATTCCACACGTATCACAACCACATCATCGACATTCATGCCAGAGCTGAAGAGCATGAAAATCATTCATATTATTTTTATACACCACAAACTTCATCAGAAACTTCATGTAAATAACAATACTTCCTTGTTTTCCTTTATAAATCCACTAAATAGAAATAATAGCAATGGAGAACGGTCAGTCTTACAGGTTGATCACCTAGTCAGGGTCGATACTAATTTTTAAACTTGGTTGATGGTCATTCATTCCAATCTAGAATAGACTAATACATAGCTAGTTGTTGATGCACCCTATAAATATCAGATAATTTTCAGAAAATATGCATTAATAAACTCAATCAATTGGTAGTTTTAACTTTGGGTTAGCATTAAAAAGAAATGAAATGGACCTAGAGAAGTAAAGAGTAGTTGTGGGACATTTTTCCAACACATAATACAATAGGGTATATGATTTCAAAAAGAGAGACAATCTATATAAAACTGTAGAATTATGAACTGTGGTGTCATTGTTAAGAAGATTTATAGGGCGAAAGCATAGAATCAATCTATTTAAAATTGCACATTAAATTCATAGGCTATATTTTTGTTATCTCATCTAATAACTTTAGTATAAATAAGAAATTAAATCCACAAACATTAAATAATTAGACCCTCACTGTTAAATGAAAAACCATGTAGGGCTTAAAAGGTGTTTACACGTACTAACATGAATAATGAATTCAATGCAATTTTTCAATAAAACAGTGGGAAGATAAGGTAAAGAACTAAATGAGAGACATGTAATCACAAACAGACTTAAATCATTCATACGCATACTCAAGTTTTTAGTAATTTAATCCTAACAAAACATCAAAAAGCAGTAATAAGTAAAGAAGTAGCAAATTACATAAAAATAATCGCAAAACTCCAAACATTATAGATGATATACCTCGAGTAGGCCGTTTTCAAGCATCAGTGGAGGTGTTTGTATGAGGCACAACCCTTAAAATATAAAAGGAAGAACACAATAAATTAACCTCAGTTTATATAAGAGTAATGAAAACAACACCAAAGTTCTCAAAAAGTTCACTGATAACTTTTAGCAAATACCTGTTGAGCAAACGGTTCTAACATTTAATTAAACTTACCATCCCATTCGAAATTGTTCCTTCTGTTTTGAATCTTCTCTGCAAACCCTATGTAACATCCAGATCCCCAGGTATTCTATGTTATTCATTTATTTTGAGTTTTGAGGAGGGACTCGACGAGTTGACGCCTAGACTCGTCGAGTAGGATCGCGTTTTGCTGACTGGATTAATGATTGGACTCGACGAGTCGGCTTGGTGACTCGATGAGTCTGCGCTGGCGACGGAAACCCTAAATCTCGGGGTCTGTGCCCTATTAAAAAAGGCCTTTATGGCCTTCATTTGCGGCCATTACACCCCTGAGAAACCCTAGAGAGCAGAGAGAACGTTTGTAGTGCAAGAGGAGGGCTAATTCATCATTATTTGGTGTGTTTTAGCAAAGGGAAGAGAGGATTTTGAGCTAAGCAGTCTTGTGGGACTCAAATCTTCCATCATTTGGTGCAGAGCTGCTGTGGGAGGTAAGGATTCATGTCCATTTTCATTGAGTAATAGATTTCATGAATCTAGGGCTTTTTCTCTTCTTTTTGGTAAGAGATCTAGTGAATGTGATGTCCCCTTGTGTCAATATCTTCAGATCTGGACCTTGAGGTCCAGAGAGTCCCTATTCTCCAGCTTTATGCAGTCCTTTATGAGTTTGGGGCTTAGGTTATCATATTAAGGGTTATTTTGGCATATAGAGGTGATAGTGTGATGCATGGACCTAAAGTTCGAACCTTTACGTAATTTCCATGCTTGGGAAGGTCAGATCTATAGGTTAGAGAAGCAGATCTGACCTCAGAAGGTCATTTGAGTATGATCATGGAAGCAACTTGCCGAGTTCATAAGGGGACTCGACGAGTAGAGTCGGGGTTGCCCCGCGATTCGTGACAGGAGGAACCGTCGAGTGGAGGGATGACTCGACGTGCCATGAGAGGCTGGAAGGATTCAGAGCACCCGCATGGACTCGCTGAGTAGCCCATGTGCACTCGACGAGTCGGGTCAAAGTTTGACTGTTGACTTCCGTTGACCTTAGGGTTTTGGTCAAGACTGATTCAAGAGAATTCAGGGAAGGGTAGAATGGTCTTCTACCCAATCCTTAGGGATGAGACTTTGAGAGAATATTGATCGTGAATGTTATTTGAATAATAGGAGGAGGCTAGGTTGGGACGTTGAACACGAGAATTTATCCGACTTTATTGAGGTGAGTCTTCTCACTATACTGTATCTGGAAGGGTACCTATGTGTGACCGGAAGGTCTTATATGCTATGAGATGTATGTGCTGTATACTGTTATGTGATATATATGTGTTATGTATGCTATGTATGATAAGGACCGCAAGGTCAAGATGATATGGACCAGAAGGTCGATACGGGTAGGACTGGAAAGTCTACCGGGATTCGGGACGGAAGTCCCCTGAGACACTTAGACCGGAAGGTCCCACTGAGTTATGGCCTGGAAAGGCGTATGTGCTGTATGTGGTATTTTGGGGAACTCACTAAACATTTATGCTTACAGTTGTTGTGTTATGTGTTTCAGGTACCGGTGAGGATCGCGGGAAGGCGCCGACATGATCCGTACACACTCATAGAGTTTACGTTTGAGATCCTGGGAATTCTTTTTGTATGATGACATTGGATACATTATGTTTTGATATTGTTTTGATGATTAAAAGTATGGTTTAAAAATGAAAAATTGTTTTGGAAATTTACGTTGTTACAAGTTGGTATCAGAGCCTTGGTTTGAGGGATTCGGATGCACCTTCGGGTGTATCTGAACTCAAACTAAGGATTTGAGAAAGTTTTTCATAAAGGAAACAATTTTTCTAAAAAGTAAAAGAATTTGGGAAAAGCAGAAGGAAGCAGTGTGTACGGTCAGCCAGCGCCTGAACGGTGATTTCCCAAAATACCCTTACATTATGTGTTATGAGATAGGTTATGATATGTTACGCATGCTAGAGTAGGCTAGGTATTCATATTAGGACTAGAGTGGCCTGATTTGTGATGCCTTAGCCTAGGAGGATTTCTGCTGCTTTGAGATGCTTGAGAGTGAGTAGGTAGCAGTGAGGAGCTTATGAGAGGTCTACCGAAGGGTAGCCTATGCGAGATGTAGAGTACTTGTGATCTGGGATCCTAGGAGGAGGACTTGGGGTGAATACTGATGCGGTGTGGACGGTAGTATAGGGCCCGTACTACTGAAGATACCGGATCAGTGCGCAGTTCAAGTAAGAATCCTTAGGGTACTAGGGAACGAGTAGGGTTGAGTTATCGAGTGCGAGCATGCTCGAGCGAATCTCTGATATTTTATGTTGTATTTCAGAGACATCATGGTTGGGACACGCCACAGACCAGGGACCAGCGGCGTGAGTGACGAGGAGCTTCGTCAGATGATCCACGATGAGGTGGCTGCAGCTATCTGCGCAGAGATACCGGAGATGTTTAGGTCTATCAAGACCACCCTGATTGAGACCTTTGACGAGAGATACACAGCAGTTACTGAGGCCACGACTGCTGCAGCTACTGCTGCTGTGGTTGCTGCTAGACCTCAGGGGGTGACTCATTGCTGTTCTGGGAGTTCAGCAACACAAAGCCACCAGACTTTGATGGGACGCAGGATCCGATTGCTGCGATGAGATGGATTTCTGATATTGAGGGATGCTTCTACACCTGTTCGTGTCCGGAGCATCTGAGGGTTCGGTTTGCACTGAACCAGCTTCGCTTGGGAGCGAAGGACTGGTGGAAGTTTGTGACGGCGAGCTTCAATCTTGCAGAGATTTCAGAGGTGACCTGGGAGAGGTTCACCACCATGTTCAGAGACGAGTATGTTCCCCCGGTGGAGAGGGAGCGGCTGGCTCAGGAGTTCTTGTCCCTCAAGCAGGGCACTGATTCTGTTACTATGATCACCAGGAAGTTTCATGAGAGGGCGATGTTCTGCCCTGAGCAGGTGTCTACCGAGCAGGCACGCATGAGCCGATATTTGAGCGTTCTGAGGAGGGATATTTGGGAGTTCGTCTCGAACTCGACTTACCGGACATTTGGTGAGCTCCAGGCAAATGCCCGGAAGAGGGAGATTGAGTTGGAGACTCAGGCCAGGGAGGAGGCCGAGTCTCAGGGGATGGATCGGCGGCCGACACAGTCTCAGCCAACAGCCAAGAGGGCAAAGCCCGCCGATTCGAGATCTGGAGGCCAGAAGGGCCGCACTTGTGGGAAGTGCGGCAAGGGACATGATGGGGTTTGTCGATCAGGTGCTTGCTACAAATGTGGCAAGGAAGGGCACATAGCCAAGGATTGCCCCAAGGGGTTCATGGTCTGCTTTCATTGCAACCAAACCGGACACCGGAAGGCCGAGTGTCCGCAGCTGTGGGGGACACCACAGGTAGCACCGCAGGGATCTGCCCCTGCTGCTGTGCGAGGTACTGAGGTTCGGCCGGTGAAGGCCGAGGCACCAAAGGCTCGCGGGAGAGCCTTCCAGTTAACAGCGGAGGAGGTCCGCGCAGCTCCCGATGTAGTGGCTGGTATGTATTCTTTCATTTACTTATGCTGAGTTTGAGATATTGTGCTTATATTATGGTATGCGTAGGTACTTTTCTTGTGAGTTCTGTACCTGCTTTGGTGTTATTTGACTCGGGTGCGAGTCGGTCATTTGTGTCTTTAGCGTTTAGTCAGCACATCAGTATCCAGCGGGAGGCGTTGAGTCGACCTCTACGAGTTTCCATAGCTGACGAGTGAGCGGTGTATGCTACGAATGTGATTCGAGGGTGTGTACTCGAGATCTTCGGGGTTGAGTTCCCGATAGATCTAGTCCCGATTGCGATGGGGGACGTGTGTGTCATAGTGGGCATGGATTGGTTAAGCCGATTTGGGGCTGTTATAGACTGCGAGCGACAGTTGGTGACAATACGAGACCCTAGTGGGGGAGTGCTTACGGTGTACGGCGAGGGTACCCGATCTGGGTCAGCGTTCTGTTCGGCAGCTAGAGTGAGACAGAGTCTACAGCAGGGCTGCTGTGGGTTTGTAGCTTATGTGATGGATACACGAGTGGCCACGGGGAGGCCGAGTTCGGTTGATGATGTTTCGATAGTGCGTGAGTTCCCAGATGTTTTCCCCGAGGAGTTGCTGGGTGTGCCTCCCGAGAGGCAAGTGGAGTTTCGCATCGATTTGGTTCCGGGAGCGGCGCCTATCGCCAAGGCGCCCTATCGCGTTGCGCCACCGGAGATGCAGGAGTTATCCTCACAGCTTCAGGAGCTGTTGGGGAAAGGATTTATCAGGCCGAGTAGCTCACCTTGGGGAGCGCCGATCCTTTTTGTCAAGAAGAAGGATGGTTCACACCGGATGTGCATTGATTATCGGGAGTTGAACAAGTTAATGGTCAAGAACCGTTACCCACTACCGAGGATTGATGATCTGTTCGATCAGTTGCAGGGAGCATCTTGGTTCTCCAAGATAGATTTGAGATCTGGATATCACCAGATGAGGGTGCGAGATGAGGATATCCAGAAGACGGCGTTCAGGACTCGTTATGGGCATTACGAGTTCGTGGTGATGCCTTTCGGGCTCACCAACGCACCGGCAGCGTTCATGGATCTCATGAACAGGGTGTGCAGACCGATGTTGGATCATTCGGTGATCGTGTTCATCGACGATATACTGGTGTACTCGAGATCCAGAGAGCAGCATGAGGAGCATTTGAGAGAGATCCTCGGAGTATTGAGGTCGGAGAGGCTTTACGCCAAATTCTCCAAGTGCGATTTCTGGTTACGAGAGGTCCAGTTCTTGGGACATCTCGTTAACCAGAATGGGATATTGGTCGATCCGGCCAAGATTGAGGCTGTGATGAGTTGGGAGGTGCCGAGGTCCCCCACCGAGATCAGGAGTTTTCTGGGGTTGGCCGGCTACTATCGGAGATTTATCAAGGATTTCTCCAAGATTGTCGTGCCCCTCACCAAGTTGACCCGGAAGGGCGTTGCTTTTTCATGGGGTCCGGAGCAGCAGACCTCGTTTGAGACTCTTTTCCAGAGGTTGTGCGAAGCCCCAATGTTATCCCTTCCAGAGGGAATGGAGGATTTTGTGGTGTACTGCGATGCATCGATATCGGGATTGGGTGCGGTGCTTATGCAGAGAGGGCACGTGATAACGTATGCATCGAGGCAGCTGAAGCCTCATGAGGCGAGGTATCCCACCCACGATCTGGAGTTAGGGGCAGTGGTGTTCACTCTCAAGATCTGGCGTCACTATCTGTATGGGGTTCGGTGTACCATATACACAGACCACAAGAGTTTGAAGTATTTGATGGATCAGCCCAACCTGAATATGCGCCAGAGGAGATGGTTGGATGTGGTGAAGGATTACGATTGTGAGATCCTATACCACCCGGGGAAAGCTAATGTTGTAGCTGATGCTCTGAGCCGAAGGGCAGAGAGTGCCCCGATTCGAGACACTTGTATGCGATTGACGGTGATGACTCCGGTGTTGGACACCATTCGGGAGGCCCAGGCAGGGGCCGTGATACCGGAGAACCACAAGAGGGAGCGGGTGATCGGGCAGGTGTCTGAGTTCGTTACCGGTAGCCGAGGGCTAATGACCTTTCAAGGTCGGATTTGGGTGTCGTATGCAGGCGGGGCACATACCATTCTGACGGAGGAGGCGCATAGATCGAGGTTGTCGATCCATCCTGGAGCCACTAAGATGTATTTAGATTTGAAGAAAGACTATTGGTGGCCCTGTATGAAGAGGGATGTTGCGTGGTTCGTTGAGAGGTGCTTGACCTGTCGCCGGGTTAAGGCCGAGCACCAGCGTCCGGATGGCAAGTTGCAGCCACTTGAGGTTCCCCAGTGGAAGTGGGAACAGATTTCCATGGATTTTATCACCAAATTGCCAAGGACCGCGAGGGGTGTCGATGCAATTTGGGTGATTGTTGACCGGCTGACGAAGAGCGTTCACTTCCTTGCTATCAGTGAGAGCTCTTCCGCAGAGAGGTTGGCCGAGTTGTATGTGAGAGAGGTGGTATCACGTCATGGAGTACCGATCTTGATTGTGTCAGATCGAGATGTACGTTTCACTTCCAGATTCTGGAAGAAGTTCCATGATGAGTTGGGTACGAGGTTGCATTTCAGTACCGTCTATCACCCACAGACGGACGGACAGAGTGAGCAGACGATTCAGACGCTCGAGGACATGCTCCGAGCTTGTGTGTTGGACTTCGGGGGAAGTTGGGACACGTATTTGCCATTGGATGAGTTCTCCTATAACAACAACCACCATTCGAGTATTGGTATGCCTCCCTTCAAGTTGTTGTACGGGAGGAGATGTCGGACTCCCATTTGCTGGGGAGAGGTAGGGCAGCGCGTGATGGGCAGCACTGAGATAGTGCTTCAGACAACCGAGCAGATACAACAGGTTAGGCAGAGGTTGTTGACGACTCAGAGTCGCCAGAAGAGTTATGCGGATAGGCGACGATCCGAGCTTGAGTTCCAGGTGGGAGACTTCGTACTCCTGAAGGTGTCTCCTTGGAAAGGAGTGATTCGATTAAGAAAGAGGGGCAAGCTGAGGCCCTGGTACATTGGGCCATTCAGGGTGACCGCGAGGGTGGGCAGGGTAGCGTATCGTTTGGAGCTACCTGCGGAGTTGAGCCAGATTCATGATACCTTCCACGTGTCTCAGTTGAGGAAGTGTATAGCCGACGAGTCAGCATTAGTGCCGCTGGAGGATGTTCAGGTGGATGCGAGATTGAATTATGTTGAGAGACCGATCGCGATCCTGGATCGGAAGATCAAGGTTCTGAGGAACAAGGAGGTGCCCCTGGTTCAGGTCCAGTGGCAGCATAGGAGAGGGTCCGAACTGACTTGGGAGCCGGAGTTAGAGATGCGGGAGCAGTATCCAGAGTTGTTTGTCGAGCGAGACTTCGAGGGCGAAGTCTGATTCTAGTGGGGGAGAATTGTAACATCCGGATTCCCAGGTATTCTATGTTATTCATTTATTTTGAGTTTTGAGGAGGGACTCGACGAGTTGACGCCTAGACTCGTCGAGTAAGATCGCGTTTTGCTGACTAGATTAATGATTGGACTCGACGAGTCGGCTTGGTGACTCGACGAGTCTGCGCTGGCGACGGAAACCCTAAATCTTGGGGTCAGTGCCCTATTTAAAGGCCTTTATGGCCTTCATTTGCGGCCATTACACCCCTGAGAAACCCTAGAGAGCAGAGAGAACGTTTGTAGTGCAAGAGGAGGGTTAATTCATCATTATTTGGTGTGTTTTAGCAAAGGGAAGGGAGGATTTCGAGCTAAGCAGTCTTGTGGGACTCAAATCTTCCATCATTTGGTGCAGAGCTGCTGTGGGAGGTAAGGATTCATGTCCATTTTCATTGAGTAATAGATTTCATGAATCTAGGGCTTTTTCTCTTCTTTTTGGTAAGAGATCTAGTGAATGTGATGTCCCCTTGTGTCAATATCTTCAGATCTGGACCTTGAGGTCCAGAGAGTCCCTATTCTCCAGCTTTATGCAGTCCTTTATGAGTTTGGGGCTTAGGTTATCATATTAAGGGTTATTTTGGCATATAGAGGTGATAGTGTGATGCATGGACCTAAAGTTCGAACCTTTACGTAATTTCCATGCTTGTGAAGGTCAGATCTATAGGTTAGAGAAGCAGATCTGACCTCAGAAGGTCATTTGAGTATGATCATGGAAGCAACTCGCCGAGTTCATAAGGGGACTCGACGAGTCGAGTCGGGGTTGCCCCGCGATTCGTGACAGGAGGAACCGTCGAGTGGAGGGATGACTCGACGTGCCATGAGAGGCTGGAAGGATTCAGAGGACCCGCATGGACTCGCTGAGTAGCCCATGTGCACTCGACGAGTCGGGTCAAAGTTTGACTGTTGACTTCCGTTGACCTTAGGGTTTTGGTCAAGACTGATTCAAGAGAATTCAGGGAAGGGTAGAATGGTCTTCTACCCAATCCTTAGGGATGAGACTTTGAGAGAATATTGATCGCGAATGTTATTTGAATAATAGGAGGAGGCTAGGTCGGGACGTTGAGCACGAGAGTTTATCCGTCTTTATTGAGGTGAGTCTTCTCACTATACTGTACCTGGAAGGGTACCTATGTGTGACCGGAAGGTCTTATATGCTATGAGATGTATGTGCTGTATACTGTTATGTGATATATATGTGTTATGTATGCTATGTATGATAAGGACCGGAAGGTCAAGATGATATGGACCGGAAGGTCGATACGGGTAGGACTGGAAAGTCTACCGGGATTCGGGACGGAAGTCCCCTGAGACACTTAGACCGGAAGGTCCCACTGAGTTATGGCCTGGAAAGGCATATGTGTTGTATGTGGTATTTTGAGGAACTCACTAAACATTTATGCTTACAGTTGTTGTGTTATGTGTTTCAGGTACCAGTGAGGATCGCGGGAAGGCGCCGACATGATCCGTACACACTCATAGAGTTTACGTTTGAGATCCTGGGAATTCTTTTTGTATGATGACATTGGATACATTATGTTTTGATATTGTTTTGATGATTAAAAGTATGGTTTAAAAATGAAAAATTGTTTTGGAAATTTACGTTGTTACACCCTATGTATGAAATCCATAAATACGTGGATAACATTTTGGGTTCGAGAAAGACATGGAGGAAACAAATCGAAAGAAAGGGGATAATTTTAAAAACACAACATACCTGGAGTGTCGACTATGATGAAAAACTGGAGGAAAACCACTGCTAATTAAAGCTAAATAGAAAATTAGGTCATTCAAACATATACACAATAACCCCAAATAGCAAACACATGTGGACAAATTAGAGTGCAACATTTAATTTCACATTATTTCCTTGTCTTTCTCTTTTGGTTTCGAGTTCCATCTGGCCCTCCCATATCCAGGCTTCAAAAGAGACCGGAAAACCGTCAGACATCCATGGAGATCGGAGAGTTGAATAGGCGATCAATGACACCAAATAGAAGACCACCGAAGATGAAGTAGAACATGTGGTCAATGGTTGTGGAGGCAGAGTATTTATAACAGGCTCAATTTAGACACAGTAACCCGGTTCTCACAGAAGCAATTTATCAAACACATGCTGGGTAAGGTTCTGCAAAAGAAATTGAATAGAATCATTAAAAGAAGAAGATACCGAAGAGGAGAGAGAGACCAAGTCGAAGGGAATTTGAGTTTTGAAAGGGGCTTACAAGAGCGATAATATGGCGTACCTCTCTTCTTCCGGTCTCACACAGCCTGATGGCGTATTGAGGTGGTGGTAGATCATTTGTTTTCGTATGTAATTGGTAGCAATGGGAGGCGGGAGCAGACAATAACACGTAGCAATTAATTCAGACCATCCATTTTCCATTTGACCAACCGCTGAAGGGACCAAAATTCCAAAATGAAAAAGTAATGTGGTGAATGTGTTAAATTTGAAAAATTATGTGGCCAATTGTTGAAAGTCCAAAACCTTACTGTTCCTATATATATATATATATATATATATATATATATATATATATATATATATATATATATATATATATATATATATATATATAATAATAATTATAATAATAATAATAATAAAAAAGATGCATATTTGTTAAAAAGTTAATAGAGATATTTAAAAAAAATAGATGTATGGTTCTTTTATAGGGCCGGTCCAGAAGGTGGGCAACCCGGGCGACCGCTGCCCACGTCTCTAGGGGGGCCAAAATTTATGGGCTATGTAGTGTATATATATATATAAAAAAAATTTATTACCTAAATGATTTTTAGGGCCTAAAGTTGGTTCAAACTCAAATTAGCTCAAAAAATAAACAATTTGGCTAGCTTATTATTGTTAATTGAACACGTCTATAGAGAAAAATAAATGATATTGTTTTGAATCTTTATTATATTTGTCTTTAAGGGGTTTTTTTTTCTTTTCGCCCCGGGCCCCATATATGTTTGGACCGGCCTATTTTTTTAGTTAGGGTTAATGCCATTATAACCCAACTAACTTTCAGATATTGTTTTAAAAGGTTCCTCAAATTATTTTTATGCATTTTAGACCACTAAAATGATAAAACCTATCTCACAAAAGCCGTTATAACAAATAAGAAGGGGTAAGCCATGTGTTTAAATCAACATGACAATATTTATATACTAGACAAATCTCTGTGTGTTGCACAATAATATATTTATATAGATAACTAACAACAAATATATATCGTTAAAATTATTTAAGTTAATGTCATTAACTACAAAATAAAAACTTTCTATTAGTAATGTAAAATATAATTATTATTCTTAAACCATATTACTTTAATTCTTTTAAGATAACTTATGTTTAACACTTATATACATAAATCATCGGCGACCACATTGGCTTTCCCTAGATGCTAATTGTCACACCCCGCTAAAGCGGAAACACGAGGCGTGACAGTACAAAGGGTTTCATAGCAAAAGTTAAAAGACAACACCAACCATAGTATTAAAAAAGCATTACAAATTTACAATGAGTTTGAACACAATTTTAAAAGAAATTACAATATAAACTGAAATACAACACATGTGAATGCTCCTAAAAGTGAAGTGTCCCTAAGTGCCACTTATATATATATATATATATATATATATATATATATATATAGTTGGTGAGTACTCACAGATATATATATATATATATATATATATATATATATATATATATATATTAGTTTCATGAATTGAACTCAAAGTTCTGATAAGAGTTTCCACAAATGAAAATATATTCCAAAAATGAGTAAATAAGTTTGCATAAACAAAGTTCATTGTCATCATGAGAGATAAAGTATGTTGCCCAAATGAGATGCAACGTTCATATTCTCATGGGAAATAAAGTCCGTTACTAAAACGAATAAACAAGTTTCGTTGCTACAATGAGCAGACAAGTTCGTTGTTACAAGGAGCAAACAATTTTATTGTTAAATCAAGTATATAAGTTTCCAATAATAAAAGTTCGTTGCTATAATGAGAAACAAAGTTCGTTGCTAAAATGATTATATAAGTTTCGTTACTAAAATACGATATAAGATTCGTATGTGCATCAACTTTCCATTCATGAGTTCACAACCCAAGCCTAATGACCGTTCTTGCCCCATTCCATCATGTCCATGGTTCCCATGATGTCAGTTCATGGAAATATGCACTCGCGGTTCCGGGCGAGTGGGGGCTGTAGACCCCAAATAGCGCTATCCATAAGACTATCGGATCGAATATGAGTTAATAGGTTGTATCGGTTCTCCGGGGACTTAATCATACAAGTTCATAACACCAAATTCATAGTACAAGTTCATAATACAAGGTTCATACAACAAAGTTCATATCATATAGTTCATAGCACAAGTTCATAAAATAATGTTCATAGAAATTGTAGCATGCTTTCCACCCCAAAACATTAAAAACGTAAAATAGGGGCTGTGAATACTCACAATATGCAAAATATAGCAACCAAGTTTATACGAGTCAAATAAATACAATGAACATAAATAGTTTAGGACATGCTTTTCCACCCGAAAACATTTAAAAAAAACCGAAAATAGGGGAGTCATGAATACTCACAATGCATTGAGATGATGCAAATTATGCCTTGATCTAAGTTCCACTTGTACCACTACCGAATCCTACACGAATGGTATACGCTAGTGAGTCTCTAGTCGAAATCTAATGCTAATATACTTATTACTACAATAGAATTATGTCAATATTGTGTCAAAATTTAATATTGATAAGTTACAAATATTTTTCTAAAATGGTGAAAATTTATAACTCATGTGATTAAGACAGTTTTTGGATATTAATTTCCAGATTTTTATAATATTAATTGAGGGTATTTCAACACATTTAAAGGTGTTTTAAGCTCCTAAAAATCCAAAATATTATCAAACAGTTTCCAAAATTTATCAAACTTTGCATTTTCATTCCAAATACAGTATAGGTCTTCCAGAAATTTTCCCTTGAATTTTTGATGTGATTAACTACTTTTCCAAATTTTTAAGCTTTCATAACAATATAAATTCGTGAAAAATAGTATCCAGATGATAAAAATTCTCAAACTTTTTATAATACTGCCATTGAACATACTTAAGCTTAGGGGTGTCGTACGGGTAAAATTTTTGGGTTTCTGGTAGAACGGGTATTTCCTTAAGAAAATAATACCCGATACCCGACCTATATTGTAATTCGGGTTTTCGGGTTTCAGGTATTCGGGTTTGAGGTCGGGTCGGGTAATTATCGGGTATACCCGAAAATTTCTTAAATGACACTTACTGATATTTTTTTTACATGTTGGTTGGTTTAATAAAGAATTGGGTAGGAAAATACTCCATACAATTAACAAGTACATCTATAATAACAATACAAATCATTATAATATGTTATGTACTTTTTTAATTCCATTACGTGCGATAGAGAGAAACTGAGAATTGTGATGACGGTTCAGGACTTCAGCTTCAGCGTCGTATTCCCTTTGCAAGTTTGCGTCGACTGTCGAGTCGTCGTTCATAAGAAGGAAACGAAGGGTTTTGTTTTATTTGAAGTGTGCGTACGTGACTGTATTGTATATTTGGTATTATTTAAAAAACGAATTCGGGTATTCGGGTATACCCGAAAATAAATATTCATACCTAAAACCTGACCTATATTATTATCGGGTTAACCTATTACCCGAATGTTCATACCCGTTACCCGTTCTACCCGACCCATTCTACCTGAATTCGGAACGGGTCGGGTGGGTAGAACGGGTTTCGGGTTTTTTCGACAGACCTACTTAAGTTGGGAAAAATCTAAAAATGGATTTCTGAACTGTTTAACCCATTTTTATGATTTTTGTGCATTTATTCTAATAAAAATTGAAATAAATATAAAATAGTTTACAAAATTTCCCAAACTTTTTGTAACACTGTTATTATACATATAGAAGCTGTGAAAAATATAAAATATATTTTTTTAATTAGTTTTGCTATTTTTCTTTGTTTTATGCTCTTGAATAATCATTAAATGGTGATTAATTACCAAATAGTTAAAGTAAATTACCAAAATTTTTGTAAGCTCCATCTACAGTGTAAATAATCTGGGAAAAATACCAAAGGTGGTTTTTATCTATTGGAATCCGATTTTGTGGATTTAAGTGTATTTAATCTTAGAAAATAGGAGAAAAATAGTATACTGAATAGAAAAATCATCAAAATTTTTATTTAGAGTTCTAATATAGTTTAAGGTCTTCTGGTAAATTGTCATGAATTTTGGATGAGTACAAATGTTTTTCCCATTATTAGTCCATTATAAATACAAAAATAGGGGAAAAATAGGAATTCATTATGAAAAATTCTGCAAATATTTTTCTGAGTACTCCACAGTAGGTAGGATCTGCGAAAAATCGTATATAGCCTTTTCACATTACTTAAAGTAGTTTTATGATTTATTTGAATTAAACAAAAAGAAAATTCAAAATCATAGCAAACAGTAACAAAAATCGATGAAACTCACTGAAATGTCATCATTCACTTTAGGGGTCATCCACGAATTTACCTAGGATTTATAGACCTCAGAAAGAATTTTATATGAATTATTTCCCTATTTTCTTGCAATAATTATAATAATTCGAGAAAGCTGGATTATTTTCTGAAAATTTGTAGAACATCTCGTTTTGTTGATGGAATTCTGGGAAAAATCGGATTTGATCAGAAAATAAGTTTTAGATATTTATTTGGGAATAAATCCTTTATGAACCCATTTGAATGCTTTTTAACAACAAACTTTGATGATCAAGCCTCTAAGCTTGAAGATCATCACATGTATGTTGGTTTTTGGGTGAAATAATATCACCATAATCATTAAAATCGTGGTTATGAACATGCATGTGAATAATCTCAAAGAAAAGTGTTTATGGAGAAGAAGAAATAGTAAAACTTGAAGGAATAGTGAAGTAGAAATCGATTTTACCTTCAAGAACACCACAATATGATGAAGATTTCAAGTTTGAGGAGTGTTCTTGGGTTTGTTTTCTAGAAAATTTCGTGGTTCTTAGGGGGAGGAAGAGAGAAAATATGTGTGAGAGTGTGAGAGAGAAATAAAGTGTGGAGAAAAAGAGAAATGATTTATATTTTTGGGGAAATAGAGTATTAGGGTTTTCATGTAAGAGAGAGAGGAGAGAGGTCCGAAATTTTTGAGGTATAATACCCTCTTTCTCTTTTACTTTTATAAAAAATTCCATTCTTTTATAAAATTATTAAAATTTTTATAAAATATACACCCTAACATACTTTTTATTCATGAAACCTTGATTTTTGACTTTTAAATTAAGGGTGAATGTTAATGACTTAAAATTTTATTTTCCTTGATTTCATTTTTCCTGAATTTAGTTATATTAAATTGATATTATGTGGTTCATAACAAATTTTATGGAATTTTGGGTGTTAAAATTTATAAATTTGAGTTTTTAGGGCTTTTTAGGGTTTTGAGGAGTTTGTAAGTCTTTAGATATCAAAATTAATTAAACTTTGAGACTTCAAACTATTTTAGAGTTTCATAATTCTTATTCAAGTTAGAAATAATGTTTGTAATTTATTTTTATTGGTTTATTGGCATTCTATGTAGTGATTATGAGATTCAAGTGATATGGAGGAACCAAGTATACTAGTCATAGTTTTCAACTTTAACTTAAGTTCCTACGAGACTCGGACCTAATTTCTACTACTAGGTCAAGTGTATGATGTGTGTATATGATTCATGAAAAGGCGTTCGAGTAAAAGAGCGACCCGAATATGTATAGTCACTACAGTTAAGTAGTTGTAGAATTCACATATCAATGTGAAATCTAAGTACACTGTCAATCGTTTATAATTGTTTCCTAGTTTTTAGTAGGTTATAAATTAGCATCTAGTTACTAAGTCTAGTAAGTATGTGTCGTGCCTATATGTGCACCTAAGTTTAGTCAAATATAGAACCGACTCGAATTTTGACGGTTGTCACACTAATGAATCTCGCAATTGTAATCCTTGATCGGGTCAAGCCATCTACGCTGCCTCATATTCAGATTCAGTTGATTCATAAGATATCTCAAGCTCATGTGATCCGTGTAATTGGTACAACCTACCCCATAAAGATAGTGTCACCAAATCTTGAGGGCAAACACCACTACCCCCAACTCCAAGTCGTGCGTCGGATACCTAATCTCATGAGGCTTAAGCTGCCTGGAAGCATAAAAAATGACTCTACCCTGATATATGAATACCGCCCCCAAACCTGTGATTTAAGCATCACAAAATATCAGAAAATCCTCAACACCCTCTGGAAGGGTCAATACTGGGGCCTCTCATAATCTCTGCCTCAGAGTCTCGAATGCAGCCTGCTGCTTGGGCCCCCAATGGAAACCCACACTTTTCTTCATCAAACGAGTAAGAGGAACATCAATCTTGGACAAATCCTGTATAAAACTCTGATAGTAACCTGCCAATCCAAGAAAACTCTAGATATCATATGGAGACTTCAGGACCTCCCACTGCCATATGGAGACTTCAGGACCTCCCACTGCATAACTGCCTCAATCTTGGCTGGATCGACCAAAATCCTGTTCTGATTGACAATGTGTCCCAAGAACTAGACCTATCGCAACCAGAACTCACACTTGGAGAACATAACATGCAATCTCTCTTTCCTCAACACTCCCAACAACTCTCGTAGGTGCTCCTCTTGCTGTTCAATGGTCTTGGAGTAGACCATAATATCATCAATGAAGATAATGACCGACTGGTCGACCATCGGCCTGCAGATTTGATTCATCAAATCTATAAATACTGTAGGTGCATTGGTGAGCCTAAAAGACATCACCACGAACTCATAGTCCCTATAACGAGTCTGAAAACTGTCTTCTCCACATCATCCTCTCGGACCCTCATCTGGTGGTATCCCGACCTCAAATTAATCTTGGAAAACCAAGATGCACCCTTTAGCTGATTGAAAAGATCATCAATCCTAGGAAGTGGGTAATGGTTCTTCATCATTAACTTATTCAACTCCCTATAATCTATGCACATCCGATGAGAACCATCATTCTTCTTCACAAATAAAATCTGCGATCCCCAGGTGAACTGCTCGGTCGGATAAACTGCCTGCCTAACAATTCATGGACCTGAGAGGAAAACTCCCACATCTCTAGTGGCGTGAGACAATACGACGCCTTAGAAATCGAGGCCGCACTTGAGATTAGATTAATCCTAAAATCTACTTGCCTCACCGGAGGCACATAGGGTAATTCCTCCGGAAAAACATCTGGAAACTCCCTAACCACTGGCACATCCAAAACCGACTTCTTCCTATCAACTAGAGTGTCAACCATATACACGAGATAACCCGAACATCCATGTTGGATATACTGCCTAGTCCTAGAAGCTGAACAAAAAGTTGAACCAACCCTGGTCCCATGCCATAAATGGTTAATTATTCCCTACTTGGGGTTCGAACCACCACCAACTGCCTCTTCCAATCAATCATGGCTCCAAATATGCTTAACCAATCCATCCCTACGACTATGCACACATCTCCTATAGGGATGTGAATCAGGTCAATCAGGTAGGGCACCCCCAATATCTCCAAAGTTCAATCACAAAAAACGATCGATGCAGAAACCTTGTGTTCGTTGGCGATGTAAACTCGCAACGGACATTCCAACTCCCGAAGGATCATATCAAAATCCCTACTGAAAGGCTGAGATATAAAAGACCGACTCGCACTCGAGTAAAAAAGCACAAGAACAGGCAAGGAATTCAATAAGAAGATACCTATCAGGAACACAAACATAAGCATACAAAAATTTAACTTAAGATAATAATAAATGAATACATACCGGTAACGACATCAGGCACCGTGCTGGCTTCCTCTGTAGTAAGCTGAAATGCACGACCCTGGTATTCGGGGCCTCAACCCTCCCTTGATGGTCATCCGTGATCCGAAAGGGTAGTCGGAGCTGGTGCCTACACTGGTCTAGAAATGAGCAATGGAAAGTTGACCTTCACATGGCCAAGCTGATTACAATGAAAACATATCTTGGAGCTCGGTGGCGAAAACCGCTGACGATACTCCTTCGCAGAATGGGCATCATCGCCACATTTGTGGCACCCAGTCGCTGATCGACACGCTCCCTCATGTGTATTCCCACACTTTCCACAAGTGCGGCACCTCTGGCCTCTAGATCATGAATCGGCGGGCTTGAACCACTTTGTTGTAGGCTGAGTTTGAACCGGGGTTTTCCTTTTCTCTCTCACATGTGTCTGAATCTCAATGTCTCTCCTCCATGCGAATGACTACAACCCTGAGAGGAAACGGTACTGTGTTGGATTAGGTATCTAAGCCATTAACTATAACTGGTATAAACTTGAATTGATGGTAGCACAATCCTTTTGGGTTGCCCTCAAACCTGGCAATTGAATATGATGACTTTTAGAGAGAGAAGATTGATTTATTAATTTATTATTTGGTTAATAAATTAATTAGAAGTCAAAATAAATGATTTATTAATGTATTATGAAAATAATATATTAATTGGAAATAATATTATTTAATTAATAATTAATCAGAAATTAATTGGATTAATTTTGGGATTAATTGGATTAATTAAAAGTAGGAGGTCTAAAGGTGACAATGCTCAATAATTGAGCATTGAGAAATTCTAGAACCTCCCATAAGGGGTGGACGAATTATAGATGCTTTCTAGGGTTTTCTTGGGCTCTAAGGGTGCCTTGGGTGCCTTAGGGAGGAAGCTAAGGGATTAGGGTTATCTTGAAGATATCTTCCATATCCAACACCTTCCTAGACTCTTATATAAACCCATTATGGTTTAGAATTTCATGACATACTCTTACAAGAGGCTTAGGGTTGAAATTCTCCTCTCTTCTCTCTCTCTCTCTCTCTCTATAGTTTTCCTTGGTTGCTAGGTTTTGAGTGTGAACCATTAGAGGCGCGACACTTGTGGCGCTTGCTACCAAAGGTTTTCAAGCTTGGATTAAGATTACTATTACTACATATTAATCTAGGTATGATTCTATAACCCTATTTATTGATTTTGAAATTTTATAGAAGCGTGCTAGGGTTTATGTTTTGTTGTTCAATTTGTATGTTCAATTAGAGAAAACGTAGATCAAATTATTTAGGATTGCATGCACACATATGATTGTTTGTTATGCTCAAAACCCATCAGTGGAATCAGAGCCTAGGTTTAGTTTTCTATTGAATTGATACAATGGTGAACTTGAACAAAGAGGAGAAAACATAATCGTCATTCTGTTCTTCAAACATGGAGTGTTGGCCTCCAACACAGAGTGTTGGACTGCAACACGGAGTGCTGGCCTGCAACATGACATGTTGATCTTCTAACACGTCGTGTTTTGCTGTCAGATCCTATTTTCAGATTTTCTTGCCTAACTTGATTTACTTGGTTGTTATTTGGTAATTATCTTCTATTAAATCTGCCATAATCCGAATTTTGGTAATCAAAGATAATTAAATAAGACCTAAATGTTTGGAGATAATTACTCATTAGATAATGATGAATTTATTTTATTTTAATTATCTTTGTGAATGTTATTATTAATTTGATTAATTGATTAATTAAAGGATGATTAATAAATCCATAATTGGTTTATATTTAATTAAATTAAAAGTTTAATTTATTAAAAGATTAAACCCTTTCTATTTTAAAATGTTTTAAAATACACCCTTATATTATATGTAACATTAAAAGTTTAATACTACTATATATATATATATATATATATATATATATATATATATATATATATATATATATATATATATATATATATATAAGACAAGTCAGTCGAACCGCTAGTACGCCTCATTCACGAAGCCATACTATAATGAGAGTTTAAGGAAGCGGCCTATAAAATGACCGTCATTGGGTATCCATTCTTACCCACCACTCTCTTATTTGGTGGAGGGTCGTTAGCCGAACGGGTTTGATCGGACAAATTAATCTCATTAAAAGTATAAAGTAACTAAATTATTTTAAATCCCACTCTTAGTTACTTTAGGAAAATGTGAATTTGTATGCTAATCCATGAAATTTCACATTACACTTTATGATTCGTTAGTGGAGCGTGTGTGGCTAACCGGCACACTAATATGGGACTAATAAAGGGTGGTAACAGATGTCTCGAAAATTATCGTTGATTAATGGGGCGTGTGTGGTTAACCGACACAGTGATTAGATGATAAATGACATCGAGAGTACCAAGCTAATTTGCATGGTTATTCACATCTCGTTTGTGATCCTCAGCATCCCAGTCAAAAAGTGAGAGCATAATCGAGATTAAACATGCCATTGATTAGATTCAATGAATCTCATATGATCTTGGAGTTTCATGAGATTGAAATTGGTAAATTCTTTACCTACCTAAAACAGATCCAAATTTGATTACGACATCCCTCTTCAAAGTTTGAATCGAAAATATGGATCATAGCCTTAATTTAAATTTATGGGTTAATAATTAAGGATTAAAATCATATAACTTGAATTTTTCTTTTCTCCTATTTTAGATGTCAAGTTTAGACAACAATAGTCTTCCTCGTTCTTCTGAAGATGATCTTCCACATGTTGATCAAGGTGAAAGAATGTTCCCTTCTTCAAGCAATGGTTGAAATGGAATACATGCTTCTTCAACTCTTCCACCTCCTCCTCCAGTGACTCTCCCCAAGTCATGTTTCCTTCAAATTGAAAAGTACAAAGTTACTCAAGCCCTATTGGCATGAAAACATCAAGAGGGAAAATCAGTGTGTACGCATGTTCTGAATATGAAATAGTACATTGACAGATTGGGTATGTTGGGTGTCGTTTTCCCAAGGGAGCTAGCCATTGACTTTGTTGTACTTTCGCTTCCTAAGTCATATAGTCAGTTCATTAAAGACTACTATATGAGAGACCACGACGTGACCCTAATTGATCTGACACATATGTTGATTGTTGCTGAAGCAGAAATGCTTAAGAGCACAAGTCAAGAAAAAGTGTTTGAAGGATCTGTCTCCCAAATTTCTATGGACACTAACAATGGCAACAATGGTAGTTCAGAACAGATTTCTCTTCCCAATGGAAAGGGATCGGCCAAGGTCAAACGGTTTGACCATATAGTAAAGAGAAAGGTTAGCTCTGAGATAGTTCCATGTGCTAACCCCAAGGAGTCCATATGTTTCTATGGCCAATTGGAGGGGCATTGGTTGCGAAGCTGCCCTGACTACCTGAAGGATCTCAGAGATGGTGAGGTCAAGTCGTGTGGCTCCACTTCAGGTAGATCCATTATCTAACTCAATTATTTTTAGTAAGTTCCTATTCGATATTCTTAATACATGATGTGATGATCACATTTTGATGTTTTGTAGGATCTTTGGAAGATTATGACTAATTCGTTGATCACATATTTATGTGAGTCAAGTGAAGGACTAATGGATCTAGTACACATTGGTGTGGACTATTCAGATCCGCCACAAAGGATGATAACTTTATTCGTCATGGTTTACTGATACTTCAGTAAACATGGTTGTGTTTATAAGATTAAGCATAATTCTGACACTTTAAAAAGATTCAAAGAGTAGCAGAAAGAATAAGAGAATCTATTAGGCAGAAAGATAAAAGTTTCTCCAATCTGAAAGGAAAGGAGAGTACTTTAGTATCGTGTTTTGTGATCATCTTAATGATTGTGGTACTATGTCACAAATTGATCTTCTAAGAACATCTTAGTACGATTGTTTGACGAAGAAGAGGAATCAGATATTGTTGAAATGGTTTAATCATGAGATGAGTCATACTTTGTATTTAATTAAAATTTTAGAGTCATACTCTAGTAACTATAAATCGTATCTTGAAGCTTGTTTCGTACTAATTAGGTTTATAACACCTCATGAAATGTGGAGTAATAATGTTTTCTTACTCTAGCACATTTGGAATTGGCAGTTGTGATGTTTTGGTTAAAACAAAGGAGAAACTAAAACCAATTATATGAAGTGTTGATGGGAATTCACACTAACTTTTGAATATTTGTTTTAGTTCGTCAAGGAATGTTCCTTGAAGAAAGAAACTTATATGTCAAGAAGTCAGTGGGAGTCTTATTGATCTTGAAGAGTTTCAGGAGTCAATCAAGAATAAACCTTTTTAGTTATCACTAGCACACGACCTGAGGTTGATAACCTATCGTGTTAAATTGAAACATTCTTATTTATGTGCCCATTCCAGTTGAGTTGGAAATTCTTATGAGTTCTATGGTTCACATTTGACTGCAAAAGGAAGAGCACGTTGGTCAGTGAAAGTACATTGATCAATATGGGTGAGCTTCTTAGCAACATGGAAGCACTGGTAAGGCCCTTGTGCTACCAGAAGACAAGAAATTAAGAACAAGTAAAGTTCAATCCATGAAAGCTAAATTAGAATTTGAATTTGTCATAAAACTTGTCTTATGATTGTAGGCTGGAAATGATAGATTCACACAGATGGGAACACATACACCAAAAAATCTCAGTGGCAAAAGGTTTCTCTCTAATTCATGAAAATAGTTATGAGGAAACATTTTCGCTAGTAGATTTTAAATCTGATTAATATCATTATGGTCAGTAGTTATGATAATTGCATTCTCGAATTCACAATATGATTACGACATCTCTTTTCATAGTTCAAATTGTGAGAAAGGCAAGGTACAGTTTGAACGTTCAGGACTTATAGCTGTAAGTTCTGAAAGGGTTTCAACACACACATATGCTATCTAATGAAAGGTGTATAAGCTTGAGAAGTCTGACTAAAGACTTATCGAAGCATTACGTATCAGAAATTTGTACTTTAGTAAGAAAGTCAAACAGTATTGATTTCTAGAAGTCCAGTTGCTTTTTGGATACATGTCAAAGCTAGTGGGAGCATAATTGTTGTGCTATTGGGAGCATAGTTGTTATGCCAAGTATTGCAGATTGGCAATACTAATTGTAGGAAACAAAGATTTCAAATTTGCAAGTTGCAAAGTTTGGAAATTGTTTTGCCGCAGAAATATTTAGGGGAGAGGGCATTCATACTTCATTTCAAATCTAAAAGTTTAGATTGAAATTTTAATAAAACTTAGTCTTGGACATATATGAATATTGTGTTGAATTGGTTCAACATAGGAAATTCGATATATGGAAATATTATAGCAAGAGAGTGATCAAGTATCAGGTCTTTATGTAACACATTATGAATCAAAGTCCCATATGCTTCGGATATAAGATTGATTACATATGGCATAATATTCACTTGTTCTGATTTTTCCAAATGCCTTTGGTATTGAGAGGGAAAAGGACTAGAACTTGGTGTGACTAAAGTTGTTAAACAACTGTCAAGAAGATTCTGAGGTTCATTGAAGATTGGTTACTTATGGACAGCTGGAAGTATATTATTTGGACGGACCATATTGACATAATTCTGAGTAAGGTGACTCTTGTTCAGAATTGATAGTCATATGAGAATATGGAAATGTTTCCATAATGGGAGTTGATGATTAGAATTTACATGTAAGTTAGAAACTTTAATGCAAGGAAGGTGTTTAAGGAATATGCCTTCAATTTGAAACTTCATTACTTTGGAATTGTTTTTGATAACAAAGCTCCAATGGATCATTCTGTAATATCATTGGCTGAGTCTCTGTGACTTGAAAGCTTTGACATCCTAGAAGGATAATGCATTTAAGGATGAACTCTAACACATTCTAGTAGTAACAAGAAGTTGAATTTGTGAAATGAGCATTTAAGTTAGAATTTCATGACTTACTCTTCCAAGAGGCTTAGGGCCGAAATTCTCCTCTCTTCTTCTATCTCTCTCTATAGTTCTCCTTGGTTGCTAGGGTTTGGGCGTGAACCATTAGATGCGCGACACTTGTAGCGCTTGCTACCAAAGGTTTTTAAGCTTGGATTAAGATTACTATTACTACATAGTAATCAAGGTATGATTCTATAACCCTATCTATTGATTTCGAAATTTTATAGAAGCATTCTAGGGTTTATGCTTTATTGTTCAATTTGTATGTTCAATTAGAGAAAACGTAGATCAAATTATTTAGGGTTGACACATATGATTGTTTGTTATGTTCAAAAGCCATCATACTACTGAGTTGACACAAACTACCAAATCTCAGTCTTGAGCATACTCAAGTATTGTGACATCTGGAACTGCTCCGAAGTAGTATCCTCGGGATAAAAGAGGGCTCTCTTAGTAAACATCTTGGTAATCTCCGTCACTGAATCTATCGCCTCCTTCAACGACAGATACTCCTGGGCTAACCTCTCCCTCTCGACCAGTGGAACATACTCAATACAGAACATATCTATGAACTGCTCCCAATTCACTGCGGTCCAGTTGTTAACATTAAATCGTAAGTCTCACCAGGGCCCGAGATGAAGAAGGATCAGTGATTGAAAACAAGGAGTCAAAAAATGTTATTCTTAAGTAAAAAAAAGGAAGGGAGAGATGTATCCTCTTGATATGAAACCTATTGAAGGAAAGCCATCAATTTGCTTGCTTGTGAAAGCAAATCCAGATGATAGTTGAATGTGGCACCGAAGACTTTCGCACTTAAACTTCAAAGATATCAACAAGCTTGTTCTTGGTGATCTTGTGTAATAACTTCCACTACTCAAATATGATATAGAACATTTGTGTGCCACATGTGAATTAGGAATGCAAAGTCACAACAGTCATTCATCAATCATGAATACCAAGATTGTTGAACCCCTTGAATTGATTCATATTAATTTATACGAGCCATCATCAATTGAAAGCATCAATGATAATAAGTATATTCTTGTTTTTGTTGATGATTTTTCTCATTTTACTTGGGTGTTATTTCTTAAACAAAAATTAGAAACTACACAAAGGGTGATAGATTTTTTGAAAAATATTAAGCTTTAATTACGAAAACCAGTTGGGAAGATTCGCAGTGACAATGAAACTGAATTTAAGAATCAAGCATTTGAGGAATTTTTGACAAACAAAGGAATCAATCATAATTTCTTATCTCCCTACACACCACAACAAAATGGTGTTGTTGAAAGGAGAAATCATTCACTTTGTGGAGCTGCGAGGAAAATGCTTTCTTTTGCAAATCTACCAATCTACTTCTAGGCAGATGTCATTGGAACGTCATGATTTACACAAAATAGATCTTACATTAATAAGCTATTTTTAGTAACTCCTTATGAGATATTGAATAATCATAAACCTAATTTGAATTTTTTTTCATATGTTTGGTTCCAGGTGTTTTCATTATAATTCAAAAGAGAGTTGCAACAAGTTTGACACGAAAGTAGATGAAGCTATCTTCTAAGAATATTCTCTTACTTCAAAGGCATATCATTTTTTCAATAAGAAAACAAAGAAGATCGAAGAAAGTTACTATGTCACTTTTGATGACAAGTACATCGAATCTTTTCAAAAAGAATATACTCAATGCGAAGAGATATTTCAATCATCTTGTTCTAAAACAATACCACTTATGACTTTTGATGATGACTTCTTAAATTTCTTGGATGAACCTGACGGGGCTATTTCTTCTGAAGCAAAATCAACTGGTAATCAAGGAGATAAATTGTTGAAGTTGACTGATGAGGAAATCAATGACATTGAAGTTCATGTTGATACACAATTGTAGTGTGGGGAGGGGGGGGGGGATTCAACAAATCACGATGTTCAAGTCCAGGGGGAGAATCTTACCAATTATGCTAATGTCCAGGGGACAGTTCAATGAATGATGATATTGGTGACCATTATAAATTTGAAGATATCAGTTCTAAAGTAATTCCTGAGTATGATCCTAACTATCCACCTTTAGTGGAATGGACAAAAGATCATCCAAAATCACAAGTTATTGGTGAAACGTCCACTAAAGTTCTCACTCGTGCACAATAAAAGGTAAAACAAGCTTTGTTGATGTGACATCCCCTATTTTTCAAAATCGAAAGAAAATTTCTTTACGCTTTTAAAATTCATAACATCTTTATTTGAGTAAATTTCCAATATATTATAATTCTTTTGAGTACAAATGATTGTCTCAAATTTATGAGAACTCTAAGGATGTCATAATCGATACACAACATATGTTACAGTGTAAAGACGTAACGGTCCCATATACTATTACATGTCTTCTCTTCAATCACTCAACATCCTATTCAAGTCTTCAGCAATCTAAACACTACTACCTATGATACATGAAAAATGAGTGGGCCAGGTTGGGAAACTTGGTGAGATACATAAGGTTGTCAATCCTACAATGTTTTAACAATAGTTATTCATATATCTCAAACCTGCAAAACCAACTATTATCATCAACACAAATATATCATATATATACTACAATCTACCCCATCTCTTCGATCCTCACATACTGATCCTATACAATGACCTTACAAGATCTAACAATAAGGATCAATGTGAACAAGAAGTTGACTACACTACTTTAGGGATTCCCTAGCAGCAAATGAGGATCAATAAAGACAACAAACGAGAAGAATGGAGTACCCAAATGAACCTCTATTCATTAACATCAAAAAATAGATAAGTCAGGGGTGGTCATCTATACTCCGCTAGAGGACTTAGGCGTGCCTAGAAGTGGTTTGAACCCAAGGTATTATTGAAAAAAGTTATACCATTAGATGCACCCTATCTGGCAGTCTAAAAAGATGAATCATATGTGCCTAGCAGTGGTCTGACTCCAAGGTATTATGGAACAAAGTTCTACCCTTATACGTACCTTATTCTGCAGTCTAATATGCTCCCTCGATCACTTTGTGAATGGAAACGCTGACACACGAATCTTATCAAAAGAAAAAGGAAGGGGAATACTAATGTAGTACTTCGATATGCTCTCATACCCTGACATGTAATTGTGTTGAAAAAAGGGACTTTGTAAACACAAATCAAGAGTTTTGAATGTTCAATTCTTTCATTTCAAAAATTAAACCAAAGACAGTAAATATTGCTCTTGATCATTCAAATTGGGTTGAAGCAATACAAACTAAGCTCAATGAATATGAAAGAAACAAAGTTTGGAGATTAATTCTGACACCTCTAGATGTTTATGTTATTGGACTTAAATAGGTTTTTTTGCAACAAGCTAGACAAAGAAGGTAATGTAGTGAGAAACAAGGCACGACTCATTGTGAAAGGATATTGTCAATAAGAAGGATTGACGATGAAGAGACTGTAACATCCCGATCATTGAGGTATGCTAATGTTAAGCAATTTTAGGGTTTTTGGATGGGTCACAACGTGAGGGAAGCAACGTCACGTCGTGACATGGCCACACTTATCGGGGGGAGAGGTCCTTTGAGTGTCACGACGTGACACCTCACCAGATGCAAAACCCTAATTTCGGACATGGACCCTATTTAAAGAAAGTGAGGGGATAAGGTTTCCTTTACCCTCAACCTCCATCACCTCAAAACGAGCCTTTAGACAAACCCTAGCTCTATTGAAGCTTTTGAGCTCATTCTTGCAAGTTGTGTGGTTTTGAAGGAAGGAAAAGAAGTTGTGGTGCCTTGTTTCCCCAAGCAATGTTACCTCTTATTTGTGTGCATCTTCTGGAGTCTTTGTAAGTCCTCAAGTTTCCATTTTTTTATGTTTTCCTCTTTCGATCTAGATTGTATGTCATGCTTTGGTTAGTATGGTTTGAAGAGATAAAGTTTGTAACTTTATGGTTTCTCTATGTCCCTTGAGTATCATATCTTTTAGATCTAGTTTTTGGTGGTGGTTTGAGGACTTTGCTTGGATCTTAGGCCATCTTGCATCTTTTGACCTAGATTTGGGAAAGGATATACATGGGGCATGCATGTCCATAAAGTTTTAATTTTTAGGGATCGTTAGGGTCCCTAAAGCCTTTCTAGAAGTTTTAGATATAAGACTTCATGAATTAAGGGATCAGTGGATTATTCCATGCATTGAAGTTATCATTAACGACCTTGGTGCCTTAGACCCATTGGTATGGTGATGAGACTCACCTCGAATGTAGAAACTTCCCGAATGCAATCCTAAGTTGCTGCCCCGCCAGCTTCCCAAGCTATCACTACCAATCAAATACACCCAATTAGCAATTGGGTTCTAATCCATAACTATAACTTCATACCCGGGGTAAAAGACCATTTTACCCCTAACATATCCCTTGACCAAAACTATAGCCCAAACTATACTCTGAAAGGCCCAAAGGCCAATTAATCCACCAATGGCCCAATTTTCCAAATTGAGCCCAAACCTCCCCAATGGACCTTATCCTAAAACCCGATAATTTCCTTAGTCCATAACCCTGTTCCCAATTAGCCCAAGAAGGCCCACATCAACCTGGTCCAAGACATGGCCCAAACCAAGGTCCACAATTGCGAAGTCCATTTCTATATTGGGCCACAAGGCCCAATAGACCCAACTATTCCAATATTGGCCCAAAGATATTTTCAGGCCCAATTACCAACAAATCCAGGCCCAAAACCATTAGGGCCTAAAGGTCCGAAGTCCACTAAGGCCCAACTCCAATGGGGTCCAAACTCAAACCCTCGAGGTTCCGAAGCCTAATAACACCCATCCCTCTGATCACCAATTCAAATTGGGAACAATTCGAAACAAGATGTTACAACTCTCCCCCACTTGAATTAGATTTCATCCTCGAAATCCGTCCCTACTTTCCCCAACAGATCCAATAACCTGTTCAATACCTCCACAACTCGGGAATAACTACAACCTTCCCAAGGCAACCGAAACCAACCACACCAGACTCTCTCTAATCCCGACGAAGGATGAATCCTTTGTCTCATGCAGGAAACTACTCCTGCCTCCCCATGTCTCAAGACCTCACATCGGTCTGACTCCTCGACAGACCTCCCACACTGGAACCATACTGTAAAATTTTCCTTCGCGGATAACCGATCGAACAACCACTTGCGGTCCTGATTATCTAAGTGTTACCAACCAAATAAATTCATTTACCATGTCCAGATGCTGAACGCCCGTCTTAACAGGTAGTCCAAATAATTCTCCGAGTAGAGGACCCATCTCTGCAACGGTTAGACTCAGACGAGAGCCGCGCAACAGAAGCAAATAAATTACTCTGAGATTATTTGATCCCACTGCACATGGCTTAGCATCTCCCGGTCAACGACTACTCTACATAAGGATCCCAAATCACTGCCTCTACTCGGATTACTGTACCGCTATCTAACTGCTCTCCATAGCAACCATGAGTTCCCTGGATCCCAATCTTATATGTCACTATCCGAAGTATTGGATTCCTGCCCGATTGCTGTTCCAACAAGCAACCTTGCATTCGCCCCACGCGACCTCCGAATGATACCTCGTCTAACAATGACTGCCCTATCTATACCGCCACTCATGGCTCCATTAATCCCTTTGATCCATCCAATCATGATAGGCTAACAACCTGTCACCACTGAATCCAACGCAAAAAGGTGAATGCTACCAGAATAACTGTAGTCTTACATCATGCCCGGTCTCCTTCGACCTACCGTTTCCTGATTCCAACTATGTTGGGACCTACTCACAATCTTGCGGACTGGCCCACCTTGGCCTAAGTCATCTGAACGAATCTGTGAATGTCGCGGTTACCCTGCGGTCTTTCTGCACTTTCCACACTATCTGACTACCAGTGAATGCTACGGCTCCCCCGCAGTCTTATAACACTTTCACCCTAACTGTCTACGAGTGAATGCTACAGCTCCCCCGTAGTCTTACATCACTTTCACCCTAACTGACCATTAGTGAATGCTACGGCTCCCATGTAGTCTTACAACACTTCCACCCTAACTAATAATTAGTGAATGCTACGACTCCACCATAGTCTTACAACACTTCCACCCTAACTGATCATTAGTGAATGTTACGGCTCCCCCATAGTCTTACAACACTTCCACTCTAACTGATAATTAGTGAATGCTACAGCTCCCCCGTAGTCTTACAACACTTTCCATACTACCCAATCTCTCGTTTACCAATCTGAACCCATCTCAACGTTGAGCACTCATGCGGTCTAACATCCCAATTGAACTCAAGTACTAACTGGAACCCAAACTAGTTCCCTCCTCTAAAGCCTGTTATCTGACGTCAAGAAGACGCGATCCAAATGTTGGGGAGTTTCCCGAACTCCCATCCCACAGAATCCTATATCCAGACAGCCACTAGGGCCACCTTCCCTTCCCCGAAGGGGAATGTGAAACGTATCCTCGTTTCACCCTAGCTTCTATTCTGGCTACCTGTACGGTTCTCCCCCACTTAGATTCGACTAAGTCTGCTCGGCACATGAAAATTGAAGGATTCCCAATCCTTCTTACGTTCCAATGATCAATCTACTGACGACCGGTGCTTACCAAGGCTAATGCGTCATAAGTAACCCTTCCCATAACAACACAACTCCTGATAACCATCTAATACTTCCTGAATCCAAACAACATCAAGGACTCCAGATGCTTAACATGATATCAACCTCAGATCTCGAAGTCCAGAGGACGGATACTCAAAACCAAAACTTCCGCAACAACTCTCTCTTCCCTCGGCAAACCAAAAAGCCCTTCCAAGCACAAATACTAAGGCTAATGAGTCCTATTCATAATTCCCTTGTACAAGCCCTTGAACCACCCCCGATTACACTCAAGATGACATTCGAATACTGGAAATCCGCTATTTTTAAGGAGACGACTTTGTAATACTCCACCAAAGATTCATGGTATGCAGATGACATATAACTCTTCTTGAATATATATATAACTCTACCACAAATAGAGATAACAACCCAACGATATGCTTATTTATGCTGATGCAAAATAACAACAATCAAATGCAGGTAAAGCTGGAAAGAAGGCAAAAAGGTACATACCCCGCACCCTCGCATGCTGAGGTTCCGATCTCCCCTGTCTGATACTGTGAAGCATGGCCACTCTCTGCTGGGGCTCCTGCCCTACCCTCTCATTCTTCAGTGATCCTCAAAATAGCCGGAGCAGGCACACTCACCGCTCCTCCTCTGATCATCGGACAATCGGTCTTCTTGTAGCCCACTTGACCACATCGAAAACATAATGGGCTTGCCCCCTGTGGGCATTCCCTGCTGACGTAACCAACCTTCCCACACTTGTAATAGCCCAGCCCCTGGAAACGATAAACTCCATCATACGGTTTCCCGCACGTACTGCACGGGCTTTAGCCCTATCGACCCCTCAGACTCCGTTCAGAAGTCTTAGGTCTCCTCATGAGATCCTCTGCTAAATGCACCTGAATTGAACCTCTTTTCCCGAGGTACTCCCAATCGATCTTCCGCCCTCGGGCTCTGGGATCCATATCATTTAGGGTCTCGTACCCCGACACACTCACCCGCTCAATCGTCAACGGCTGAACTGCAATAGCTGGAGCAACCTCTGCTCTAAACCGAAAGTGTAATAGATAGCACAATCAATCCTTGCCGCCTGATACAAGAGATCCAAAGCGAACTCAAAATCCTGGCAGTCCTTCCACTAACTGGTTCACTGTGACAACCCGAAATTTCTATGTTGTACAGTCATTCAAATCAATCAAAGTCAGACTCGTTTCTGCTGTCTTTTAGCATTGTTTAGGGTCTGTTTGAGTGTTCTAAGCCTAATACATTCAAGTTTTGGGTTTAAGGGTGAATTAGCTTAACTTCATCGTGTTGCATTCGGGCCAAACACTCCTTCAAGAGGAGTGTACGGCCACACACATGGGTGTACGGCCGTACACCCATGGTGGCCGTGAATTGATGCCTTTATGAAGGATAATCCTTCATTATTCTTCATTTCTTACACTTTCAACTCAAGAACTCTCAATTCTCTCTCAACTATCATCAAGCATTTCACCAAGAACACCAAGAACACCTACTTGTTCTTGGGCCGTGAACTCCTTGGAAGCCTTCAAAAGTGTGAGTACCTCTTCTATTTACTAGTTAAACTTGCGAAACAATCGATTTTAGCCTTGAATCGTCATCAAAACGCATGAACATGAAGGGTGTACGGCCATACACACCTCATATGGTCGTAAACCCTTGTTTAGTGCATGTTTTGGCCTCAAACACTCCACATGTCCCCTCATAGGATCATAAACACTTAGTGGATGCTAGTTAAGGCCGTAAAACACCCATTTTCAATGCTTCATCCATGAGTGTACGGCTGTACACTCCATGACCGTACACTCATTGGCCGTACAGTCCATTACCGTACACGCCTTGGCCGTACACACCCTAGTGTGGCCGTAAACCCCTTTGATGCAATCATATGTGATTGTAACACTTCAATCTAAGTGTTTCCTAGTCTATAAGGTGGTTTCCTTGCATGATTAGTTGTTTATACACTAATTATATTCATATATGTGTCATTATATGCTTATTAGGATCCGTTTGTGCTCGAGGCTTCACTTGACACTTAGCATCCTATATCGATCTTTCATTCGTATCACTCATTACAGGTGAGTTCATACCCCTAGCTTATCTTTTAAATGATTTTAAATGCTTTTATGGGGGGGGGGGGAATACAAGTAGAAACTTATAGTTATTGTATCAATCATATGTGATTAATAACTATCAAACAAATGGATTTCTTATACTTCAAACTGTGTTATCAAGCAAACTGCTTCAAATCGTTTTATAAACTCTTTTATATGTTAAACTCTTTATCAAACTCTTTTAAACTTATATCTTGCCAAAATCATGTCTATATGGATATAGTTATATAAGTAGGATTGAAAGGGCTTAGGACTGATAACTCGCCTTATTTCCTGTTCCTTGTTTGGTTGTGGACTTAGGGTATCGGTTGTTTGTCCGAATGTCGTCTGAATCTTAGTTATATATTATGTATATGTATATGGATATAAAGGTTCTTCGTTCAGTTCAATACCTTTGGGTAGCAAAGGTGTACAAACATGTTCAGTCATACAAACAACATTACTAGTAAACTATAATAGGTATAGTTTAGGAAGTCACTACTTACTATTTCTAGAACAATGAAACATACAAGAGTCAATTCATACATGAGTCAGTTCAAACATACTATAACGAGAAAAAGTACATACTATAACGAGAAACAGTACATACTATAACGAGAAACAATACATACTATACACCAGAGAACATACTATACACTAGACAGAGAGAACATACTATACAAATACAAGAATACTATAACAATAATGTGAGCCACTACTTCATGGCATGGCAATATACTGTTGTGTCACGTTTTGTACCCAGAGTCTCCTGGAGGGAGAGCGTGAATTTGTGTATAGATCTATACGGGATTGACCATCCTACACCTTGCTGCTAGCTATAGTGGGACCTGCAGATCTACGGGTGACGAATGTCATATCATTTCGACGTCTTCGAACGTCGTGTACCACTAGTCAATCAAGTATGGTTACAATCTTATCACATTTTACCTTAATTAAACAAACATGTTTAAGGTAGTTAGTACATTGGTAGTTACTTAGATAAAACTACAGTACATCTTTATTTTCCCATTTCATTCACATTGTGATCTTCTCACATAAACGGTAATGAAAACTATATTTTGGTAATGATAATCAAACTTTGGGAATATACTCCCTTTTACAAAAGAACAAACATAAAGAACAGTTGGGTCTTGCTAGAAGACTACTTTGGTACAAAATATAGGATTTTCTAGGAAGTTTACAAACATTTGCATCAAACACTTACAAACTTTTACATCAAACATTTTCAAGCACTTTCTTCAAACTTATACAAACAATGACACTAAAATACTTATGAACTCACCAGCTTTAATGCTGATCTACGCTTTCAAAATAACTTGTATTCTCAGGTCACCAATAGACAAGTACCGATGACCAGCTTTTGAGAAGGATGGAGCACGTTCAAGACTCATCTCTTATTTTGATTCTTATTTTTGGTGTCTTATAAACTATTCAGAACACACTTGTATTAAATTATACTATTAATTCAATGGATGATGTTGTTGCTTGTTTTACTATTATGCATTGTTATGATACTGTACATGACGTCCTCCGCCCCCGAACGTTTCCGCCGTTCTGGTTTGGGGGTGTGACAGATTGGTATTAGAGCATTGTTTATAGTGAATTGAGTATATCAACCCATAAAAGATATACAACTATAAACACAACGGGATTAAAACACTCTGACCAAAAGTTAATACTTTTAAAATAATACAAAGGTTTTAATAAAGTATTCATCCCTGCATTCATACTAAAATCAGTGTCATCTAGGACAGAACAAAAGTATTGTGATTGGTGGACATCACAATTAGGCTTGGGGACATGTCACACCCCCAAACCAAGGATGGCGGAAACGTCCGGGGGTGGAGGACTTCATGTATAGTATCACAACAACGAGTATAATAGAGCTCAAAGTAAATACAACCATCATAAATACAATTGAAAAAGGTTACACCATAGTATATGTTTATATGTTTCAAATTCAATTACATTATGATGACAAAATGAACTGTTGACGCTTTAACGTCCCATCCTCAAAATGCTGATGTTTTCCTGTTTCACTGATTTCCTGAGAATACAAGTAGTTTTGAAAAGTGTCAACAATTAAGTTGGTGAGTTCATAAGAGTTTTATTTGAGGAAGAAACCGTTTTCCTTGTAAAAGCGATAGAGTATGATCTCCAGAAAATCCAATATTTTCTTAGTTAAGTGTGGAATGAATGCTCCTATGTTATGCGATAATGAACCCTAGAAAGACCCATAGATTCCTTCTATAATCGCCCAACGTATATAAGTTATATAAAAATTTAAGTTAAATAAACTGTCGAATATAATGGGTCTGCCCTAGGTCCACAACCAAACAAGGAACATGAGATAAGGCAGGCCCACCAATTCTAAGTCGATTGTGACTAGATTCTTATATAACTCTAACATATACACTTAGCGATTGTAGCTGAAGTCTAACAATTCTAGATGAAATGTAGTTTTAAATAGAAATATGTTTCCAAGAAAATCCAATATTTTCTTTATAGAAGTTATGTAGCCCTAAATCTCAGGACCGAGAATAAACAAGTATTTTACCATACTTAAAGTAATTCATGCAAGTTTAAATCGACATAAACTCGTTTAGTTTAGAAGTAAAACCCCTTTTCGAAGTAAAATTTTCCATGTAAACTTGAAAGATAGTTAACTACCTATGTGAGTCGCTAGAACCATACTATGACGAAAAATAACCTGCACAACGTTTTTCAGACGTCGGAATCGAAATGACAGTTGTCACCCCCGATCGGCCGATCGGACTTATGCAAGCAGCATGGGTGTGGGTTGTCAATCTCAATATAGATCTATACACAATTATCACGCTCTCCCTACAAGAGACTCTGGTTATAACTTACAGGAATTTGGGATCCCGTACTCGAACGTACGGGGAGAGAATTGCCTCACAACCTAAGTTAACTAGTTTACACATAGTTTGATATTAAAGCCCCTTCCGTGGAGGAAGTGAAATCACCTTTTATGAAAATACATTAGTGCTATGAAACTATAAACTATTACTATTATAGTTTATCAAGTACTATGTGAAAAACCCCTTTGTTTTGAGAGTAAAACCTTTTTCATGTAGTAAAAATCCATAAACCATGCTTGATGTAGTTTATCATATGTGTTCGAAATGAATGAATAATCCTTTTTATGAATGGCTAAATTTCAATTTATGATGATAAACTAACAAGAAAAATACATTCAATATGTAGAACTTAAGGTTATACACTTTGCTCAACATATTACAAAGTGTTATGAAAGTTATAAGCTGTTGACTAGTTTTTTTAACCTTTCAGCACTGTTTTAGAAAAATCATAGAAAAATCATATGAAGATTCCATAAATTCTGAGAGTTCATAAAATCTGTCTAGTTTGTTCACAATTTTTATTATGATTTTTGGAAGTCTTTAACTTGTGTTAAAATATTCATATTCACAGACTGGTCTGAATTCGTTTCTGAAATGTTAGACAGTTTTGTAAAAATCGCCATAAATCGTAGAAAAATTGTATGGAGATGTGCAAGTAGTCATTTTAAAGTTATGAACCTGAACTATTTGCATATTATACAGTTTTGAAAGATATTAAGTTTAAGATAGTCAAAACAGTCTGTGAATAAGACTCAACTTTTATGATGAAAGCTGTTGTTTGAGTTTAGTTAAGTTTTTGGTATTTTAACTTGTATCCCCCCTGAAAACTGAAGAAAACATGAAAATATAGGGGTATGAACTCACCTTGAGTGATTCTTGGAAGAGTGGAAAGGTTGAAGATGATGAGTTTCAAGTCTAGATCACTTGATGAACACACGAAGTTTTGGATGATCCTAAGAACGATTTTTGGTGTTGAGATATGAGTCGATGATCCAAGAGTGTTATGAAAACATGTAATAGCACTGGAGTTAGAAGGAAATATTTACCAATAAGTGAATAAATGACTCAAGAACACATCAAAAGTGTGGCTGAAAGTTGAGAGAAAAGAGGCCCTTAAGAAATGTATAATGTTTGATGGTGAAGCAAATGATCAAGGAAAATCCCAGGCATTTCCTTATATGGAGGGTTGCTGGAGCAAGTGGATAAGGTGAAGGGATGTTTGCCTTGGTTTGTGTGATGTGGATAAGGTTGGACCAATGAGAAAGTGACATATAGGAGGCAAGTGGGCACACTTGACCCACTTGTGGTGTAGAATACTCTTCTTATTGTAAAATAATGATTTATAATTAATAAATCCTTGAAAAATAATTAAAATAATAGTTCTGGGGGTTGAAAATGATAAAAATATGAATTTGGTGAAAAAATCCCGTCAAAAACGGGCTTAGGAGGCGAAACTAGTCGAAAACCGGACAATAGGAACCGAACCTGCGAGGTTCGGCTCTTAGGAGCTAGGAACCGAGAGGGAACCGAGAGTGGAGGAAGATCCGAAGATCCGAAGGGGAGGCCGAAGGTCCGAGGTTCGCATGGGGGAGCCGAGTCTCGGTCCTCGCTGCTGAGCTTCGGTCCGCTGAGGTTTCGGTCCGAGAGGCTTCTGACACCTTCGGTTCTGACAGGAGGGTTTCGGCTCCTAAGGGGAGTTTCTGTTCCTAAGAGGACTTTCGGTTCCTAAGAGGAGTTTCTGTTCCTAAGAGGACTTTCGGTTCCTAAGAGGAGTTTCGGTTCTATAAGGCTGTTTTTCGAGAAATCTTACCGTTTTGCGTGATTTTTGACCAAGTTAAGGGTCGGGATGACCCGGATGACCAGAAAAAGTTTGAGAGAGATTTTGGGAGAGATTTCACATACTTGGAGAGATTTCACATTCTTGGAGAGATTTGGGAGAGATTTCACATACTTGGAGAGATTTCACTTTCTTGGAGAGATTTGGGAGAGATTTCACATACTTGGAGAGATTTGGGAGAGATTTCACATACTTGGAGAGATTTCACATTTTTGGAGAGATTTGGGAGAGATTTCACATACTTGGAGAGATTTCACATTCTTGGAGAGATTTGGGAGAGATTTCACATACTTGGAGAGATTTGGGAGAGATTTCACATACTTGGAGAGATTTCACATTCTTAGAGAGATTTGGGAGAGATTTCACATACTTGGAGAGATTTCACATTCTTGGAGAGATTTGGGAGAGATTTCACATTCTTGGAGAGATTTCGGAGAGATTTCACATACTTGGAGAGATTTGGGAGAGATTTCACATACTTGGAGAGATTTCACATTCTTGGAGAGATTTGGGAGAGATTTCACATACTTGGAGAGATTTGGGAGAGATTTCACATACAAGTACTAGTTAAGTTTGACCGGTTTGACTTGTTGACTTTGACTTTGACTTTGACTTGGCCGAAATTGACGGTTGTCACAGGACATATGATCAATTTTGGGAGTGATATAGCCTGATCAACTAAATATTTCCAAGAAGTGATTAGCATGTGCCTAGGAATGGTTGTGGTGTTGCAACAAGTCTAAAAACTTACCAACACTACTACAATGAAAACATTAGAACATAACATAAACTTAAAATACTATAGGAGTATTTTGTGTTACTATAATTACTTATGTGCAAACTAAAAAGATCTTTATTAGTATGTCAATAGTTGCTGAGTGGATACGCAAAGGTTATATGTGATTAAGGTGTCATAGACTTAGAATCTGTGATCTTTGCTTTACTTCCTGTTCCTTGTTTGGTTGTGGACTTAGAGTTAGGATCACTTATTCGAAGGTCTATCCTATTTTGGTTACATATGACTGGTATGCACTACGCAAATGTTGGAGTAACTGGTAACGATCATCTTATAGTTATCTTAATTAGTACGTCTATTAATTATTTCTTTTACCCCTATTCTCGCGTAGATAACATGGCTGGATTCCATCCCCACGGCGACCCGTACTTCCCCAACCAAGGTAACGGAGGATGGCTCGATGATGAGCCAAAAGAGGAACATGCGATTCCATTGGATGATGACTTCGCAGAAGACTTTCCAGAGGATTCTGACCCAGAGCCAGAAGTCAATGATCAACCCCTGGTAGCTCCAATCCCAAATCCTAACCCTCGTCCGACTTTTCAAGGCCTGATGCCTCTGTAGGCGGAACACTTGGGAACATGGAGTCAACCCATGCCCTACAATGGAGACTGAAGTTTCTACAACCTGAGCGAGGGAGGCTCAGCGGACAGAATCCTACCTATTTTGGTTCGCAGGGTTGCCCGAAACGAAGAGCAGGGTAGGTCGGCCATCAACCGATTCATGGAGGTTGATGCCAATGCGGGAGTTAATACTGTCTGCATTCGTCGTCTTGAAGATGCTCGTGAGAGAGCTACGAGAGACAACGAGACATTGCTGCAAGAACTAGCTGAAACTCAAGCTGAAGTCATAGAGCTCCGAGTACGCCAACGAGTCTATGAGAGACACCTCCTTGACGTTGAGCGTCAGCTGGCTGAGTTGAGGGTTCGTCCGAGAGGTTCCCGTCGCCAGTAAGAGATGCTCTGCTCATCTTTTCATTTGATCTAAGGATTAGCCTTCTTATCTATGCTCTAAGTAGCACTTTTTCCTGTAATTTCCTGTTTATCTTAAAACCTTGGACTTTCAGTCTACTAGGTCTTTATTCTGTCAAATTTTCTTATTCTGGTTTGATGTAAGACCTACTCTTAGGTTATTTTTTCCGAACTTGTTACATCTGTAATACCAATATCATTGACAAATATCTAATATCATGGAAATTATTATCCAAATGCTTCCATCCTTCTATTGCTAGATCTCTATTCAATCATACTTTCGTCTGTTTACCTGGGCTATGGAGAGTTAGTCCATGATTTACTCTCATCATTCTCTATATTGAATACTTACCATTATCTTCATCTTTGCGATCTTATATCTACAAGATGCCTCCTCGTAGATCGCACAGACGCGCTACTCCAATAACTCCGAATCAAACTCTACCGCCTCCTCCACAATGCAATCCAGCGACTATCCAAGCTGCGGTAAATGCGGCTGTTACGGCAGCCCTAGCTCAGTTCAGTGCTAGTGGAACTAGCGGGAGTGGAACAAATGTTCATTCCACTCAAGGTGATGCTCCAGTGCGCTCTAGAGAGTGCTCGTATAAGGACTTCACAAACTGCAAACCCAGGACCTTCAATGGGAGTGGCGGAATCATTGCCCTCTCGCAATGGTTCTAGAAAACAGAGTCGATCTTCGAGATCTGCTCCTGTCCGGAAGGGAGCAAAGTTAAATTTGCTTCCTGCACCTTCGCGGACCGAGCCCTGACATGGTGAAATAGCTATGTCAAGTCACTAACTCTTATAGTGGCAAATGCTATAGGCTGGGAAGCTCTGAAGGAGCTCATGATCGAGGAATACTGCCCGAGGGGCGAAGTTCAAAAACTTGAATAGGAACTCTGGGGCCTAACCATGAAAGGCTCCGACATAGTCTCCTATACTGCCAGATTCAGCAATCTGGTGGCACTATGTCCATGAATGGTTCCTACTGAGGGAAAGAAGATTGAGAGGTGCATCTGGGGGCTGGTGCCTCCATTTCAGGGGAATGTCATAGCTTCAAACCCCACTACCTTCGACAGTGCCAATCGATTGGCACAGCGGCTCATTGATCATAGAGTCTGCACCCCGACAACAACAACAACCCTAGCCATCTTTAAACCCTCCAAAGCCGCTGACACCAAGCGGAAGTTCTGGGATAACAAGAAGAAGAACGCGACGCAGAACGCTGCCAAAAAGCAACAGGTCATGGTTGTTCATGCCGCGATAACACCTACTGCTACTGCGCCAATGAAGCAGTATGCTGGAAGCTTGCCTAAGTGCAACAAATGCAACTTCCACCATAATGGACCCTGCCGGGAAATGCAGTGCTCTAACTGCAATAGGAAAGGGCACACTGCCCGTTTCTACAAGTCTCCGGCAAGGCCAATCACCCAAGTCCCCGACGTTGGTGTGGGCCAGACTTGCTACGGATGTGGCAAGGTGGGCCACTATAAGAGAAACTACCCGAAGGCAGGGAATGTCGGCGGAGTGGGAAGAGTTTTGGCTATAGGCCACGAGGAAGCAGTTGCCGACCCCACAGTGGCCACTCGTATGTTTCTCCTCGATAACTCTTATGCATGCATTCTGTTTGATAGTGGAGTGGAGAGGAGTTTCGTGAACCAGAAATTTGCTCACTTGCTTAAACAAAAATCACGTGCACTTAAAGAACCGTTCACTGTAGAAATGGCTAACGGAAAGATAGAGTGCACTATTTGCATATACATAGGATGTACACTAACTCTAGATAGCCATTCTTTTCCAATCGACCTCATGACGGTCTCAATTAAAAGTTTCGACGTCATAATCGGTATGGATTGGTTGAGTTCTCATCGTGCCGACATCATGTGTTACGAAAAGGCCGTTCGCCTTAATCTACCGTCTAGCGAAACTCTAGTTATCTATGGCGACAAACCCGACATGAACCTTCGTATCATCTCGAGCATACAAGCCCAGAATGTCACGCATTCCTTGCTCATGTTGTCGATGTGAGCCAAGAGACGAAGGACATAAAGAACATCCCAGAAGTACGCGACCTTCCCGACATCTTTCCAGAAGAACTACCAGGATTACCTCCACAACGTCAAGTCGAGTTCAGAATCGACTTAGTTCCAGGGGCTACCCCAGTAGCCAAATCGCCCTATCGTCTAGCACCAGCTGAGATGCAGGAGCTATCCGGTCAACTTAACGAACTGCTCAGCAAGGGCTTTATTAGACCAAGCGTCCCACCCTGGGGAGCACCGGTCTTATTCGTGAAGAAGAAAGACGGATCGTTCTGTATGTGCATCGACTACAGAGAACTTAACAAGCTTACCATCAAGAATCGTTACCCTCTACCTCGCATAGACGACTTGTTTGACCAACTGCAAGGGACAAATTACTTTTCAAATATTGATCTGAGATCCGGGTATCACCGGTTACGAGTGTTAGAGGAGGATGTTCCGAAGACAACCTTCCGAACTCGTTATGGACACTACGAGTTTGTAGTGATGCCGTTCGGATTGACCAATGTGCCCGCAGTATTCATGGACTTAATGAATAGGGTGTGCCGTCCTTACTTGGATCAGTTCGTCATTGTATTCATTGATGACATACTTATCTACTCGCGTAGTAAGGAGGAGCTTAGCCAACATCTACGTCAGGTCTTAGAAACACTGCGATCAGAGAAGCTTTATGAGAAGTTCTCTAAATGCGAGTTTTGGATTCGAAGAGTCGAATTCTTGGGTCACGTGGTTAGTGAAGAAGGAATTCACGTGGATCCTTCCAAAATCAAAGCCATTGAGAACTGGTCAGGACCGAAGACGCCTACAGAAATTCATCAATTTCTAGGCCTCGCTGGCTACTATCACAGATTCATTGAGAACTTGTCTAGGATTGCGAAACCTCTTACAACATTGACCCAGAAGGGCGTGGCCTTTGACTGGGAATAGAAGCAAGAGAAAGCATTCCAAACGCCGAAGCGAGCCTTATGCACCGCACCGATACTGTCCCTCCCAGAAGGGATAGAAGACTTCATAGTTTATTGCGATGCATCCAACCAAGGGCTTGGCTGTGTTCTGATGCAACGAGGTAAGGTCATCGCCTATGCCTCAAGACAGCTAAAGACACACGAGGTCAACTACACCACACATGATCTTGAGTTAGGAGCAGTGGTATTTTCTCTGAAGACCTGGAGACACTATCTGTATGGTACAAAAAGCACTATCTTTACAGACCACAAAAGCCTACAACATATATTCGACTAGAAGGAGCTCAACATGAGACAACGACGGTGGGTCAAGCTACTCAGTGACTACGAATGCGAAATTCGTTATCATCCAGGCAAGGCCAACGTAGTAGCTGACGCCCTAAGTCAGAAAGAATACTCTGGTCGTAGAGTCAAATCATTGACTATGACTATCCATTCACACTTGTCCACACAAATTAAGGAGGCTTAGCTTGAAGCCTTGAAACCTGAAAATATGGCAGGTGAATCCCTGAGACGGATGGATAAAAACTTAAAAGTCAAGGGTGGCGGAGCCTTTTATCTCATGGATCGGATCTGGACACCGAAGCACGGTGGTTTCAGAGACTTGGTCATGACCGAAGTGCACAACACTCAATATTCCGTCCACCCAGGTTCAGATAAGATGTATCTGGATCTTAAAAAGCTATACTGGTGGCCTAACATGAAAGCAGAGATTGCTACCTTCGTGAGCAAGTGCCTTACTTGAGCCAATGTTAAGGTCGAATACCAGAAACCATCAGGTTTGCTACAACAACCGGAGATACCTGAATGGAAGTGGGAGCGGATCACGATGGACTTCATTACCAAGTTGCCCAAGACATCGGGTGGTCTCGATACCATATGGGTGATCGTAGACAAGTTAACAAAGTCCGCACACTTCCTGCCTATAAAAGAAACTGACAATATGGAGAAACTAACAAGAACCTACATTAGGGAGATCGTACGACTGCATGGTGTTCCCATATCCATTATCTCTGATAGAGATAGTAGATTCACTTCTAGGTTCTGGCAGTCGCTACAAAGTTCCCTAGGAACTTGGCTGGACATGAGTACAGCCTACCATCCGCAAACCGACGGACAAAGTAAGATGACTATTCAAACATTGGAAGATATGTTGCAAGCCTGTGTGATAGACTTTGGAAAGGCATGGGATACTCATTTACCCCTTGTCGAATTTTCCTACAATAACAGTTATCACACGAGCATAAAGGCTGCTCCATTTGAAGCCCTCTATGGCCGAAAGTGCAGATCCCCTCTATGATGGGCTGAGGTGGGCGACACTCAGTTAGCTAAAGGACAAGTTCCTGACAGCACTCTCACAGGTCCAGAGATCATACGGGAAACGACAGAGAAGATCGTTCAGATTCGTGAACGATTGAAAGCCTCTAGAGACCGACAGAAAAGCTACGCAGACAAGAGAAGGAAACCTTTGAAATTCTAGGTGGGCGACCGTGTTCTATTGAAGGTCTCACACTGGAAGGGCTTGATATGCTTCGGAAAGCGGGGAAAGCTAAATCCAAGATACGTAGGGCCTTTCGAGATTATCGCTAGAATCGGCCATGTACCTTACAAACTCAAACTACCTCGCGAACTTAGTAACGTACATTCTACTTTCCACGTCTTGAACTTGAAAAAGTGTCTGTCCGACGAGACTCTTGTAATCCCACTCGACGAGATCGAGATCAACGAGAGCCTCAACTTCGTGGAATAACCAGTAGAGATCATGGACCGAGAGGTCAAGGAAACGAAGCAAAGTTGTATCTCGATAGTGAAGGTTCGCTGGAATGCCAAGCGAGGACCTGAATTCACTTGGGAGCGCGAGGATCAAATGAAACAGAAATATCCACATCTTTTTACCTAGTTATTTATTAATTTGTAATTTCTTAAACTCTAATTTCGGGATGAAATTCTCTCTAACGGGGGGATGATGTGACAACCCGAAATTTCTATCTTGTATAGTCATTCAAATCAATCAAAGTCAGACTCGTTTCTACTATCTTTTAGCATTGTTTAGGGTCTGTTTGAGTGTTCTAAGCCTAATACATTCAAGGTTTGGGTTTAAAGGTAAATTAGCTTAACTTCATCGTGTTGCATTCGGGCCAAACACTCCTTCAAGAGGAGTGTACGGCCGCACACATGGGTGTACGGCCGTACACCCATGGTGGCCGTGAATTGATGCCTTTATGAAGGATAATCCTTCATTATTCTTCATTTCTTACACTTTCAACTCAAGAACTCTCAATTCTCTCTCAACTATCATCAAGCATTTCACCAAGAACACCTACTTGTTCTTGGGCCGTGAACTCCTTGGAAGCCTTCAAAAGTGTGAGTACCTCTTCTATTTACTAGTTAAACTTGCGAAACAATCGATTTTAGCCTTGAATCGTCATCAAAACGCATGAACATGAAGGGTGTACGGCCATACACACCTCATATGGTCGTAAACCCTTGTTTAGTGCATGTTTTGGCCTCAAACACTCCACATGTCCCCTCATAGGATCATAAACACTTAGTGGATGCTAGTTAAGGCCGTAAAACACCCATTTTCAATGCTTCATCCATGAGTGTACGGCTGTACACTCCATGACCGTACACTCATTGGCCGTACAGTCCATTACCGTACACGCCTTGGCCGTACACACCCTAGTGTGGCCGTAAACCCCTTTGATGCAATCATATGTGATTGTAACACTTCAATCTAAGTGTTTCCTAGTCTATAAGGTGGTTTCCTTGCATGATTAGTTGTTTATACACTAATTATATTCATATATGTGTCATTATATGCTTATTAGGATCCGTTTGTGCTCGAGGCTTCACTTGACACTTAGCATCCTATATCGATCTTTCATTCGTATCACTCATTACAGGTGAGTTCATACCCCTAACTTATCTTTTAAATGATTTTAAATGCTTTTATGGGGGGGGGGGAATACAAGTAGAAACTTATAGTTATTGTATCAATCATATGTGATTAATAACTATCAAACAAATGGATTTCTTATACTTCAAACTGTGTTATCAAGCAAACTGCTTCAAATCGTTTTATAAACTCTTTTATATGTTAAACTCTTTATCAAACTCTTTTAAACTTATATCTTGCCAAAATCATGTCTATATGGATATAGTTATATAAGTAGGATTGAAAGGGCTTAGGACTGATAACTCGCCTTATTTCCTGTTCCTTGTTTGGTTGTGGACTTAGGGTATCGGTTGTTTGTCCGAATGTCGTCTGAATCTTAGTTATATATTATGTATATGTATATGGATATAAAGGTTCTTCGTTCAGTTCAATACCTTTGGGTAGCAAAGGTGTACAAACATGTTCAGTCATACAAACAACATTACTAGTAAACTATAATAGGTATAGTTTAGGAAGTCACTACTTACTATTTCTAGAACAATGAAACATACAAGAGTCAATTCATATATGAGTCAGTTCAAACATACTATAACGAGAAACAATACATACTATAACGAGAAACAGTACATACTATAACGAGAAACAGTACATACTATACACCAGAGAACATACTATACACTAGACAGAGAGAACATACTATACAAATACAAGAATACTATAACAATAATGTGAGCCACTACTTCATGGCATGGCAATATACTGTTGTGTCACGTTTTGTACCCAGAGTCTCCTGGAGGGAGAGCGTGAATTTGTGTATAGATCTATACGGGATTGACCATCCTACACCTTGCTGCTAGCTATAGTGGGACCTGCAGGTCTACGGGTGACGAATGTCATATCATTTCGACGTCTTCGAACGTCGTGTACCACTAGTCAATCAAGTATGGTTACAATCTTATCACATTTGAACTTAAATAAACAAACAGGTTGAAGGTGGTTAGTACATTGGTAGTTACTTAGATAAAACTACAGTATATCTTCATTTTCCCATTTCATTCACATTGTGATCTTCTCACATAAACGGTAATGAAAACTATATTTTGGTAATGATAGTCAAACTTTGGGAAAATACTCCATTTTACAAAAGAACAAACATAAAGAACAGTTGGGTCTTGCTAGAAGACTACTTTGGTACAAAATATAGGATTTTCTAGGAAGTTTACAAACATTTGCATCAAACGCTTACAAACTTTTACATCAAACATTTTCAAGCACTTTATTCAAACTTATACAAACAATGACACTAAAATACTTATGAACTCACCAGCTTTAATGCTGATCTACGCTTTCAAAATAACTTGTATTCTCAGTTCACCAGTAGACAGGTACCGATGACCAGGTTTTGAGAAGGATGGAGCACGTTCAAGACTCATCTCTTATTTTGATTCTTATTTTTGGTGTCTTATAAACTATTCAGAACACACTTGTATTAAATTATACTATTAATGCAATGGATGATGTTGTTGCTTGTTTTACTATTATGCATTGTTATGATACTGTACATGACGTCCTCCGCCCCCGAACGTTTCCGCCGTTCTGGTTTGGGGGTGTGACACTCACCACCGGAGCCAGGACCAAACCCCGGTCCTTCCCCATGCGTGCTCATCCTCATTCTGCAAAGCAGCTATTCCCACGGTCCAAGCATAACTAAGGATTCTCCTTCCCATAAGCTTCTTAGATTCTCCAAGACTCTCGCCGATTCGAGTATGGATCCTGTGATTTTAGTAGTACGGGCCCAATACTACCTTCCACACCTATCCATACTTTCCTTAACAATCATCCTGAATCCACTAAATCACCTACTCCACTGATGCACCAAATATCCGCTAAACAGCAGCACGATACCCACCGAAGTAACTCCTAGGTTCCCAACCTCACCGAACCGCCCCACCAGAGCTTATCCTAGGCTTTCGTAGGTTCCCAACCTCGTCGTGCCATTAGCTGCTGAAGAACTCCTCTTGAAACCAACCATCCACTTCCTGAATATCGTCATATTCACTTAGTGGTTGACTCCCATCATTCAAGAGTTCTACAAAGCACAAAGCAAGCAGCATTCATGCAGTAGCACTCCGATCCAAAGAACTATCATAGAACATTCGAACCACATCCCACAAATCATGATATCCAAGTCCATCCCCACTGTCTGCTGCCTTATGCATGCAAATTATACACAGAACATGATCTAATAGACTCTACCCTAGGACCACAACCATACAAGGAACAGGAAATAAGGCCAAATCAGTTATTCTAGGGCTATAAGATCCTAACCGTATATAATTTTCAAAGCATACACTTAGCAATTACCAATATCAATAATCATTCTCATTCTAGCATGGCATCCGGTATCCCCAAGACTACAAGCATCACATATCAGGCCAATCTATCGTCGACTACTTAGCACTAGCATGCAAGTCTACCAGCTCATACAACATATAAAGGCATCCTTCCTAGCCCTAACTAGCATGCGATTCTCAGATTCATAAATCAAGTCGTAACAGATAACATATATGGGTATTTTGGGGAAACTTACTTGAGCTCTGCTAATTGCATGCACCACACCGTTTCTTGTCTTAGAAAACTTTTTCCTTGGAAACAATTTTCTTTTTTGAAAACTTTACAAATCCTCAATTTGAGTTCAGACTCACCCGGAAGTATGTCCGAATCCCTCAAACCAAGGCTCTGATACCAACTTGTAACGACCCAAAAATCAAGGGTAAAAATTTCATTTTTATTATAGTCAAAACATAGATATCATTTAATTCAGACATTTCAAAAACAGAGTTAATTAAAACATTTATCCGAGTTCATCTCAAAATCACTTATTGCGGAAAACATGGGTGTGTGCGCTGCGATCAAGCCGGGTCCTTCCTTTCCAAACCGATAATACCTGAAACCATAAACAAAATTGTAAGCACGAAGCTTAGTGAGTTCCCCAGAGCATACCCCACACAATCCACATAACCACATAATCCATATTAGCTATACCAGCTACATATACCATATCGATCACATGAGCCATATAAGTTACATATAAGGATGCCATGGAAACCCTCCAAGGTCTTATACTGGGTGCCATGGGAACCCCCACGTGGTCTTAGCCCACTACCATATAAACCATACATACAACATACAGGATGCCAAATAAACCTTACATACAAACATATAAGGATGCCCTGGAAACCCTCCAGGGTCTTACTTTGGGTGCCTCGGGAACCCCCGAGGTCTTAGCCCAATGGATGCCTTGGAAACCCTCCAGGGTCTTACTCCAGGTGCCTCGGGAACCCCCCCCCCCCCCCCCCGGAGGTCTTAGCCCAAGGATGCCATGGAAACCCTCCAAGGTCCCACACCCAAGTGCCTTGGGAACCCCCCCCCCCCCCCCCCCCCCGAGGTCTTTACTAAGGATGCCTTGGAAACCCTCCAAGGTCTTACACACAAGTACCCCAGGAACCCCCCGAGGTCTTTCATGCAAGTATCACAAACAACAAGCATTTCACATGTCCCTTAACCAACTAGCATATCACATAACAAATGATGGGCTAGCCTTGGTGCCTTAGACCCGTTGGTATGGTGAGGAGACTCACCTCGAATGTAGAAACTTCCCGAATGAAATCCTTAGCTGCTGCCTTGCCAGCTTCCCGAGCTATCACTACCAATCAAATACACCCAATTAGCAGTTGGGGTTCTAATACATAACTATAACTTCATACCTGGGGTAAAAGACCATTTTACCCCTAACATATCCCTTGACCAAAACTATGGCCCAAACTATACTCTGAAAGGCCCAAAGGCCAATTAATCCACCAATGGCCCAATTTTCCAAATTGGACCCAAACCTCCCCAATGGACCTTATCCTAAAACCAGATAATTTCCTTAGTCCATAACCTTGATCCCAATTGGCCCATGAAGGCCCACAACAACGTAGTCCAAGCCATGGCCCAAACTGAGGCCCACAATTGCGAAGTCCATTTCTATATTGGGCCACAAGGCCCAATAGACCCAACTATTCCAATATTGGCCCAAAGATACATTCAGGCCCAATTACCAGCAAATCCAGGCCCAAAGCCATTAGTGCCCAAAGGTCCGAAGTCCAGTAAGGCCCAAGTTTTAATGGGAGCGTACGCCCAACGTACCTCTTCTGTACGCTTAGCGTACTGGGAAAAAGGGTTGTACGTGCATCGTACTTCATAGTACGCCCAGCGTACAAACCACTTATGCACAAAATCCAATAAGTGCTTAATACTTGAAGACTTTACGTCCCAAACTCAGATCTAGGTCGTTTGATGAGTCCTAAGGCATAAAGTTTGCAACTTTATGCCTTTGCATGCTCCATATGCTGCTCACAACCCATTAAGACCTTTCCAAAGGTCTTAACTCATGCATGAGGTCAAAACAACCAACAAGCTTGTATTTTTATGGTAAGAACAAGCTAAAGGACCTCAGATCTACTCTTCCTAAGCTCCGGAGTTGCTCAAATCCCAAGAGATGACTTATGAACTCAATAGGGACAATAGGGAAAACCCTAACTAGATCAAATGAATAAGATGGCAAGATCAAGACTTTATACCTTCAAAATCTCTTCAAGGTGAACTAGATGCAGATTCTTGAAGCCCAATGCCACTCCAAGCTTGCTTAGCAATCCCTTCTTCTTAAATAAGCCCCAAAATGGCCACCAACACACTTATATGCTCCAAAATCACACTCTCAAAGGAAAACTGAGGTAAAGGGATGAAATGAGGCTCTAGAGGCGGATTAGGGTTTAGTACCAATGACTTAAGGATTTTTAAATAGGTGTCAAGTCCGAATTTTAGGGTTTTCTATCTGACCCTCGTACGCCCATCGTACCTTCTCGTATGCCCCACGTACGAGGTCGCGCACCCGATCCAATCCTTGCTTATACGCTACGCGTTCCTATCCATGCCTCGCATAATTCCTTTCTCTCGATACGCCCTGCGTACCACCTTGGTACGCACCGCGTACTAGGGCTTTTTCCAAAAACCCTAATTCTTCCGAAGACTAAAACTCACTCGATATAACCCCGATCCCAGCCATCCATATATCTATAGAAAGGTATCGAGACGTCCAACACTAATATCAATTCCTGCCTGCCCTACAACATCCCGAACTAAAATATACTTTCCATAAATGTCCGAGCTGATAAATTACCAAAATACCCTTTGGTCAAAAAACTCCAACTGAATACCCGAACAACTAAGATAAATTATCTAACTCCAATTGGGTCCAAACTCAAACCCTCGAGGTTCCAAAGCCTGATAACACCCAGCCCTCTGATCACCAATTCAAATTGGGAACAATTCAAAACAGGATGTTACAAGAATCGGATATGAGAATTGGAACTTATGGAACCAATGGGAAGTGGATTAATCCATTAAGCTGGAATGTTCAGTTTTCACGGTGTGTGTGACAACCGCCAAAACTCAGGTTAGGACTCATCTAAAACCTTGTCATTTCCATGCATTACAACAACTTGACTTTAGATGCAACAAGTTGAGCTGGATCGCGACTTAATAGATCCCTCAGAACAGGTAGTGTAACTTAACTTGTACTAAGCAGTACACATCACATCCTTCCTTGGTCACTTTTGAAAACCATTTTTAAAACTTTTGCAGTTCCTTAGTTTGAGTTTGGATTCACGCGAGTGTTCCTCCAATTCACTCAAACCAAGGCTCTGATACCAACTTGTAACATCTCAAAAATCACAACAAATTTAAACTTTTCAAAAACAACCCATTTACTCAAAAAGTGTTTACATAACCATTGTTTCCAAAAAGATTATTTAAAATCAGAGTCTCTCAAGATCCAACAACATAAAACCAAGGATGTGTATTGTAACATTTGATTCCAGGTACGCTCTTCTTTGGTCCTTTAAGTTTGAAAATTTTACGAAAATGGTCCCTCGTACGTTGGGCGTACGTTTGGTACGCTTAGCGTACATGCGCGTATGGAGTCGGGGAACTTAACCATGTACGTTGGGTGTACGTGGTGTACACGGGGCATACGGCAGCCAAGACCAAACCCTAATTTTTAGGGCATGAGCCCTATTTAAACATCATTATGGCTTTTGGACACTCACCCTCATCAGCCTCCACTGTTCATTACGTCCCATTGAAACCCTAGTTCATCCTTTGAGTGTTCTTGAGCTTTGAAGTGACTTTTGTGGCATTTTTGGTGTGTATTCAAGAAGAAGGAACTTGGACACCAAGCATTTGTTGAGGTTGAGCTTCTAGATCCAGAGTCTTCATCAACTTTAGGAACAAAAGAAGGTATAAAGTTCTTACCTTGATGATTCATTTGATAGTTCGAATTTAGGGCTTGTTTATGAGCTTTATTTGGTCCCATGGGTTCTCTTTGTGAGTTTGGGTAACTCCAGGAGTTAGAGGTGTTAGATCTCAGTCCCTTTGTTGTTATAGATGCATAAAAATGTCATCTTGATGGTTGATATGAGTCCATGCATGAATTTGAGTCCTTAATATGAGCTTTGACTGATAAAAATGGATATTGGGTTCCATTAAGACATGCTAAGGGTTAAAGTTGCCAACTTTATGTATTAGAACCCTAAAATGGACGAGATCTGAAAGTTGGACTTAATGGATGAACAGATTAAGAACTTATTGGCTTAAGGTGGCAAGCAGCCCAGTACGTGGGGCGTACCAAGGGGTACGCTGCGCGTACTGGTGGGTGGTCGAGTACACCAAGCGTATAATGCGTACGCCGCGCGTACGCCTTGCAGAGGCTTTCCCTTGGGCTTTTGGTCTTCAGTTGGGCTTTGGACTTTTGGGCCTTAGTTAGGCTTTGGCCATTAGACAGTTTGATGTATGAGTGGGCCTTAGGATTTCGTTATTGGGCCTTAAGTTGCTTGATTTGGGACGTTTTGGGCTTTAGGGTCCATTATTGTGTTATTGGGCCAAGTTTGGTTAGGCCCATTATGGGAAGGGTAAAATGGGCTTTCATCTTAGGAATTAGTCTCACGGTTGTGGTTTATAACCTATTTCTGATTAGGATGATTTGTTTGTGTTCAGTGTAGGATCTTCCAGTTCGGTAACCGAGCAGTTAGTTATTTATCAGCAGACTGAGGTGAGTTTTTTCACTGTATCAATGGGTCGAAGGCACCAAGGTCGGTCCATTATTTGTGATATAGGGTGTTAGCTATATTTGTGATATGTGTATGAAAGACCAGGATTTGGCCCCTGACAATTGTATGAAAGACCAGGATTTGGCCCCTGGCATCTGTATGAAAGACTAGGATCTGGCCCTTGGCAACTGTATGGAAGACCGGGATTTAGACCTCGGTAGGAAATTACTTGTAAGACTATGGTTTGGACCATATCACTATCTTAATTATGTCTGGTATGTGGTACTTTGGGGAAACTCACTAAACTTTTGCTTACAGTTTATGTTTGTGGTTTCAAGTATTTCCGGTACTAAGGGGAAGGGCCCGACGTGATGGCACAACATTATCTCCTCATTATTGTCCGCACTTTTGGATATTGTACTCTGATGAATTGACATTGTTATTATGTGATGGTTTTGGAATAATGTGATGATTGTAACTCTTGCTTTAAAATGAAAATTTGTATCCTTGTTTTTGGGTCATTACATGTACGGTCACGCCTTCGCCTTGCCACGGTCCTCAGAAGTACCTAAAACAAAACTAAAACTGTAAGTCAACGCTTAGTGAGTTTCCCCCAAAGTAACACCACATAAACATAACAAAAAACAACATGCATACAAAGCCTTCGGCATAACTGGACCGCCTCACCAGGCCCTCAGCCTATCTGGATTGCTCTCTAGGCCTTCGGTCTGACTGGTCTGCCTAGCAGGCCTTCAGTCTATCCGGACCGCCCTGGGTGTCTTAGCCTTCAGTCTAAGTTGGTCTGCCTCAACCCAGTAAACCATCACATATCAACATACACCATAACAATCAATAGCCAACAGATGCAGGTAATCATACAGATCTAACATATCACTACAACATAGCAACATCCTATATATCAGGATAAAGATCTAACAGATCACTACAACATAGCAACATCCTATATATCAGGATACAAATCTAATAGATCACTACAGAATAGCAACATCCTATATATCAGGATACAATCCAATGACCCGGCCTTGGTGTCTTCGATCCGTAAGTACAGTGAGGAAAACTCACCTCTCAATCTGAATAAAGTTTGAATGAATCTCTGCTTCGACAACCGGCACTACTCGACTCTTAATAATCAAAACATTTCCCATTCTAGATTAATAAAGATTCCCAAAATACCCTTGGTCAACTTGGTCAAAGGTCAAAAGTCAAGTCAACACCCAGCCGAGTCAACCCAGCCGAGTTGACCCAGCTGAGTGCGATGGGCGTAATCCTCTATACACGGGGCGTACTCGTTGGCTGACCAGGTGACAGGGCTCTGACCGCGTACGCGCGACGTACCACTTGGTACGCCGGCGTACGCACTTGGTTAGCTCTTTTCCCGTTAGGAGATTATTACGTCCAGTCCTTACGTCCAAAGTCAAATCCAAGCCCCAAATAACGTCCTTGACCATAAAGTTTTTAACTTTATAGTCTTGCATGGCCAAAAAGTGCTTAAATACTAAAGACCTCATCTACTTAACCTATTAAGACCTTGTAGTACTTGCATAGAAGGGAATAAATGATCACGTCCACATTTTTATGTCTCTAGGCACCTCAAAACGTCTGAAAGGACGGCTTAAATGGATTGAAGAAGATCATACTCAAAATACCCAACTATTGGGACCAAAAGGACACAAATTCAAGGATAACATATATCTATGATTATCTTTCATCAAGTTCAAATCTTTTTACCTTAAGGTGATGACAAATGATGATAAGATTCTACATCCAAAGAGTCTTACTCCTCCAATATGATCTTCTCCTCTCCTTCAAGGTGACCAAAACACACACTCAAAACTCAAAATAGCTCAAAGATGGATTAGGGTTTGTTTAGGGACGAGGGTAAGCTGGAGGCTGATCAAAGATGGTGAGTTGGGGGGACTTAAGGATGTTTAAATAGGGTCCAAACCTAAAAATTAGGGTTTGTGGCTCACCTACGTACGCCCTGCGTACTCTAGGATTATGCCCCGCTTACATGTGTCCGTCCCAAATATTACAAAAACGCCACTATGGGCCAATTTACAAACTTTCTCATGCACAAGGGCCAAAATGCAATATTTCTTCATACTAGGGCTAAAAGTAAAAATACCTCATCATCAGGTGGTTACAAATCAATTCGCCCGCCATTAACAAAGCTTCGGCCATATTTAAAATCAAATCCAAAAGAAAATGCGATGAAAACTCAAATCCAAAATAAAATGCCTCATGAAATCAAATCTGTCACAACTAGCAATTTCGGTTCGTGATTGTTCGCATGCACCAACACTCTTTTTATGTAACATGATTTAAATAGATTATGTTAAGTTAAAGATGAATGTATTTTTAGTATATCCATAAGCAAAACATGTGAAATATTGTAGCAACACTTTATTAAATTTCATAATAAACCAAGAAGGACCAAAGTTGTACTTTTGAGGGAAGCTAATTAGGTGTTCGGCCATGATCTTCCCAAGACCGAACACACCTTGTAAAGGGTGATATAGGCCTTATCAAAACGGAACACTCCCTCTTGAATGGGCCTTAAGACCGAATTCTCCATATAAGCCCAACAAGAAACCGAATTTCTAATATATATATATACATATATATGGACCGAATTCTCTTTGAATTGGGGTAAAATCGGTCATGCTTGGGATATTTATTATGTGTTCGGTCAATTCAAGGACTTCCAGTGAGATATCAATTGTTTAATATATTTCATGTACGTAAAAGTTATCCTGGGAAACTAAAACCGGCCATACCTTGAATAGATTAATATGTGTTCGGTCAAAATCAAAGATTTTTCAGTGGGATATCAATTGTTTATTAGATATCAATACATAAAAGGTGCATTGGAAACAAATGTCGGCCTTACCTCTTCTTATCCACCGAATTTCAATGAAAATTTCCCAAATATCCAACATGCATTCATGCCACTTCTACATCTTGTACCTACGACTAAATACTTATTCAATTCATTTGCAATTTATTCTTTTCTCTCATTTCCTCATTGATACTCTATCTACTTTCAAACTCTCTCAAGAACAAGGGTTAAGTGCTTCAAATACTTCCAGCCTCTAAGTAATTCCTAGGATTTTGGTAAGTTATTTCCACAAACTTCTAGTGTTTTTACACATATATGTGTTCATTTCATTTCCTTTACACACAAAAATTTTGTATGTGACTCTTCATAAGGTGTTAGAGACTTCAAGTGTTCTTCAAGAAAAATCTTAGTGTTTGGCTCAACAAACTCTACTCCACACTTCAAAACCCTCTCACAAAACACCCAAGGTGAGCTTCATACCCCTTATTTTCGTGTTTTTGTACCTTTAGGAGGGGAATACAAGCTTAGTTTTGTGTTTGATCTTAGTATTTATGCTTGCATGTGTATATTTTCATGCTATTATGTGTGGAATGCTATGAACTCTTAGTAAACCTCCATGAACTCAAGATTTCATCATGTTTTGAAGTGATTACCAAATAAGTTACATTATGTTGTTTCATAAAATAGTTGGACATGATAAATATATTTACAAGTTACCCTGAAACTACAAGAAAATACAAGAAATGACCTTATTTGTCAAATAAGTGAAAAATGGGCTAAAATGAGCATTTTGAACAAGATGGATCTTTTATGTCATTTTCGGTTTTAAAGAGACTAAAATGGTTATTTTCGTAAAAATGGACCTTTTATGTCATCTCCGGTATTTTTGGACCAAAATGGACATTTTTGATAAAATGGACCAAGTATGACAAATTTCACTTAAAATGGGCCAATAATGTCATTTTTACTATAAATGTGTCCAAAATGCCCTTTTAACACTAATTAGACTAAAACGTTCATTTCTGTTTACAAGTGGGTTTCTTATATCATTTTACCCTAATTGGGCCGGTTACATTCAGTACATGTTAATTGGGCCTTACGACGCACTTTACGCTAATCAGACCCACAACAAATAAATACTTGACATTTCGATAAAAACAAATTGTATTTTATCATTAATGTTTCGTAAACAATTACATACTCGGAAAATTATTTATAGTACGAGATACAATATTCGCGTAAACTTAGTTAAGGCTCTTGTGAGACACGCCTTCATTCGTACCTATCTAGCGTACACCGTAAGCCTTGTAGTTATAACCAGAGTCTCCTGGAGGGAGAGCGCGAATTTGTGTATAGATCTATACGGGGCTGACACCCCCGCACCTGAGCTGTGCGCTACAGCTAGACGGGCCAATCTAGGGTGACAAATATCTTACCTAACGAGACGCCTGAAGAATGTCATGGCAGACATATCAGTCATATCAAGCATGGTTATAGCGACTCACATAGAGAATAACAACAAATAAATTTATGAATTATACATACTAAACTCTTGATACATTGTGCGAACTATACATTTACTACATTACTCGGGTCTTAGGGTCTAGTCCACAACTTTTCATTTATGCAGAAAATATAGGATTTTCTGGGGAAACGCTTTTCATACATTGTCAGACAAGATCACACATGCTCTAATACATGATTTGAAACAAAACTTACAAACCATTTTTACAGAAAATATCGGATTTTCTGGTGTTTACAAACTACTACAAACTTTTCTTACAAACATGCTTATGAACTCACCAACATTTTATATGTTGACGCTTTTCAAAATAACTTGTATTTTCAGGGACTCGCTAACCAAGTTGGTCGTCAAGAAATGTGGATTTTTGTTGTAATTTGTTGTCGGCATACATTTAATATTTTTGGGGAATGTAATTTGTGACAAACACACTTATGTAAAAACTATGATGGTTGTTTAAGTTCATGTACGATGATGATGTTGTCTTTGATTCATTTATATACACTGTGATGATATTACAAGATGAAGTCACCCAACCCCCAGACGTTTCCACCGTTTCTCCGGTTCGGGGGTGTGACAGATTGGTATCAGAGCAATGTTTATAGTAAATTGGCATATCTAATCATACAGGATATGCAACTATAAATACATTGGGACTAAAATACTCTGAACAAAAATAAAATACATACCTATGTGTGCATTTTAGGGTACTGTCACAATAAGAAACAATAAAAGTCTTTAGAGGAGTTGAACATCGTGGTTAAACCCGGGCAGTTATGTAATCGTATTGGGGGTAAATATAGTCTGATCAACTATATTTATTTAAAATACGACCAACATATGCTTGGGAGTGATCGTGGTGGGCAGTCAATCTAGAAAGTTACCAACTCTAAATCCAAAAAGTTCTAAGGAACCCAAACATAAACAATTGAAATACTATAGGAGTATTCTTACATACTATCCATTTTCTTGCATTCATATAGTTATGTGCAGACTCTATGGCTGGATTTCATTTACCCGAAGATCCTTACTTCCCCAACCAGGGGAACGGAGGATGGCTAGAGCTGGAACCGAAGGAAGAACCGGAGGAGGAACTAGAAGAAGAACCTGAAGAAGGACAAGCAGAACCGGTGGCGGACTCAGAGGAGGGGGAGTCTGACGGTGACGATGCAGATGACTCGGACGCGGAGTCTGAAGTCATCAATCCACCCTACGTGGCCAGAGTGCCCCCGCACAGGATGGGTCCCAACAGCCGTACGCCCCCATGGGCACATGAGATCTAGAGGTGGAGTCGCCAACAGGGGGTGCGTCCCCCATTCGGCATGAACCGGGACTATTACGACCTGAGTCACGGCGGACCTGCGGATCGAGCCCTACCAGTAATGGTCAGGAGGACGCGAGATATAGGTGAGCAGGCACAGACGACAGTCGTTCAGATGGTTGCAATGAGATTTGCGGTTGAGCGCACAGAGAGAATGACTCACGAGGTGGTTAGGGACTATCAGGCGAGACAAACAGCGTTGGAGGCCCGGCTACGAGCCACCGAGCATCATCTGGCCAGACTTCAGGGTGCATCCACCTCATCATCAGCACCACCAGACACTTCCCGCCGCGACTAGGATCAGCTCCACCCTCTACCACTATTGTTATAGTTCTCTTTTATGCACTATCGTATGTAGGACTGACTTTATGATTAAGTGACTACGCTGCCCATAAAGTCGTTATGCTGTCGGATCATATATGTCTCTATGTACTGTACGCCGTCCAAGGCAAATTTTCACGTATTGCACTATAAATTGTATCATGAATGAAATAGTTCTATGTTTTGTTTGTGATGCTGTGATCTGCTATGTGTTCTATTTTCCTTGATTCATGATATTATACAGATTCACTTATATGTACAACCGAAAACACTACAATCTCTAGACAATAGCAATGTGTTCATTGTCCTCTGTACCATGACAGAAGATGCCTAGGAGACCAATTCGCAAGAATAACAACACGGCGCCACCACCCCCGCCTCCGCCAGAGGTGAACTCTGCTGCCTTCCAAGCAACAGTCTCGGCTGCAGTCACAACAGCCTTTGCACACATTCAAACTGGGAACAATGGTGGCGGTAACGGTCAAGGAACTGGAAGCTCGAACCAATGAATGAACCAAGGTCCTACCAAAGCATGTACCTACAAAGACCTCTCGAATGCCAAACCTCGAACGTTCAATGGAACCGGCGGCGTGATAGCCTTGAAGCACTGGATTGAGAAGATCGAGTCGGTCATTGAAATCTGCGAATGTCTGGAAGAAAACAAAGTAAAATTTGCAGCTTGCACATTTGTTAACCAAGCCCTATCCTGGTGGAATGGTCATGTGGAGGCCATGACCTTGTCGGTCGCAAACGTCATGCCTTGGGGAGAACTTAAAGAGATGTTGATGACAGAGTACTGTCCCTGTGGGGAAGTACAGAAATTGGAGCGGGAGTTATGGAACCTCACAGTACAAAACTCAGACATCAAGGCGTACATCTCAAGGTTCAGTGAATTAGCCCTTCTGTGCCCGAGTATGATCACATCAGAGGGAAAGAAGGTTGAGCGGTTCATTTGGGGATTAACTTCCCCAATCCAAGGAAACGTGATTGCAGCAAACCCTGAGACTTTTGACAGTGCGAAAAGGCTAGCTCAGAAGCTTTACGATCATGGCAACAAAGAGAGTACCAAAACTGCTGAGACTAAGACCAAGAAGGGAATAACAAGAAGAATGGGGAAAACAAAAGAAATGGACGACAGAACCAGGGATCCTCCAAAAGGCAGCAAACTGTAGCAGTCCACGCTGCTACTGCTCAAGTTGCACCAGCCCCAGCTGCTCCAGTCTCATCCTCGCAAACTACTACCAAGCCCTACGTAGGAACCTTACCGAAATGTAACAAATGCAACTATCACCACCACGACGCTTGCCGAGAAATGCAATGTACTAGCTGCAAACGCAAAGGGCATACCGCCCGGTACTGCAGGACTCAGCCTCAACAAAATCAGCAGCCCAACAACAACAACGTCGGGGCCAGTCAAACCTGTTATGGATGTGGAGAGACTGGTCATTTTAAACGAAATTGCCCCAAGGCCAACACTCAGGGTGCAGGAGGATCAGGCAGGGTCCTAACAATGGGGCGGGGAGAGGCGGTTCAAGATCTGACGGTGGTTACTGGTACGTTTCCCCTCAACAACACTTACACATGCATTTTATTTGATAGTAGGGCTGAGAGGAGTTTCGTGAGTAATGAATTCAAACACTTACTAAAACAACAACCCCAAAAGCTAAGCGAAGCCTTCACGGTGGAGATGGCTAATGGGAAAACTGAAACAACCAAAGACGTTTACGTAGGGTGCACATTAACATTAAACAATCATTCATTCCAAATAGATTTGATGCCAGTAAATATTAGGAGTTTCGATGTGATAATCCGCATGGATTGGTTAAGCCCCCACCATGCTGAAATTATGTGTCACGAGAAGGCCGTTCGCCTTCACCTCCCCAATCATGAAACCCTAATAATCTACGGTGATAAACCTGGCGCCAATCTCCGTCTTATCTCGTGCATCAAGGCACAAAAGTGCCTGCACAAAAAGAATCAAGCATTTCTTGCTCACGTTGTGGATAAACAAAAGGAAGAGATAAACATCAAAGATATCCCAGTGGCATGTGACTATCCGGATGTATTTCCTGAAGACCTTCCGGGAATACCCGTAGAAAGACAGGTCGAATTTTGAATTGACCTAATACCGGGAGCCACATCAATTGCCAAATCACCCTATAGGTTAGCTCCCGCCGAAATGCAGGAGTTATCAAGTCAATTAAGTGAACTCTTAGACAAAGGATTCATCAGGTCGAGCTTCTCACCCTGGGGAGCTCCGGTCTTGTTTGTCAAGAATAAGGACGGATCCTTCAGAATGTGCATCGACTACCGGGAGATGAACAAACTCACCATCAAAAATCGATATCCACTCCCTCGGATTGATGATTTATTCGACCAGCTTCAAGGAGCCAGTTAGTTTTCTAAACTAGATCTAAGATCCGGTTACCATCAGCTACGAGTCCGGGAAGAAGATATTCCAAAAACTGCTTTCCGAACTCAATATGGCCATTTTGAATTCGTTGTTATGCCTTTCGGTCTGACAAATGCTCCTGCAGCATTTATGGACCTCATGAATCGAGTTTGCCGCCCATTCCTCGATAATTTCGTAATCGTTTTCATTGATGACATACTCATATACTCTCGAAGTAAGGAGGAGCACGGTCAGTATCTACGTCAGGTTCTGGAAACTCTTAGAGCTGAAAAGCTATATGCAAAACTTTCCAAATGTGAGTTCTGGATTCGCAGTGTAAACTTCTTGGGTCATGTAGTCAGTGAGGAGTGAATTCATGTGGACCCTTCCAAGATCAAAGCTATCGAAGGCTGGGCGATTCCGAAAACGCCAACGAAGATCAGGCAATTCTTGGGCCTTGCAGGATACTATCGAAGGTTTATTCAGAACTTCTCCAAGATAGCCAAGCCCCTCACCACTCTAACCCAAAAAGGCGTACCCTTCAACTGGACTGACAAACAAGAAGCTACTTTTTCAAACTCTGAAGCGAGCCTTCTGCAGTGCTCCGGTTTTGACGCTACCAGAAGAAACGGAAGATTTCGTAGTATATTGCGACGCTTCCAACCAGGGTTTGGGCTGTGTGCTAATGCAATGTGGTAAGGTGATTGTATAGGCGTCCAGGCAGCTGAAAAACCACAAGGTGAATTACACCACCCACGATCTCGAGCTGGGAGCTGTAGTCTTCGCCCTAAAAATTCGGAGGCACTACCTTTATGGTACCAAGTGCACCATCTTCACAGACCACAAAAGCCTCCAGCATATTCTGAACCAAAAAGAACTGAACATGAGGCAGCGGCGATGGGTTGAGCTGCTAAATGATTATGAATGCGAGATCAAGTACCACCCAGGCAAGGCTAACGTGGTAGCCGATGCCCTAAGCAGGAAAGAATACTCAAGTCGTCGGGTGAAAACATTATCGATAACCATCCACTCACACCTAACTTCACAAATCAAGGAAGCTCAATTGGAGGCACTGTAGCCGGAGAATACCGCTAATGAAACACTGCGTGGAATGGATAAGAATCTCGAAGTCAAAGAAGACGGAGCCTATTACCTCATGAACCGAATCTGGATCCCAAAGTTTGGAGGGTTCAGAGACGTGGTCATGAACGAAGCGCACAAGACAAGATATCCAGTCCATCTCGGTGCTGATAAAATGTACTTAGATCTGAAGCAACAATATTGGTGGCCAAACATGAAAGCGGAAATTGTCACTTACGTAAGCAAGTGCCTCACTTGTACCAAAGTTAAAGTGGAGTATCAGAAGCCCTCGGGATTGTTACAACAACCAGTGATACCCGAGTGGAAATGGGAAAGGATTACAATGGATTTCATAACCAAATTACCTAAGACAGCAGACGGGTTGGATGCCATCTGGGTGATTGTCGATAGGTTAACCAAATCCGCCCATTTCCTACCAATAAAAGAGTCATTCAAGATGGAAAGGTTAAGACGAATCTACATAAAAGAGGTAGTAAGGCTGCATGGGGTGTCGATATCCATTATCTCTGATCGAGATAGTAGATTCACTTCACGATTTTGGCTGTCGCTCCAGAAGGCATTGGGAACCCAACTAGATATGAGTATTGCCTACCACCCCCAAACCGACTGCCAAAGCGAGCGAACTATTCAAACGTTAGAAGATATGGTTCATGCTTGTGTAATAGATTTTGGCAAATCATGGGATACCCACTTGCCCCTAATCGAGTTCTCGTACAACAACAACTATCACACAAGCATTAAGGTGGCTCCTTTTGAAGCTTTGTATGGTCGGAAATGCAGATCACTGCTTTGCTGGGCCGAGGTGGGAGACACTCAGCTGGCACGAGGACAGACACCGAACAGCACTCTTACAGGACCTGAGATCATTCGGGAAACCACGGAGAAAATAGTTCAAATCAGGGCACGACTCCAAGCATCGTGAGACCGACAAAATAGCTATGCTGATAAACGACGAAAGCCTCTGGAATTTCAAGTAGGTAATCGCGTACTACTGAAGGTCTCTCCCTGGAAGGGGATGATACGGTTTGGGAAGCGGGGAAAACTAAATCCACGGTACATCGGACCATTCGAGATTCTTGCCCGAATTCGCCCGGTGGCCTACAGGATACAACTACTCTCAGAACTTAGCAACGTATACCCCGTATTCCATGTGTCAAACCTGAAAAAGTGCCTATCAGACGAAACCCTCGTTGTTCCACTTGATGAGATTGAGGTGAACGAGAATCTCTTGTTCGTTGAAGAACCGGTCGAAATCATGGACAGAGAAGGGAAGCGTACAAAACAAAGCCGCATTCCAATTGTGAAGGTTCGATGGAATGCCAAACGCGGACCTGAGTTCACATGGGAACGTGAAGACCAGATGATGCGAAAGTACCCTCACCACTTCATATGTTTCCTTGTTGTTCTCCAATTTCTTCCTGATTCCCTTAAGTTCTTCGGGTTGCATAGCCATTTCTAACTCTTCATTTAGTTGGGCTGGAATATCAGAATTTGGAATTGGAATTCTGTGAGCCGGTCTTAACTGGGACACATGGAATGTGGGATGGATTGACGCAGTAGGAGGAAGTTCCAATTTGTAAGCCACCTTTCCAATTTTTTGCAGTATTTTATAGGGTCCATAATACTTGGCTGCGAGTTTCTCATACTTCCTCTTGGCGAGACTCCGTTGTCGATATGGTCTCAATTTCAAAAAGACCAAGTCTCCCACCTGGTATTCCATGTCTTTCCTATGCTTGTTTGCTTGATTTTGCATTCTTTGTTGTGCTCGCATGAGATTCATCTTTAGATCATCCAGATTGGCATCCTTATCTTCCAACAGTTGGTCCACAGCATCTACAGGGGTGTTTTGCCCTTCATAACGAATGATAGGAGGGGGGGTCCCTCCCGTATAGGGCTTTGAAGGGTGTAGTTTTGGCTGAAGTGTGATACGAACTGTTATACCAATATTCAGCCTAAGCTAACCATCTTGCCCATTTTTTTGGTTTCCCAGAACAGTAACACCGAAGGTAGGTTTCCAAACACCGATTGACCATCGGTTTGTGGGTGGTACGCCGTGCTCCTTTTCAGTTTGACTCCCTGCAGTTTGAAAAGTTCTGTCCAAAATTGACTAAGGAAGATTTTGTCCCGATCACTAACAATTGAGAGGGGTAAACCGTGGAGTCGTACCACCTCCTTCACGAAGCAATTAGCAACAGTGGCAGCTGTGGCAGTTGTGAACGGGTGGCGAAGGGGAAAAAAATGGGCATACTTGCTCAGTCGGTCAACTATGACCTAAATTATGTCCCACCCATCAGATTTAGGCATCCCTTCAATGAAATCCATAGTAATTTCATCCCACATTTGTTGGGGAATGGGTAGGGGCTGTAGTAAACCCGCAGGAGAAGTGGTCAAACTCTTATGTTGTTGGCAGGTAACACAATTCCTTACATATTCAGAGATTGTTGTTCTCATCCCAATCCAATAAACTTCTGCAACTGCTCTTTGGTATGTCTTTTTCTCTCCCGAGTGTCCCCCAATTGGGGTATTATGAAATTCTGCAATGATCTCCAGAATTAGAGGAGATTTCGTCGGAATCACTAGTCGTCCTTTGTACAATAAGTTTCCCCATTTGACCTCAAATCCCCGATGAGTGTGATTCCCTGTTTCCAATTCAACTTTGACTTGAGTGATGAATTCATCTTTACCCAATTCTTCCTTGAGTCTATCCCAGAATTCCCAATAGTCGGCGTGTAAGGAATTGCACGAGGCGGTAAAATCCTTGCGAGAAAGGGCATCTGCCACTCGATTACTTGCTCCCGCACGGTACTCGATATCAAAATCATACCCCATTTATTTATATACCCAAATCTGATAATCGCTTCCAACTACTCGTTGCTCAAGTATATACTTGAGGCTTAACTGGTCAGTTGTCACTAAGAATTTTCTGCCCAACAAAAAAGGTCTCCATTTGTTGACTGCCTTGACAATCGCCATCAACTCTTTCTCATAGATGGATTTCAATCGAGCCTTCGTTCCCAATGTAGAGCTATAGTAAGCGATTGGCCTTTTGTCTTGTGAAAGAACCGCCCCCAGACCGTGCCCTGATGCGTCTGTCTCGACTACAAAAGTTTTTCCAAAGTTGGGCATGGCTAGGACAGGAACCTCAGCCATGGCCTGTTTAAGCAGTTGGAAGGCCTGATCAGCTACCAAGTTCCACCCAAAGTTTTCTTTTTTAAGTTGGTCCGTGAGAGGGGAAGCAATTTGGGCGTATCCTTTGACAAACTTACGATAGTAGCCGGTTAGACCCAGGAATCCTCTCAGATCCTTAACATTCTTGGGAGTTGGTCAATCTAGCATTGCTTGAATTTTTTAGGCTTCAGCTGACACTCCAAGTGTCGAAATGTCATGACCCAAGTATGAAAGTCATGATTGACCGAATTCACACTTCTTTTGATTCAAATGTAGTTGGTGTTCCAGTAGTTTCTCCAAGGTTGCCGTGAGGTGTTCCTTATGTGCTTCCTTACTAGAACTGTAGATCAAAATGTCGTCAAAAAATACCAATACAAACTTTCGTAAGTGGGGTCGGAACACGTTATTCATTAGTGACTGAAAAGTAGTCGGTGCGTTGGTTAAGTCGAAAGGCATCACCCGAAATTCATAGTGTCCATCATGCGTGTAACACCAGTCAAATTTAGGTCAAAAATAAATTGTTCAATAATCTTAATTGGGATGAACAAAGTGGTAGAGATTGTAACAAGGTTTCCAAAAATATAAAGAACACTGAAATCCGAGTTATAACGAATAAGTTATGACCAATCGAAGATCCGCGACAAAACAGGCAAAACACTGTTCAGTGTAAAAAGTGAATTTTCAATAAAAGGCTTTTTAGCCATAACAATCTAAATGAAAGTTGTAGATTATGTTAAACCGAGAACTTTCATAAAAAGAACGTCAAAATCTGACTTCGTATGAGGAAGTTATGATTTTTCTAAGTTTTAGTATAGCAGTATACAGCTAAAAACTCGAAATAAAGATCGAATGATTTTTAGCCGACACAACCTACACGAGAATCGAAGGTCTCGTCAATAGTAGTACAACGGTAAAAAGACAGACGAAAACGGACTTCGAATAAAGAAGTTATGAATTTTTAACGGATTTCCTGTCCCGGTCTGTTAAAAATAATAATATTAAAAATAAAGTCAAAATTTGCCGACAAAGTCTAAACGAAAGTCGTAGAGTATAATTTTTACCTACGCGTGCATATAAAGAACATCGAAAACGGAGCTCGTATGCGAAAGTTATGAATTTCGCAAGTTTTAGGCACAAAAATCGAAAAATCTTGAAAACCTGGAAAAATCGCATGGCCACAATCCGGACACGTCACCTCGCATGCGAGACCTCCCCGTGTCGGACCCGTGTCCTCTTCTGATTGGACCGAAGGCTCAGCCACTCCTGTTCCGACGCGCCTCGCACCGTGGCTGCTTCCGAGCTCGGCCTCGTGGCCCCTTGCGAACCGAGACACGCGTCCCTCTTCCCTCGTTGCCACGTCGCTGCTGACTCCTCCTCCCCCTCGCCACCTGTCCGAACTTCGGCCTATAAATAGACTGCGAGATCTCCCGGTTCTTAACTCATTTTTACACCATTTTCACCCTTTTTCACATATTTCACCCCTTTAAACTTCCTTACAACCCCCCGAAGCCCCGGTATCATATCTAAAACCCGAAGCAAGCCCCGAAGCCCCGAAATTCTCGAGAAGCTAACCTCTTTCCAGTCGAAGTGCTGCCCGCCTAAATCCCGGTTTTTAATCAAAAACTCGTGGTTTCTTCGAGAAATATCATTTATAGAAACGAAACGCTGCCCAAATCACCACTTATCAGGTGAGTTCATACCTCTATAATCTACCTTTTTAATGGTTTTAAATGCTTTTTAGGGGGGGGGGGATACAAGTTGAACACAATCTAAATTGTGTTAATAATTGTATGTGATATCAATCACACAAAGGATTTCCTTATGCTTTTAAGGATTACCAAATACTTCCAAAATGACTTAAAGTCATGCTAAATCTTTAAAGTCATGTAAACTCTTTTTGAAATACTGTTAAAACTCTTTTAATACTGTTAAACTCTTTGAAAAAGGTTTTATAAACTATTTCAAATTATAATTATCAATATCATGTTCATATATGTATAAGTATATAAATAAAACTTAAAGGGCTTAGGACTAATGAGTTGCCTTATCTCCTTTTCCTTATTTGGATGTGGATTTGAGGTGAGGTTATTTGTCCAAAGGTCGTTTCCTTCTTAATTATATACATTATACATATGGGAATATAAAAAATTACTTCAGTCGGTATCATTACCTTTGTATCATGCTGAGCAAAGGGGTACATTCAGGAGAGATCATGCTAATAAGATAGAACGTATAAATTATAATAGGTATAATTTATGATTCAAAACTAAATATACAAGTATGATTCACGATTATATACTTTTCATTTCGAGTATATTAGGAAAGGAAAGTACTAACAATTCATTTATCTACACCAGGATACGTATAATACTTTTAGTATATAGATAATATCAAGGTTGTAAAAATCGCTCGACGGTAACTCGACGGTCGACTGGTGTTAAGGGATTAATCGGTCTTGGCGGAGATTAATCGGGGATTAATCGAGGACCATAGATTATTAATAAAATATTAAAATTAATTAAATATTAATATATCTTAAGAAAAACAAGTACTTCAAAATTAGAAAATAAGAAAAATTGTAATTTGGAAATTTAGAAATACGAAAATCTCAACATTTTTATATAATATTCGAAAATTTGAAAATTTGAAAATTTTGGAGTAAAAAAAAAAAGTTTGTTTTTTGAATTTTTTTTTTAAATTTTTTTGACATTTTTTGACTTTTTTCGACTTTTTTGACTTTTGTTGACCGATTAATCCCGCCAAGGCCGATTAATCCCGCCAAACCCGATTAATCCTAAATTTCCGATTAATGCCCTAATCCTCGACGGTTGGAGAATGTCATGCGATTAATCCACGATTAATCGCCGATTAATCCTGATTTCTACAACCATGGATAATATATTAAAGAAGTAATAATACATCATACCAGGTTTGCATTAACAGGGGTACAAATACAACGTACCAGGGTTAGCAACCACGGGGTAATAATACATCATACTGGGTTTGCATTAACAGGGGTACAAATACAACGTACCAGGGTTAGCAATCACGGGGTAATAATACATCATATCGGGTTTGCATTAACAGGGGTACAAATACAACGTACCAGGGTTAGCAAGCATGGGGTAAAAATACAAACTAAATTAAAAACAAACGAGAAATCTATTTTTCTAAATAAGTATACGAGGTCTAAATTACTTTATCAAGAAAATGATATAATTCGATCTTTACTCAAACTAAAATGTGATGGTATGTCTTCAGGACATAGCAATACTTGCTATGTTATATCCTTGTAACCAGAATCTCCTGGAGGGAGAGCGGACATTGTGTGTATAGATCTATACGGGATCGACAATCCCACATCCCGACTGCTAGCTACAGTCCAGCAGACCAGCCATAGGGTGACAAATGTCACATATTCAGTTTCGACACCAGTAGGTCGTCGTGTTCATTCTAGTCCAGCATGGTTACAACTTTATCACATTTTAAACCCTAATTAATCAGGTTAATATTAGGGTAGTTATTCAGAAACGGTTTTATGGGGATTTGAAACTACTTATCAGAACGGTTTTATGGGGATTTAAAACTACTTATTAGATGGAACTTAGTCATTCACTCTCTTTAAACTAGTATAACATAAAGGACCTTTAGTGGCTAATTCTATAATTCCTTAGTTTATATATCAGAGTTATATATAAGTAATATCTGATTGACAGTGAAATGTGTGACTTCCGCCTTACTTCCTGTTCCTTGTTTGGTTGTGGGCTTAGGGCAGATTCACCCATTTAACTGTCCATTCAATATTAGGTTATATATGACTAGTATAAACTAAGTAATTGCAGAGGGAACTATTGAGGTTATCATTTTATCACATCAGGAAATATAGGATTTTCTGGAGGAACCAGCGAACTTTTCCAAGAACTTAGAGTATACTTTATATAACTAAAATACTTATGAACTCACCAGCTTAAATGTTGATCTACTCTTTCAAAATAACTTGTATTCTCAGGAATCCAGTAGACAGGTACACTCCCGAAGCTTTTGAGAAGACTACCTAGTACCGTACTGCGACTCTTGTCTTCTACTGTATCTACTTTGATGTTTAAATATGTAATGTTTAAACACATATGTAAAACTTATACTTATTAATGCAATGGTTGTTTGTACATTGATTACTATATTGCATGTGTTGTGATACTTACATGACGTCCTCCGCCCCCGAATGTTTCCGCCGTTCTGGTTTGGGGGTGTGACAATGCGTTCGGAAAGCCGTTTTGTGCACATCTTCGGGCTTCACTCGGATTTGATGGTAACTGGATCTTAGATCCAATTTGCTAAATACCGATGATCCATGTAACTCATCCAACAGTTCATCAATCATGGGTATCGGAAACTTGTCACGGATCGTGACTCAATTTAGAGCCCGATAATCCACACCGAATCGCCAAGACCCGTTAACATGTCTCTATGTTGCTAAGTTCAACCAATATCCTTCCTATAGGATGATTCGGTCTTCAGATTGTCGGATAGGAGGCAACCCTGTTGGTTCTTGAAAAATGTCTTCAAACTGTGAGACTATTTGTTTAAGAAATTCTGGAACCTATTTCTCTTCATTGTAACCTGTCTCTATGTTGCTAAGTTCAACCAATATCCGCAATTCTTCCCTCTTGAATTCACATGTCATGGCCCTTAAGGATATAAGACTCTGCCCCAAGGATGGATCCCCCTTAAGGCAAACTTGTTCACCCCCTACCATGAATTTCATTGTCTGCTCCTTCCAGTTAACCTGTGTCTCCCCCAAGGTTTCTAACCACTTCATTCCAAGAATAATATCGGAGCTTCCCAATCGAAGGGGAAGGAATTCCTCGATGATGTCTAGCCCTTCTAGTTACAGCAACACATCTTTGCACACCCCCTTCCTTGCTCACTGTCTCCAGTCCCCATGTGTACCCCATAGGGTTCCGTGTCCATCACCGAGAGGTTTATAGTATCTACCAGTTTGGATGCAATGAAATTGTGTGTTGCACCAGGGTCGATGGGGGCAACCACCGAATGGCCAAACACTTCCCTGTTGAGCTTCATTGTTCTTGGGGATTATAGCCCAGCTACCGAGTTTAAAGAAACCTCGATGACTGGCCCCACTTCAGTTGACTTCAAGATGGGGTCTGCTCCGCCTGGTGGCACGTGTTCCTAATCGTTCTCCACACAGTCGTCTTTTTCATCCGGCAGTATAACATTGATTTGTAACTTACATCGATGGCCCTTACTCCACTTGTCATCGCACTTGTAGCAGAGGCCCTTCGACCCCTTTTCTTGGATCTGTGTTGCAGTCAAGCGACGGTCATGTCCCCAAGATCGAGCGGTGGATTGATTGTAAAGCGACGAGTTGGGAATCGAGTTTACGTGTTTGGGAATTGTAGAGGTCAAATAGCTCCGAGACCCTAAGGATCCAACTCCGCTGGACCGATTATTTCTGTTCTTTTGTTCTATTTGTTGGGCAAAACCCATGGCACGGCCCAGATCAAATGGATCCCACATATGCATCTCATCTCGGATAGCGAGTTTCAAACCCTTCAAGAAACTAGCGATCGCAACTCTGTTGGGAACGTCTTCAAGTGGTGCCGCTAACTCGATGAAACATCGGATATACTCGGTGGTAGTTGTTTATTCCAACGAATTCCAATGTTCGTTGATGTCTCCTCCAATAATGGATCGGAATTTCTCAAGGAATAGGGTTTTCATCTGTTCCCACGTCACCACCGCTTGTTGATTGTGAGACCACCGGTACCATGCAAGGGCGTCGCCGCTGAGGGCAAGGATTGTCGCCTCTAGTTTCTCCCCGTTGTTTAGTTGATAGATTGCAAAGTAACGCTCAGCTTCTAGTATCCATCTGTCGGGGTCGGTACCATCGAAGCTAGGCATATCGATCTTACGGTGACAATATTCGTATCTTCCCCTCCCTGTCTCAGTGGGAGGCATCGACCCAAAGATGAGTTGGGGTCCGTCGTCGTTAAAACCACCGTGACTTTGGCCGGAACCACCTGGATTTCCACTTCTTTCAAGCAATTTGTTCATATTCTCCTTCATCTCGTCTTGGCCATGGAGGAGATCATACATCCTGTGTTTCAGTTCTTGAATATCAACTCCATGAGAATGGAGTTGGATTTGAATCACCCCAACTTGTTCCTCCACCTTCGATGCGCCTCCCACTGGAAAGTAGGCTCTGATATCAGTTGATAAGCAGGAATAACAATTGAACAGAAGATCCAACTAATAACACAGAAGAATGAGATAAAAACTTGCATTCAAAGATAATGGTTCATTCTTTCGAGAGGAATGAAACTCTCCAGAAATCAAAAAGATAACTATAATATTCTCTACCCTTGACAACAAGGGAATAAAGGGTTAAATACTCACAGACAGGTAGTGATCCCCAAAAGGCCTTTCGGGACAGAGATAGTGCTAACACCACAAAAGGACAACTAAAACGTGCACAACAATAAAAAAGTAAAAAGACTAAACTGCCCCTCTGCGATTCTCCAGGATTATGTTCCCGTGAATTGGGCTGCCCCTTGGCGTGCTTTGTTTCTCTTCCTTTGGAAAACCAACATTTGTTTGGGCTCATCAATATCATATGTAATCTAATCAATTAATCGTTAGAAATTTATAAATTGGATACTAAATATACATATGGGAACAAATTGTAAAAAGTAATTATAAAAACATTATAAACAAATCTAATTCTTATAATTTTATATTATAATTATACATAAACAAAATACTTAGAATATTGTAAAAACTACAAAATTTTATATTTTATATTAATTTTTTTAGAAAGAACAAACAAAATTAGAATAATTAAAGAATAAAAAGTAATAATAAGCTAATGGTTGGCGTCTCTTAAGAATGGTACAACATGTATTTGGTGTTGTTTAATTGATTCAATTGCTTTAATAGCAAATGAGTCATCTTCAGGGTAGTAAGCAACGGGATCAGATAACAAAGGATGTGGAAGATTAAGCACACCTTCAAGAGTTGCATGCAGACAATAAGCCGAGTAGGTGACGTGATATCCACCTTCCTGCACAATTAAGATGCGGCCATTGCAATGATCATCAGCTACATTCCCAACCATCCGCCCAATCTCTCTATAACCCTCCATTGTCAAACATTGTCTTCCATTTGGATCAAACTGCAAACAATCCTCACAAATCTTCAAAAATAATCCTAACTTTCTGTACTGTACTCAGTCATCCTTTCTGTGCATCAAGTCCAAAAGATATTAAGGTGTTGTTAAGGGTAAAGTGGTTATCTGTCTGTTTCTTTTCTGAACCGGACCAAATGATCATTTTACCCTTACATTTTTCACAATATTCATCAATTTCAACGTGAGGAGTTGGGAGGAAAAAAGATGGGTAAAAGGTTAGTGTCTTAATACATTAAGCCATGCATTAAGTTCTCCTATCTAGATCAAGTAAAAAAGAATCAACCATGTATAGCTGTCCAGATTGATTGCTTAATGTCGCCATTAAGTCCATTAAGTCAAATGGAAACAACATCTAAGACTATTTATGTTTTTTTTTTAATTAGAGTTTACTATGTTGTAAGTATATTGAGTCTCACCTAGTCGCCTTACATTTTAAGATAAAAAATGCTACTATATCCATTTCATCTGAAACCTTGGCCCAAACCTAAGTTCTATAGGGGTCAATGAAATAAATAACAATGTACTTTCCAAAAAAAAAAAAAAAATGTTGTAGCATTGTACTTCATTCTACTTTCATATTATTACTTATTAAGACATTGTACTTTGCATTATCTACCCTGTTATAGATAGCAATGGGTAGAGAGACTATAATTAAAAAATAGAATGTTGTAAAGTGTAATAAGAGTTTTTGTTTTTGTTTTTTAGTTTATCTTATGAAAAGCATGAGCAATTAATTAAATGTAGCAGGTAGATTATGAATTGAAAGATGGACTTACAGCACTTGAATCTTGGCCAACAACAAACACCATGAAATCTGGTTCAAAGTTTGTAACAGCAGGGAGAACCAGGTGGTTCATTGCATACTTGTAGCCTTTGTCCCCAGTTCCATTTGGCAAAGGTACATTCAAATTATACCCAAATCCTATTCCTTCACCCAACTCACTTATGCTTCCAGTCTGAGGATGAGATGTCCCCCAAGACCCATGATTCATATGAAGGGAAACCGTTAGAACCTTGTTGGAATCGTAGAATCCCTCCGCAGTTCCATTCCCGTAATGAACATCAATGTCAATAACAGCAACCTTCTTACACCCTGAATCCAATTCCAAACTATATTTCAATAATTCATATTAACAGATATGTAGAACCATCCAGTTTAATATTAAATCATAAAATCTTTTTCATCTATTTATAAGATTAAAAAGTAAACTTCAATATTGTATGTGAATTGTGATCACCAGCCACCAAGATGGTTTTAATGGTTCTTTTTGCTGTGTATTTAAAATTAATTAAGTTAATTTACTCAAGTAGAAAACAGAATGTTAAGAAAATGAGGGAGTGTAATTAGAAAGTTTTATATAAAATCAAGTGGTGAAAATGAAAATATAAATAAAGCTTCTTGAGTTTGTGGGAGGCATTCAAGTTCATCTCTGCTACGGACAGGAACAACATTCAGTGGAATCTACCTACGATTGCATTAATGTAGACTAAAGGATAACTGTGAAGCTGATTTATTAGCACAAATGAAAGGAATTTGTTTAATGAACAACTCAAGATCAGTATAAACAAGTAACAACCACCACCTGAGTTCAAAGCATATTGAACTGCAATGCCGGCATTGTTTAAAAAGCAATATCCATCAGCTTGAGTAGGCTGAGCATGGTGGCCAGGTGGCCTAACCAGTGCGTAGCATATCTTCCCATGCCCATCAAGTATATACTTCATTGCTGAAACTGTAGTCCCAGCAGCTAAAACTGCAGCTTTCCATGATCCCGGATTCAGAAATGTCCCACTACAAATTTCCTTTCCTCCATTTTTATCTGCTTCAATTAGGGAATTGATATATTCTGCTTCATTTAAAAAACATATGATTTCAAGAATCAGGTGCATCATTTATTCAAGGGAAAATCACAAAAATTATAACAATTCATAAGTCATCAACCTTCAATTCAAACATTCAAATTCTAATACATTTGGAATCATTTTTATTAGGTTAGGGTCCCTTAGAATATCTGATTCTGGGTATCAAAGTCAAAGACTCTTATTACAAATTTAAATTTCAGCTGAATTTTCTCAACATTCTTTTCTATTTCTGGAATTCATTTCTTGGTGTCAAAATAGGATATGTGATATTAAAACGGAGGATCTATTATCTTTTCTCGTTTTTTGTTTTTGTTTTGGCACGATTTAGTCACTAAATTAAGATTTTTTTGTTTTTTTTTTTTTTTGTCACTTGAAACAGCAATTCTCTCCTATGGCGGCATGTGTGTTGAAAAATCCAACAATCGGCGACGGCGTCTTTCCTCCCGGAAAGTAACATTCCGGTGAGTTTCAATAAAGCTCCGTCTTCATCGGCAATGAGTTTTTTGTAATCGTATCGTGCTCTTCATCGCCGATTCTTGATTTCATATCTGTACTGTAGAAAGATTTTTCTTGTAGGTTTGGATTTGATTCTTGAGTTTTTGGCTCCAATTTCATTCTAGATCTTTGAGTTTTCGGTTAGATTATTGAACATAATAAAAGGAACACATGAGCTAAACTGGATTTTGAGTTTTTGGTTGGATTATCATTATATGGTGCAGAAAGGGGTGAACCTTCTGCCCTGTTTGACAGCGATGGTGATAGCTAATCTTCTTCATCAGTATCGATCTATCTGGGTTTCTTTGAAAGCGATTCAATTCTTGGCAGGATCTTTGTTTCTTTCGAGAGCGATTCAGGTGAAGTTCTTGAAGGTAATGTAATCAATCCAAATCTCTAGATTTTGGTGGTGATTAATTTCTATGTTTTAATCTTGTTATTTTGAGTTGCGGGTGGGTAGTAAAGAGGATACATTTTTCGACTCACAAGCATGCTTAGAATCAGATTGTCATGATGATTTCATTAGTGTTAATGGCGGTAAGATATACATTTTTTTGACAATTTGTGTTCTTGAGTGACCGGTCTCCTTCTTAATGGTGTTATTTGTGTAGAATTTACGATCAAGAGGCAACAATACTTCAGTCCACCATAAATTCTCTACAGCCAACAATAAACCACCTGTTATACTACCTAAGTGGTGTTATCTGTTTTTGGAAATCGTGCTTGTCTGGCTGGTGGTAGTGATGGCGGTGGTGGTGGGAGGTGGAAGGTGAATAATAATAATAATAATAATAATAATAATAATAATAACCATATGGATGTCAGGTAAGCTTTGTTGACAGCGTGTTCCAAAAATGGATTTTTTGATACTTTAACGACCTATGGATTAAAAAAAAAAAAGGCCTCGTTTGTTTTTCTACAAAAGTACTTTTTGAGCACTTTTCCCTTCTGGCGGGTAGACGTTTCGCAAGTACACGTCTTCTTCTGCAAACTTGGAAAAAGACAAAAGACATTTAGCCACTTCCAAAACAAACAACACCAGAGTTTACTGTGATATAGTGTCATTTTTCCCTTATTCAACAATCAAAAAATTTTAAAGAATGCAAAAAGTGTCGGTGAGGTGAATACCAGTTTGATTAAGGGGAGAAATTAAACATAATAGAATGAAAGGAGCGGGAGAGAAATTTGTCAAATTAATTTGTTAGTTTTGAAAACACATCGATGGTAAATGGCAAGAATCAATCAACAAGATGTTTGAAGCTTTAGGGAAGTTATTGGTAGCAATATTAGATCATTTAGAATGATGATTGCGTGTTTCTCCCAAAATTAGGGTATACCGTCATTATAAGATTCAAGATGTGTTCTTACAATTCAAACTTTATACCAATTCTTTTTATGTTTCAGTGGGAATCATTTCATTCAAAGTAGTAATACTCGTTGTATATTCAAATATAGAAGAATCGTGTAAAGCCGTAGTACATTTATTCTGTTCAGATTAGGATAATATGTTAAGAAAATGCTGTTAATTTTAGGGTTACCTGGAGTATGGAAAGAGAGCAATTCGGAGACGAGAGCAGGCGTGGAGGAATGCCATGAAAGAAAAGGGGAAATAGGACCTCTTTTGAGGATGGAGAGCATGTTTCTGATCCTGTCGGAGTTTTCTGGGTGCTTTTCGAGTACGTCGAGGTAACCAGGGTCCATTCCGGTGTCGAATACTCCTTTGCCGGTGTCATGATCCAACATACCGTCGTGCCAGAATACGTTTATCATGCGATCGTTTGGCGAAGAATTTGCTGATGAAGGACCTTTGCATTGGTGGTCGGGCATGGTGGACTACCAGATAGTGGATGAGACTTGAGATTGAACTGCTTTTGAGTCTCATCGCAGGTGTTTCACTCGGACGAGTTTTTGACCAAATAACTGTTTAAAAAAATTATTTATCAAATAGGTGTATTTTTTAAAAATATTTACCAAATAATGGTAGTTTTAAAATTTTATATTTTTTTAAAATTTTAGCTTTTATTCTATTTCTATTACTTTTTCTAATATAATTTGCTTGACTTTATTTAAACTTTTTGCTATTAAAATTGTCATGTTCAATCTAAATATATACTCCATTAAAATTATCTTGTGCAATCTAGACATACGTATGTCAAACACGTGAGTAAAACAATTTAAATGGACAAACCAAAGAAATTATATGTAAACTTGTGATTGTATACAATCTCGATGACATATCTAAGAATACAAATTAGCTGAGATGTTGATTAGATTTGAGGGTGTGTACGAGAACAATCTTTCACTTTTTGATTGTCACGCTGGTCTTTCCCTCACTCTTCTTTCCTTCACCAAAACACAGGGAATTGTCACTTTCCAATATCTTTTATTTTTTTTATTTTTATAAAAAAAAATATTTCATACAAATATTATACTCATTTTGTATGGAATTAAAAACCATGATATTTAATATTTTTTTATAAATTTTTAGTAGGTATATAATTTAATAAATATTAAAAAAGTGAAAGAAACATAAAAAAGAAAAGTTTGGCCAATCAAAACAGGAGAGAGAATGTGGGGTCTCTTTCCCCCACTCTTATCCCGCACCCCCATTCCTGCAGAGCCTGTTGTGTTCCTATGTGCGGGAACACTTCCCGCTCTTCCTTCCCGCTACGCACCCTGCAGCCTTATAAATTGAAATTTTGACTTTAAAAGATACGAATCCTTTCAACTTAAAAAATTGTCTAACATTCTACAACCAATTTGTTAAACCCATGTGCAACTTCATATGTAAACAATGGTAAATAAACATTAAGGAAACAATTGAAAATTTTATCGTGTGGTAGCCTAATCTTCATTAATCCCCCAAACCCATAAGCAACTTCATATGTACAATGGTATCTAATGACTCTAATGCTCTGGATGTTGGTATTTGATGATTGTAACTTCACTTGTTATTGCATTGCTTAGAGTAGCAACTTGAGATGTTGTGCAAAAATCCTCATTGTGAACAATGTCTGATATGACATTAGCATCCATCTACCAAAAACAACATCAAAAAAATAGAAATAAACCTTCAATTTGTATAATTTGCAGAAAACAAACACAACCAATATGAAAATAACATCTTCTTGAAGCAATCTGAAAACGATACAAACTCGGAAAAAAGAAACACACACCATTGAAGCGATAAGAAAACAAACAACATAACACCTGGTATATTGAAGCAATCAAAAATCAATCATAATCTACTTCAATGAAAAATTCGAAATACCATATTAGTTTTTCAAATACCACACTAGGCTCGCAAATACAAGAATAACACTGGAGTTTAATATTAAGAACCCTTTTCTAAAACACAATCCTAAAAAAGAAAGAGAAGAAATTTTAAAGGGAAAATCATTAAGATGTGAAGTATACCTGAATTAATGGAAGTTTCATTTGGAGATGGAATTTCAAATACCACAGTCGGCTCACAAATATAGACAATAATATTCAATCTAAACTAATCAAATCAGAATCTTGTAAAATGAAGATGGAATTTCAAGAATTTGCAGGTTCTGATGGAATCAGAAATCAAACATAATCGAACCTGTGATTAAATCGGCTGGAGATGTGGAATCGACCGGGGGTGTGGCGGGAGGTAGAGTAGGCACCATCTGGTGTGACAGATGGTGGAATCGTCATCGGAAGTTGTCGTCAGAGATGAAGGTGAGCGTCATTTTTTTAGTTCTTTGTATTCGTTCCTTAGTAAGAATGGGAGTTAGGGCAGATAGTTTTTTTTTTAAACTTCAATCACCTCATTTGGTAAATATATTTAAAAATATACTATGGTAAATATTTTTTCTAAAAACACTCGTTTGGTAAAAAAAAAACTCCACTCAAACTCAGTCGGCCCGAAGACCTCTCTTGGACCGTGTTTGTTCCATAACATACAAAACTTATCATCACAAACCCGCCATAGGTCTTAATTCTAGTGACTTTTTAGCAATAAAAAAACATATATAATTAGTAATTAGAGATGGGAATTATTTTGTTTGTCGAAAAACAAAGTGAATCGACTTTAGACCAAATCATATTCAAAATCGGGTTGGGTTTATTTAGTTGATGATCAAATATGATGTATAAAGTTTTTGAAGATTGAAAAGTTAATGACTATCAAGAGTTTAGTTTCGTTTTTTTCTTTTTTGAAACAGAGGCATTATATAAAAACTAGCAAAAGCTGGAAAAAAAAGTACATTAAAGGATTACAAAAGACTGGTTTTTCACCCAATCAACCCACTTAACTCTAAACTTAAAACATCTAGAATTAATCCAAAAGAAAATTTGAGATTTGGTAGAATCCCAAATCAACACCTTAAGAAGTTTTTCTTTTGCAAACAGTAATCTATTCTGAAAAGACCATAATGTCCAAAACATGGTATTAACCACCGCTTCCAAACATCGCTTAGCTTGAAGAGAAAAACGTGTCGAGTCAATCCAAGAAAACCAATCCGAGATAGAAGAAAAAATTGGCATATCCACCTCCCACCATCTGGACAAAAGACTTCATCAATCCATTCTCATACCACAAGAAAATAAAAAGTGGTTGACGATCTTAACATCATTGCCACACATAGGACAAAGCATGGAACCAATATTAATTCCTTGTCTAACTAAATTCACTCTTGTTTTTATTCAGACGTAGTCTCCAAAACAAAATATTAACCTTGGAAGGAAAGAAATGATTCCATCTAGTGGATTGAGAGGATGTCTCCAAAAATTGGGAATCAATCAAAGTCCAAGCAGAAGGAAGTGCATAACCCTCAAAATCATTAATAGACCACAACCAAGAGTCTTGATTATCACCAAGGACAATGTGGCCAACAAAAGACCTTAATGAAGTATATTGGACCAAATCTTCACCTCCTCTAGGGTGTCTTCTAAAAATCGAATACCAATTATATAACCTTAGTCTATCGGCCACTGAGTTAGACAGATCATGTTGGAATACAATGTTGCTGTTTGACAAAAGAAAGAATCTAGAAAACAAGAACATTTGTCTGTCAAACTTGTTCAAGAACTTGTTTCCACTGATGAAAGTGATGATGTTCAAAGCACTGATAATCAGGTCAAGAAGATCTTCAATAACAATGTGGAAAAGCAACACATTATTACAGACCTAAATGACTAGATCGATAGAAAGAAGTTTGGAGATGTTCTGAATCATAGGACAAATCCTGATCCCATCATCAAAGTAAGATGAACCAAACCAAAGAACGAGTCACTAAAGCTTCACTTGAGAAGGTTTTGAATACACTGAGGTTGTATTTGCTCGTGAGCTAGTCAAATTTGGCTACAACGAGTGGATGAAAGTTCTAGAAATCCTCAACAAACACAAGGGTGTTCATGCTCAGGATGTGACATTGGCAATCCAGCATCTTCTCAACAAAGTAAAGAAACTGAATATTGTGTCATCCGCTGGTCCATCAGCTAGTTCATCTAGATCAGCCTCATTAGGAAGAACAGGTGCTCCCAGACAGCCCAAGAATACCAAGTTTCTTCTTCCTTATGGCACCAGATACATCAACAACAAATTGCCAGTGGGTGTTGAACCCATTCAGTATATGATTATTCTAGAACCAGAGCACGGGATCTTTTATCTCGACAGTCAAAATCAGATGTGCTTTCAATGAACTGATGATCTTCCTTTTGCTCCCACTGAACATGTAACATTCCGCTTATTAAATAAATAAATAGATAAAATTAATAAATAAATAGTAGCCCTAAATGCGGAATAATTTAGCAAGGCGGTGGTTTTGGGGGTTAAAAAGTCATAATTGAGAACTTGTGGGCTAAAATGTAATTTTCGGATTAGTTTGTAAAGAATTTTGAAGGCTGAGGGTTGTTTGGTAAATTTTGGATTTAATTTGGAAAGGATTTTAGAAGTCAGGGTACGATTGGTAATTGTTGGACTTATTATGAAAGGAATTATGGAAGCAGGGGCTAAAGGGTAAATTTTAGATTTAAATTGAAAACAAATATTGTGAGGAGGGACTGATCTTGGACAAATGAACCAAAGTTTGAAAGAGGACGGGATATACCCGGTGACCCCTTCCCCCTCGTTTCTTCGACACAAACCCTAACCCTAACTTGCAGCAGCCGCCACTTCAATTTTCATGTATTGTGAAGACTTAGTCGAATCTAAGTGGGGGAGAATCATCCATGGATTCAGAAGCAGGAACAGTTTTGAAATTTGGATAAGTTTCGCATCCTTGTCAGGAAGGAAGAAAGCCCAAGCGGCTGTATGGATTGAGGATAGTGTAAGTTGGAAGTTTGGAAAACTTGCCAATGATGAGATAGTGTGTGTGCTCGATGTGGGATGTGTTCGGATTGGTAATCAGCGATTGAGACAACGTGGAAAGTGTTGTGAGACTGCAGGATAGCAGTAGCATTCACTAGCGGTCAGATAGTATGGGAAGTGTTGTAAGACTGAGGGATAGCCGTAACATTCACTAGCAGCCAGATAGTGTGTGGGAAGTTGTGACAACCCGGAACTTCAATCTTGTACAATTAATCAATTCAATCATTATTCAACTTGTTTTGTCGATTTCTAGTGTTATTCAAGGGGTCATTTAAGTGTTCTAAGCTTGTATATAACCAAGGTTGAGTTTAGGAATGAGTCGAAGTGTTGAATAGTGAGAAAATCGGGCCATACACACCTCTTGGAGGAGTGTACGGCCGTACACACGGGTGTGCGGCCACACACCCACTCCCTTGGCAGCACACACTCTTTTGGGCAGCACCCTTACCCCTATATAAAGGGTAGCCCCTTTCCCTTCATTCCTTTAGCACCTTGGCAGCACACAACGTCATTTCCTCTCAAGTTTCTCCGACTTTGAACCTTCCAAAGCTTCAAAAACGTGAGTAATCCATCCCTTAACTTGTTGTGCATGAAGAACCTCTTGATCTAGGCCTTGAATCATGAAAGTCCCGTCATGTTCTTCATCTCTTTGAAGGAGTGTGGCAGCACACTCGTGTGTGCGGCAGCACACACAGTTGTGCGGCCATACACACACACCATAGGACCACAAACCCATTTCTAAGACCCTAAACTTGTACTTCAACCAAGTATGGGCCTAGGACACTTCATGGATGCAAGTATGGACCTTGAAAACACCTCAAAGGCACCTTCCATCATGAGTGTACGGCCGCACACCCATTGGGCCGCACACCCATGGCCGTACACACCTTAAAGGTGGCCATACACTCCCCTCATGCAATCCTTCAAGGTTCTAACACTTAGTGCAAGTAGTCCCAAGTTCTTAGAGTGGTTCTTCATCACATTTAGTGGTGAGATACCATCATTTGACTCCTTTATGTGTCATTACTTGTTAATTAGGATCAAATCGTGTTCAAGGCTTCACTTGAACACCCAGCTTTCCGTATCGATCCTTCAATCAAACCACTCGCTCAAGGTGAGTTCATACCCCTACATTTTCCGTGTTTTTAATGTTTTCAGGGGGGAATACAAGCCAAACTCAAAGTATTTTATTAAGTTTTAAACTTATTAATGCAGTCCAACGATTTCCACGTTTAATAACATATTCGGATATTTTATCTCTTTTTGTAATATGTTGAACATAAGGGAAACTTCTATTTGGGAAAATACAACTTCATAGCTTTCAGAAAGGTTTTTACAAAGTATTTTCCATATCAACTCTAATAAACTATAATGGGTATAGTTTGGGATAACCCTCTAGGCAGTCTCTACTTAATCAGATTTCATAAATGAATATATACAAACTATGGCAGATTTAGTTTATGTTATATGTTTTCTCAGAAATATAAAGTACATTTATTCAAGAATAATTACTGTTTTATACTGATTTCTTGCTAGTAAACTAGATTATACAGAATTATGAGGCGCTACTTCAATATTGTACCCTTAGGTGTATAGTGATAAATCCTTTTAGTATAACCAGAGTCTCCTGGAGGGAGAGCGTGAGATTTGTGAATAGATCTATTCGGGACTGACAATCCCACACCTGAACTGCTAGCTACAGTTAGGCGGGCATGCCTGGGGTGAACAAATGTCATTTAGCTTAAACGCCTGAAGAACGTTATAAAGGTCTCTCGGTCATATCAAGTATGGTTATACGACTCGCAAATAAGTATAAACTAACTTTGTTTACGGACCCTACCCTTTATGAGTTTTATTTTGAGTAATAAAACTACTTATATATACAGATAGTACTCAGGGATTTCTAAACTGGCATCTCTACCTCTAGTACGGATAACATGATTTCTAAAACTGATGGTTTATCTTTTACTAATAGATACTCTTTCAACACTACCTTTCATAAGAAAATATAGGATTTTCTTGAGGAACACTTTTCAAAAGAATCAAAGAACATTTTTCTCTAAAAACTAAATGCTTATGAACTCACCAGCTATATGCTGATATTTTTCAAACTGCTTGTATTCTCAGGGATTTAGTAGACAGGTACTTCTAGGAATTCGGTGAAGCCAAAGCAATAAGAGCCATGTTTTCTATATTATACATACTTTTGATGTATTTAAAACAAGTTTCAAACTGATGTAAACATTTTTCATATTTGTATTCAATGTTTGGTTGTGTTTACTATGCTTGCTATACAAATGTTGTGATACTACGCATGACGTCCTCCACCCCGGAACGATTCCGCCATCTCGGTTTCGGGGTGTGACAGAAGTGCTGTAAGACTGCGGGATAGCCGTAGCATTCACTAGCGGCCAGATAGTGTGGAAAGTGCTGTAAGACTGCGGGATAGTCGTAGCATTCACTAGCAGCCAGATAGTGTGAGAAAGTGTTGTAAGTCTGCGGGTGTAGCCATAGCATTCACAATGTTGATAGATAGTGTTAGAGTGTTGTAAGTCTGCGGGTGTAGTCGTAGCATTCACAAGGTTGGCAGATAGTGCTAGAATGTTGTAAGATTGTGTGTGTAAGCATTCACTAGGTTGGTAGATAGCATGGGAGTGTTGTTAGATCGCGGAAGGAACAGTAGTACCCACTAGTTCGGGTGCAGGAGTGAGGGCGTGGAAAATCCACGGATTGGTTTACGGATTTCCCCAGATGAATTAGTCATGTAGGAATGCCACTACAGTTATGGGATCAAGGAAGCAATGGACCGTATAAAGTCGTTTGTGGTACAAGGCTACCTTTTAGTCATGTAGCAATCACTTTTAGCCATGGATTTGGTGATGTCAGGACTCAACGTATGGACCCGATCAGTTAGATCAGAAGGTCGTTAGAGCCACAGTGGCAAGATAACTAGTGGCAACTATTGATAGACAAGGATTTCGTTTGGAAGTCGTGTGGGGCGACTTTGTTGGAGTATTTTGGCTCCACAACCAGGCCGGAACCCGGTATTTCAGATGACTAGCAAACGAGTTGAGACCAGGGAGATCTCAGTGGATTTTGGAAAGCAGCCATGTGGCAGCATGTTGTTTCGGGCAGTATTAGTGTTTTAGGATTTCATGTATGGATGGAGTAACTGATTGCTTGGGTTATGCTAAGTCACTCGTAGTGGAATTAAATAATCTCATAGTAACAGATTTAACCCTGTTGTGCAGCTCTCGTCTGAGTCTAATCGTTGCAGGGATGAGTCTCCTACTCGAAGGATTATATGAGCCTACTGTCAAGTATAAGTGTTATGCAGGGATTCAACAATAATGATTCTATATGGGCGGTCTGTCAGGGAGTCAGACCATATTGAGACTTTGGATTTCAGATTGAGTAAATGTGATCATGATGCAAGGATTCTGTTCATCTTCGGGTTTTAGAACTCTGTGAAGGTTGGTTTCGGTCGCCATGTGAAGGCTGTGGCATGCTTGAGGTTATGGTCTTATTGCTTAGGTTGTTGGGTTGTTGGGAATGGTAAAGAATGATTTCGAGGACGAAATCTAAATTAAGTGGGGGAGAATTGTAACATTCTGTTTATTAAATATATAAAGAGATAAAATTAATAAATGAATAGTAGCCTTAAATGCGGAATAATTTAGCAAGGCGTTGGTTTTGGGGGTTAAAAATTCATAATTGAGAGCTTGGGGGCTAAAATGTAATTTTCGGACTAGTTTGTAAAAAATTTTGAAGGCTGAGGGCTGTTTAGTAAATTTTAGATTTAATTTGAAAAGGATTTTAGAAGTCGGGGTATGATTGGTAATTGTTGGACTTATTATGAAAGGAATTATGGAAGCAGGGGCTAAAGGGTAAATTTTGGGTTTAAATTGAAAAAAAATATTGTGAGGAGGGACTGATCTTAGATAAATGAACCAAAGTTTTAAAGAGCACGGGATATACCCGGTGACCCCTTCCCCCTCGTTTCTTCGACATAAACCCTAACCCTAAGTTGCAGCAGCCACCACTTGTAACTCCTCAGCCGCGTCCTCTCTTCCTCGTCGTTTTCTGATCAGTCAAGGCCGCCAAGCGGCTACTTCGCCATCGAAACGCCACCACCACTGTCGGATGTCGTGAACAGCCGAGAGAGAACCGCCGGCGTGACTGCGACAACGAAGAGCCTCACGAGGGTCGCCGGAACTGTGTGATGAGACTGTTGTTGTCGTCCGTCGGTGAGGACGCAACCCATGCACTCCGTTGCGACCACTCCTTTCTCTTCCGCCTTTTCTGTCGCCGAGCAGCGGTTGCGGTTGACGCCTTCCCTCCGACTGCCATGCGTCACCGCAAGGGTGGCTGTGATTGGGTGTGTTTCATGTGCACATCTTGTGTCCGTGAAGTATGTATGTGGGTGTGTTGTTGACTGGAAAGCTAGGCAGACCACCAAGGCAGCCAACCATGGTGGCTGCCGCTAAAGTGTTTCTTCTGCCACCGCCAGCCACCGTGAGAAGTGGTTGTGTGTGCGTGTTATGGTGTTGGTGTGTGTATTTATTTGGTATGGAGCTGTATAAGTGTTTTTTAGCCGGAAAACTCGAAGAAAACCCGTCACCACCACCGTGAGGTGGTGGCTGCCACCTCACGCCGCCATCCTGCCACCACCTTAGGTGGTTGTGTGCATTTGTGTGAGATTATTATTTGGGATGCTTGGACAAAATTATTCTAAAATCATAACCACCACCAGGAGGTGGTGGCCACCGCCGTGAGCCGCCGTTGACCACCACCGCCCAAGGTGGCAGTGGGTGGTGCTTGACATAGTGAAACCCTAATCGGCCCAATAGCTTAATCTTAGACTTAGTTGGCTTGTGATTGGGTTGGAAACCCTAATTAGGGTTTAGAAAACCCTAATTTTGGGAGATGTTAGTTTTTGTTTGCCGGGACCCGCGTTTGGACTGTTGGACTGGAATTTTGAATTATGTCCGACCACATTGTATGATTGACCTAGTAGATTGATGGACTTAATGGATTAAGTCCTTAATGGGTTAAGTGTTTCTAATTAACCCTAATCGTCATTTCATGTGCAAACCCTAATTGTGTTGGGTTTTGAGTTGGGCCTTTTTGTTGGGCCTAGATGTCTGGACTCTTGATGGGCCAACTATTAACAAGTATATGGACTAGAATATTTGGATTGGGCTGTAGGATAAGGCCCATTGGAAAGGTTTGGGCCCAATTTGGAAAATTGGCCCATAGATGGGCCATAATTGGGCCTTGATGATTATGTGATATTGGACCATCAGAATGCCAAGGTTTTGGACCAGAATAAATGGATGGGTCTTAAGTTAAGACCATGTAAAGGTTTGGGGCCAATTTAGAAAATTGGGCCATGTGTTGGGCTTTGGTTCATTGTTTGACTTTTGGGCCTTCAGAGAATGAGTTTGGGCCTTGGTCTTGGACCAAGCTAGGTTAGGGGTAAAATGGTCCTTTTACCCCAAGTGTGGGTTTATGGTTATGCATTAAAACGCAAATGGTTAATTGGATTTTGTTTTGATGTTAACAGTTTGGGAATCTGTCAGTCAACAGTCAGAGATTTATTCGCGGGACTTCAGCAGTTTGAGGTGAGTTTCCTCTTGTATGAACGGGTCGAAGGCACCAATGCCAGCCCGTATATGTATGCTAGTTTGTTCCGTGCTTAGGTCCGATGCCGGGGTTAGCCCGATGTAGGTTATATGTTTCCGGACTTCGGTCCGATGTCGGGGAAAGCCCGAGGAATGTTTTGTATGCTTGATGTCTTCGTGATTTTTGCATGTACTTGTTTATATGTTCCGGGCTTCGGTCCGATGTCGGGGAAATCCCGAGGAATGTTTTGTATGCTTGATGTCTTTGTGATTCTTGCATGTACTTGTTTATATGTTCCGGGCTTCGGTCCAATGTCGGGGTAAGCCCGAGGAATGCTTATATGTTATGTTTATATGTTAAAAAACGTAAAAGCATATGGGTATGAACTCACTGTTAGTAGTGTGCAAACGTCGAATCAACGAATTGGAATGAAGACCCTCGAGTTGTAGCGTGTGGCACTTAACGGAATCCTAATAACAATTAAATACATTTATGTATTTAAATTAGTGATTTCGTTAGATAAAGTGTAGAAAAACACTTGAGTTCGGTTAAGGAATGTTACCGGGACTTGATCGAATCGAGTAAAGTGGGTTTTCAGTCTAAATCACTGCTTAGGAAGTGTGTACGCTCGTGAATAGGGTTTACGGCCGTAAAGGGAGTGTACGGTCGTGAACCGTGTACGGCCGTAGACTGCCTCTCGAAGGGTGTATGGCCTTTGAAGGTGTACGGTCGTAAGCTGGTGTGCGGTCAATGAAGATTTGCAGATTTGAAGGGGTACGGTCGTACCCTCAAGAACAAGAGTGCTGAAATCGATGAAAAACGTGTTCTAGATGCTCCGAAATGACCCCTGATGGTGATTCTCGATGTTTTCCGGAAGAATAAGGGTGCTTTTAGGGGTGTACGGTCGATAGTCTAGAGAGAGAAGGAGAGAGTGTCCGGCCAGAAAAGTGTAAATGAAGGGTATGGTCTCATATTTATAGGGGTTGTCGTTGGTCGGTGGTGGGGTCCACCCGACGCTGGTCGTAAACGAGTGTACGGCCGTACATGGGTGTACGGCCGTGAACTCAAGTCAGGCCGTGAACTCGGTCTTGTTCTGAAGGAATTCCCGAAATTTCGCGTGGTTTTGGTTCCGACTCGAATGTAGAACTCAAAATATATAATTAAATGATTTTTCAAACCGAAGGAAGTTGACGGAACCCAAAAATAAAATTTTATTAACGGAAATTAATTAACGTAAACTAGAAAAGGGTTTGGGTCGTCACATCATCCCCCCGTTAGAGGGAATTTCATCCCGAAATTCAGACACAGAATACAAATCATGGACTCGGAAATAGATGAGGGTACTTCTGTTTCATTGAATCTTCGCGCTCCCAAGTGAATTCAGGTCCCCGCTTGGCATTCCAGCGAACCTTCACTATCGGGATACGGCTTTGTTTTGTTCGCTTTACTTCCCTATCCATGATTTTTACAGGTTCCTCTACAAAGTGTAAGTTCTCGTCTAGTTCGATCTCATCGAGGGGGATCACAAGCGTCTCATCGGACAGACACTTCTTCAGGTTCGATACGTGAAAGACAGGATGAATGTTACTAAGTTCTCGGGGTAAACGAAGTTTGTATGCTACGGTACCGATCCTAGCGAGGATCTCGAATGGTCCAATGTATGTTGGATTCAGCTTTCCACGCTTTCTGAAGCGTATCGTGCCTTTCCAGGGTGAGACCTTCAAAAGAACACAGTCACCAACCTGGAACTCCAAGGGTTTTCGTCTCTTATCGGCGTAGCTCTTTTGTCTATCTCTTGAAGCTTTTAATCGATCCCGAATTTGTATGATCTTTTCCGTCGTCTCTCGGATGATTTCTGGGCCTGTGAGAGTACTATCGGGGACTTGACCCTTGACTAGCTACGTGTCACCCACCTCAGCCCAGCACAGAGGGGATTTGCACTTACGGCCATAGAGGGATTTGAGCGGCGCAACCTTGATGTTGGTACGGTAGCTGTTGTTATAGGAAAATTCGACCAAGGGCAGATGAGTGTCCCACGACATGCCGAAGTCGATGACGCATGCTCTCAACATATCTTCCAATGTTTGAATGGTTCTCTTACGAAGTATCTAGTCTTGTGAGCTTCGATCATGATTGGTACGAAGTTTTCCTGGATAAATCTGCGATAATAGCCAGCGAGACCCAAGAATTGACGGATTTATGTGGGCGTCTTCGGTGCTGACCAATTCTCAATCGCTTTGATCTTGGAAGGGTCCACGTGTATGCCTTCCTCGCTAACCACGTGACCAAGGAAAGTTACTTTTCTGATCCAGAATTCGCACTTTGAAAACTTTGCATAGAGTTTCTCCGCCCTTAGTGTTTCTAACACTAGCCTCAAGTGTTGTCTATGCTCTTCCTCGCTCCGAGAGTAGACAAGTATATCATCGATGAACATGATTACAAACTTGTCTAGGAAAGGACGGCACACCCGATTCATCAGATCCATGAATACCGTCGGTGTGTTGGTTAGACCAAAGGGCATTACTACAAACTCGTAGTGTCCATAACGAGTTCGGAATGCTGTCTTGGGAACATCATTCTCATGAACTCGCAACTGATGGTACCCTGATCTTAGGTCTATTTTTGAGAAGTAACTGGCTCCCTGAAGTTGATCGAAGAGGTCGTCGATTCTAGGTAAGGGATAACGGTTCTTGATGGTAAGCTTGTTCAGTTCTCGATAATCAATGCACATCTGAAATGATCCATCTTTCTTTTTCACGAATAAGATCGTGGATCCCCAGGGTGAGGAACTTGGTCTGATGAATCCCTTGTTGAGCAGCTCATTGAGCTGGCTGGATAACTCTTGCATTTTTGTCGGCGCTAGACGATATGGGGATTTAGCTACGGGAATAGCTTCGGGGATTAAGTCGATACGAAACTCGACTTGGCGCTCGGGAGGGATTCCTGGAAGATCTTCGGGGAAGACATCAGGAAAGTTGCAGACTTCGGGGATGCTCTCGAGGTCCATAACTTCCTGCTTTTCGTTAACGACATGGGCTAGGAATGCATGGCATTCCTTTCGCAGATATTTCTGGGCTTGAATGCAGGAAATGATACAAAGGTTTGAGCTGAGTTTATCACCGTAAACTATGAGAGCTTCGCCCGAGGGTAGATTGAGACGGATGGATTTTTCGTAACAAAGGATATCGGCATGATTGGGGCTCAACCAATCCATCCCAATGATAACATCAAAGCTTTTTATAGAAACTAGCATAAGATCGATGGGGAATGAATGATCGTTTAGGGTGAGGGTACAGCCTATGAATATGTCGTTAGTGCTCTCTTTCTTTCCGTTAGCCATCTCGACGGTAATTGTTTCGGTTAAATGTTGGGATTTACATTTGAGTAGGTGTTTGAATGCATGACTAACAAAACTCCTCTCCGCACCTGAATCGAAAAGGATGCATGCATAAGAGTTGTCAAGGAGGAACGTACCCGTAACAACTGTGGGATCAGCAACTGTCTCCTCCTGGCCCATCGCCAGCACCCTCCCAGTGTTACCACCTGTTGTTGCCTTGGGAGAATTTCTCTTGAAGTGCCCAACCTCCCCACAACCATAACAGGCTTGACCGGCGCCCGCTCTAGGAGCCTGATTGGTTGGTTGGACTGGTACCTTGCAGAATCGAGTTGTGTGTCCCTTCTTACCACAGTTGTTGCACAACAACTCCCGGCACTGCCCATGATGATGAAAGTTGCACTTTGTTGCATAGGGGTAGGTTTCCAGCATAGCGGCTGGGGGTTGTTGGAGTACTGGGAACTGCAGCAGGAGTAGTAGCAGCGTGGACTGCCACGGTTTGTTGCTTCTTGGAGGGCTCCTGCGAAAACTGGCCCTTTCGTTTGTTCCAGAACTTTTTCTTTCCACCACTCGCCTTTGATGGTTCGGGAGTGGCTGTCACTTCATCCAGACTAACTCCATGATCTATCAGAGTCTGCGCCAACCACTTGGCACTATCAAATGTAGAAGGCTTAACAGCCAAGACATTTCCTTGTGTTGGGGGCATCAATCCCCAAATGTATCTTTCTATCTTTTTGCTCTCCGGGGTGACCATTCCTGGACATAGAAGAGCCAGATCGCAGAATCTAGCTGTGTAGGTAGCAATGTCGGAACCCTTCATCTTTAGGTTCCAGAGCTCGTGCTCTAACTTCTGCATCTCGCCCCTTGGGCAGTACTCTGCAAGCATGAGTTCCTTTAAACTCTCCCAACCCATTGCATTTGCTACCGGCAGGGTCAGGGATTTGACCCGACTATTCCACCAAGTCAACGCTCCGTCAGTGAAGTGCATGCGGCAAACTTCACCTTGTTTGCCTCTGAACATGCGCAAATCTCGAAAATGGATTCGATCTTCTTGAACCATCGGGTTAGGGCAGTGACTCCTCCATTGCTGTCGAAGGATTTGGGTTTCGCGTTCATGAAGTCCTTATAGGAACACTCCTTCTGGTGTCCCTGGCATCCACCAAGATTTTGGGGTTCTGGTCCACCTCCTGATCCACCCGAGCCACCCGGTTTAATTTGTGCCATTACTGCAGTCACGACGGCTGAAACTGCTGCCTAGAACATGGCAGGATCGAACTGAGGAGGTGGTGGCAGCGGAGGGTCGTTGTTCTTCCTGTTGGGTCTCTTTCTGGGAGGCATCTTGTTCTAAAGATAATCAGGAAGAAGAGGATGGTAAGTCCCCTAGATTTTGAATCAAGATATATGAAACAAGATATATCTCAGCCTAATAGATAAAGTGTTCTACTAAGCGATAAACAGAGAAAAGTTACCAATACAAGTAAACTATCGCTAGGGAGAAATGAGTAGCAACACTTGGAATGAATATCTATACTGTATTCGGCTCTAGCTAAAATACTCTTATAGTATTTTAAGTTGTATGTTATGTTCTATTGATATCTTGATGTATATAGCTTGGTAAGTTTTAGACTTGCTGCAACACCACAATCACTCCCAGACACATGTTGGTCATGTCTCAAATAAATATAGTTGATCAGGCTATATTGATCCCAGACATGATTACATAACTACCCAGGTTTAACCGCGGTGTCCAACATCCAATGTAACACCCAAAATCAGGAAGATCAGGAAAGGAAAGAAAAGCTCTAAGTCAAAGGAGTCAACTCGTCGAGTCCAAGGAGGAACTCCACGAGTCGGAGCATGACCCGTGTCGCGGAGTAAGTGACTGACTCGGCGAGTCGGGGAGACTGACTCGGCGAGTCTGGTCTGGGTTGGGAAACCCTAATTTCGGGACTTGGCACCCTATTTAAGCATCTCAATCCTATTTCTAGGGTTTCATTTACAGCCCCCACTGTCCAGAGCGAAATCCTAGTGTCCTCCATGAAAGTGTGAGCTATTATTGTGTGTTCTTGGGTGATTTGAAGTCTAGAAGAAGAAGAAGAAGGAGTTGAAAGAGCTAAGGAGTGATTGTAGATCCAGAAGGAGTCCCTCTTCCTCATCACTTTCTGGTAATCAAGCTTTTACCTTGATCTATGGTTACTTAGATCTCTTCATGTCCCTTTTATGAGACTTTTGGGACCATTCCCAAGGCCAACCCGAGTATTGAGCCTTTGAGGACGAATAGAGACTAGATCGGAGCATCTTTGAGCCATAGGAGCTCTGAGGAAGAAGCTTTTCTCAGCTGAGGTTTCCTTTCATGGATTAGACCTCCATTATAGCTTGGATTTGGTGTTCTAGCCTCATAACCCCTTGCATGCACGTAAAGTCAGCAACTTTACGTGCAATGCTAGCATAAGGAGTCCAGATCTATGAGTTGGAAGTGTTGGAATAGACTGAAAGAGACAGAATAGAGTTGTCACAAGGAGGACTCGGCGAGTCAGTTCATGGACTCGGCGAGTCGGGTCGCAAAACCCAAACCCATCCGTTTATGAGTCGGATCAGTGAGTGGGGTTAGAAAAGGACTCAGCCAGTCTGTGTCCGTGATGGACATGAAGATCATGGTACTCGACGAGTTCAAGGAGGAACTAGGCGAGTCCAAGGCAATCTTCTTAGCTGATGAAGATGGACTCGGCGAGTTGTAGAACAACTCGGCGAGTCGGTTGAAGATAGTCACGAAGCGTTAGATAAAGGAGAACTCGTCGAGTTCTCGCTAGACTCGACGAGTGGAGTCGAGGTTGTTTGGGATTTGAGGAGCATGGACTCGGCGAGTTGGTAGAACAACTCGGCGAGTCGAGTCAACTGGAAGGTTGACTTTGACCAGGACTTTGACCATAGTTGACTTAGTTGGCCTCTGGAGGACAGTTTAGGCTAAGTTCTATTATTTGGTGTTGGTAGCTCGGTGAGCTAGGAGAGCAGCACTTCAGAGAATAGTCGATTAGCAGAAGAGGATATTTAGCAGAGTTCAGCAGTACAGGTGAGTTTCCTTCAAGTAGGAACGGGTCTACGGCCACAATGTCGGCCCGTTTAGTTAACAGCAGTTCCGGACTTCGGTCCGATGCAGTAGTTCAGTGTGCCTGATGTCTTTATGATTCAAGCATGTATTTATGTTATGTGTTCCGGACTTCGGTCCGATGCAGTATGCAGTATATGTGTTTATGCTAGTAGTTATGATTATGCTATGCTATGTTCAGCCAGTTAGTCCGGACTTCGGTCCGATGCAGGGGGCAAGGCCCCAGTTAGTCCGGACTTCGGTTCGATGCAGGGGGCAAGGCCCCAGTTAGTCCGGACTTCGGTTCGATGCAGGGGGCAAGGCCCCAGTTAGTCCGGATTTCGGTCCGATGCAGGGGGCAAGGCCCCAGTTAGTCCGGATTTCGGTCCGATGCAGGGGGCAAGGCCCCAGTTAGTCCGGACTTCGGTCTGATGCAGTGGGCAAGGCCCAGTATGTGCTTTATATGTTATTGTTGTTGGATTAGTGTCTAAATCCATAACTATAATTGGTATGTACTTGACCCGACTCGGCATGGTCCATTTGGGTTGCATGGCATCAGAACATTTGGATAGACCGTTTTTGAGGAAAAGACATTTTGTGACATATTAATATATTATAAGTTCTAATATATTAATATGAAATCATGTTATTTAATTAGTATTGATCAAGAATTAATTTGGACTTAATTTAGTGATCAAAAAGAGACTAATTAAATATATGGGGATTGATTGTGTAAATCATTCATTCTTATATATGTGGGCTTATGAATCAAGATTCCTTATGTTGGGTTTAACCCATGTGGCGATCCATGGATACTCCATGGAGGTTAAAACCCATGGAGCATAAGGAATGGGTAAAGTCATGGGTTACATGGTGTAACCCTAATAGCCACACTATATAAGAACCCCTTTAGTTCAAGAAATTGGCACTAGTGATACATATGTGAGAGGGATAGCCGATTTGAACATGTATGTCTTCTTCTCTTGGTTATTCCATGTGTTGGTGATGTTGTGTGAACCATTTGAGGTGTCACACTTGGGGCACTAGGCTCTCGAGCATCATGGAGTCAAGCTACATCAACAAGGTATGTATTTCTATCTATATTATTACCCAAGTATCAATGTTTTGTATGCTAGTTAGGGTAATACCTTGGAATATTCATATTTGCATGTATAATAGAGAAAACATAGATCCAAGGTATTTAGGGTTGCATGTACACTTAGGAGTGTTAGAATGCTCAATACCCAACAGTGGTATCAAAGCCTAGGCTTGTTTTCTTGTAATACTTGTAAAATTGCTGAAAAAAACGAAGTTTTGTGCTGTTTGCACAGCAGACTCGCCGAGTCCATAAAGGGACTCGACGAGTCCATGGCAAAACTCATCCAACTCGCCGAGTTGGTTCGTGCACTCGACGATTTGGACCCCCTGACAGCATATCTTCGAGTTTTTTGGCTAGAAATGGACTAGGAACATTACCATAAGCTGTTTTTGAACCTATGAACCTGTTTTTGATGTGGTAATGTTCATTCTAATCCAATTTCAAAGATAATTGTCAATAGATTCATGTTTTGTATTAGTTTAATGGTTAGTCTAATTACATGAAAAAATTTGATTAAATTCTCTTGTTCTTATGAGTTGCTTAGATTAATAGAAAAATTATTAGAAATTATTGTTTTCAATCCATTTTAATCTAAGAGATGATTCTAAAATGTGTTTGTGTAACTTGTCCTCAAGTTACATGAAAAGTCACATTAAAGTTTCATAAAACTCATAAAAGTTGGCAAAGGTTACAAAATGAAGAGTCTTGTCCTCATTAAATGGTTTTATGACTCCATAGCTTGTCCTCAAGTTATGGAGGTTCAAGAGTCACTTCATTAAGTAATAAAATGTGTAACCTTAATTATTTTCATAAGTTACAAAAATAAAGAAAAGTTACATTCTTTTATTAGTTTAAAGTCTTCCATAACTTGTCCTCAAGTTATGGAACTTGAAGAGTTTTTTAATTAAAACTACTTTAAACATATAAGTTATGGAATTAATTAGTTTTGAATATTTTCAAAACTTGCCCTCAAGTTTTGGAATATGTAAAGTTTCCCTCAAGAATACTTTAATTCCAAGTTAAGCCCTTAGAGTTTTAAAAGTTAAAATTCAACCCTTATACATTATAATATTATAAATTAATAATATATATATATATATATATATATATATATATATATATATATATATATAAGAGTAAGTCAGTCTTACCATTAGTAGGCCTCATTCACGAAGCCGGTCTATAAGGGGGGTATAAGGTTGTTGCCTATAAAATGGCAGCTTAATGGGTGTCCACTCTCACCCACCGCTTCCTTGACTGGTGGAGGGTCGTTAGCCGAACAGGTAGGACAAGGACTATAATTCTCCCTTCATTAAAAGTATCAATGATAAATACTAAGTAACTAAACACTTATAAATTCCCAATCTTAGTTACTTAGGAAAATGTGAATAAGGTGCTAATCCATGAAATTACACTTTGCACTTTGCTTAAACCGTTAGTGGAGCGTGTGTGGTTTACCGGCACACTAACTTGGACTTAACAAGGTAGGCAAAGGGTTTCTTAAAGTTTATCATAGGCCGGTGGAGCGTGTGTGGTTTACCGGCACATCGGTTGGGTGATAAACATTTAAGAGTACCAAGTAATTTGCATGGTTACTTCACACCTTGTTTTGTGATCCTCGGCATCCCAGTCACAAAACCTGAAGGGCACACTCGAGATTGAAACATGCCATTGAAAAGTTCAATGAATCTCAAAAGAATCTAGGAGTTTCAAAACCAATTATAACCTAATAATACATTTCGTTTATCTTGGTGGAAATTGGTGAATCGTCATTCACCTACCTTCAAATATTTTATAGCTTGGATTACGACATCCCTCTTCCAAGTTATAAAAGTATTGTGTTGGGTCCTAGCCTTAATATTTCATATTGGGTGTTATATTAAGGACTTTAAATCAACTATCTTGAATATCTCCCAAAACATGTCTGGTTTAGACATTTATGATCTTCCCAAATCTCTTGAAACAAGCTTTCCTAAATGAAGATGATGTCCCATGGAAATCATACTTCTTTCACCTCCTCCAATTATTCTCCCTAACCCACAAGTTCAAGGTCACTCAAGCCCTATTGGCAAGCAAGGTCTATGTGTGCTCACATCTTGGAGATGAAGTCACGTATTGACAAGCCGGGAGAGTTGGGTGTCAAAGTCTTAAGAAAGTCGGATGTTCAATCACTTTCTAAGTCACATAGTTAGTTCCTTGGGACTACTATGAAACAGACTATGACAAGACCCTTAATGATCTTATCTATTTGCTAAGATCAACTTCCTAAAACTTTATGGACATTGACATTGATGACATTGGATATCCAGTAAAGCTCTCTTTTCCCAATGGAAAGGGATCGACCATAGTCAACTCGGTTGACCAAATGGTAAAGAGAGAGGCTAAGTCTGAGATAGTCCTATTATCAAGGGTCCATAGGTATCTATTGCCAAAGGAAGGGGCATTGGTTGCGAAGCTGCCAAATTTACCTAAGGATGTTAAAGTCAATAAGTTTGACTCTACTTCAGGTAAAGTCCACTATCTAACTCTGTTAAGTCTCTATTCTGAGATTCTTATTACATGATGTGACTGGGTCACATGTTGATGTTTTAAGAATCAAAGAAAAGTGAAGAAACTTAAAGGAAGTATATGCTGATTCTGATCGCGAAGATGGATTTCGATCGCATGGTTCGGTGATCAGAATTTTGAGCTGTTGCTTAGGAGTTATGATATATTGCTTAGGAATAGATAACAACAAGGTTTTCATATGGATTGTAAGGATAAGTTTTTCCGTAAAGTTTTAAAATAAAAGGAAATTTTTGATTTTATTTATTTTAAGTATCCTTACAATGGCATTTGTGAAAAAAATTGTTGTTTGTATGATTCCATTGCTAGCAATATTGAAAAATGGATTTGTTTTTTTTCATTTGTGGTAATGTCTAATTTACCAAATAAGGAAAGATTCTCATCACCCAAGGTTTCAGTTGGATAGAAACTTGGAAATCATGCAAGTTGTATAGTATGATGAATGAGAATTTTCATCTTTGGAAAAATTAAGACTAATTCCTTGTTCACATGTATATGTGAGTCAAGTAAAGGACTAAGGGATCAAGTACACATTCTGGTTCACTGATCAAGTCCACCACAAAAGATCGATAAGACTATTCGTCATGATTTACTAAAGTTTATTAAATATGGTTATACTTATAAGTTTAAGTATAATTCTGTAGCATTGGAAAAATTTTCGATGTATGGCAGAACGAATGAGAAGAATCAAATTAGGCAGAAAGATAAAAGTTTCTCAAATCTGAAACGATGGGAGAGTACTTTAGTATCAGGTTTTGTGGTCATCTTAATGATTTAGAAATCATATCACAATTAGTCCTCTAAGGAAATCTTAGTGCATTCTTATGGCTAAGAAGAGGAATCTTGAATTGTTGGAATGGTTAAATCAAGAAGATGAGTCATACTTCGTTCCAAAACAAGTCTTAGAGTCATACTCCAAGACTGAAAGTTGAGTGACATGTCTTAAAGAAGGTTTATTAACACTAGTCAAATGTAAGAGTAAAAGTTTTCTACTCTTGTACATTTGAAATTGGTAAGTTGTGATGTTTTGGATAAAACAAAGACCAACTAAGGCCAATTGTGTGAAGTGTTTGTCTTGATTAGAATCCACACTCTCTCTTGAATATCTGACAAGATAGTCTTATATGTCAAGAGGACAGTGGGAGTCTTAAAGATCCTGAAAAGAATTTCAAGATCTAATCAAGAATAAAAACCTGTAGTTTGACACTAGCACACGACGTGAGGTTTATAACCTATCGTAGTGACATACTTTATTTCTGTGCTCATTCCAGTTAAAGTTGGCTTTGCATATGAGTTCTTAGAGTTCTCAATTGGTTGCATAAGAACTTGGAAGCAATGGTAGGCCCTTGAGCTGTCAGATGGCAAGAAATTAAGATTGAGTTCAGTCCATATGAGTTTGGATCTGTCATTATCTTTGTCTTGTGACTATGGTTTTGACAATTCACATGGATAAGAACACATACACCATAAAATCTAAGGGTCATAAGGTTTCTCTCCGATTCATGAAAATGATGGTGAGGAAACACTTCCACCAAGTAGATTTGAAGCAGTGGCAAAGGTCTAAACAATCGAGACTATGATTCCGACATCCCTTTTTCATAGTTCTTAAAATTGTTTAGACACACCTATGAGCTATCTAAGATAAGGTGTATGATATTGATAAAGTTTTATCAAAGGAATCTAGTATCAGAAATCTGAACTTTGGTAAGAAAGTCAATAAAGTATTGTTTTTCTAGAAGTTTAGCTGATTTTTGAGTACATGTCAAAGCTAGTGGGAGCATAAGTGTTATGCTAATAATCATCATGTTAGTGGGAGCATGATAATTATGATAAAGGTTGCAAGTTAGCAATGTTAATTATAGAAAACAAAGTTTCAATTGGGAAAAAGTTGTTTTGCTATAATTAAGGGAGAGGAAAATATACTTCACTTCAGTTCTAAAAGCTTAGATTGAGGTTTTAATCATATTTAGTCAAGGATATATATATATAAATTTCATGTTGGAATGGCTCAACATAAGGAAATTCTATATATGGGTCTATTATTTGCGTTCTAAAATTCGATTATGATTACGGCATCCCTTTTCCTATTCTGAATTATGAGAACTTGGCAAATTGAAATGGAGATATTATAGCAAAAGACTAGTTTAGTCTTTATGTGAGACATCATGAATCGTGTCCCATATGCTTCGGATATAGGATCGATTGCATCTGCTATAATAATCATCCTTTCTAAAATTTTCCAAGTGCCTGGGGCATTAAGAAGGGAAAAGGTCTATAATTGGATATGACTAAAAGGATTAAGCAATTGTTGAGGACAATCTAAGGTTTACCAAAGATTGGTTGCTCAGGGACAGCTGGAAGTATAGTGTTAATTGTTGGAAGGACCATATTGACATATTCTGGAAAAAAGGCAACACTTGTTCAGAAGTGATAGTCAAAAGGGGAATATGGAAATGATCCCATAGGTGGAAGTTGTTCAATAAATCTATGTAAGATTAGGAAACTTAATGCAAGAAGGATGTTTCCAAGGAGTTGATATCCTTTGGAATGCTCTGTAATGTTTGTTGTTAAGTCTTTGTGACTTTGTGCATAATCATTACAAGAGGATCAATGCATATAAGTTTAGAATCTAACAGAGTTCAGTAAATGACATGAATTTGGAATTCTTGCATTTGCAGTAAGGAATTGGGACTGTGAAATGAGAACCATTAGAGTTATGTTCAATTGATCTATTTCGCAAAGTAAAGATCATAGACAAACATAGTATGCATACTTGGTGTGTGCAATGACTAGTGTTTAGAAAACATAGTGTACATGCTTGGAGCATGGGACAACTAGTGTTTTAATTCAAGTATAAAGTTGATAATTTGAAACAGTATACAATGAATAATGTGTAATCATATGGTGATAAATAAAAGGTGTTTTATTTATATTCATAAGTTCTGAGACCATATTGGATTCAATTATTATTGTGTTTCACTTTGCATGTTTTGACTTCCAGAATAACTAGGTCATTGTTCTGAATGACTAAGTTATTCAAACCATCCACAGTCGATAATACGTTGGAAGTAGGTATTAAGGTAGGATTGTCATGAATTGGGTTTGTAGATGTCCAAGGTATGGGACATAGCCAAGAGGTGCTACAACATTCATGAGTGCTCATAAGTTCTGAGTATTGGATTCAACCCGTGCTCATTGAATAACTTCATGGATTTTATCATGAGTGATCATGAGACGATAATATCTTATATTCTTCAAACCTAGAGATATGAGTTGTTACTATAAGTTGGTTGTACATTGATTGCGCGAAAACGCATTGGTAACTCGATGTTATAAAACGTGCTTTTGTGTATGATTCAACAAGTAGTAGAACAAGCCATATGAGTCGAAGTTTATCCATTCCTTTTACCTTCGGGATAAAAGCGATATCTGTGGGCCCCTCGATGATTTGGTGATGACAAATGTAAGTGCTCGGCCGGGCCTGGACTGATTTGATTTGTTCAATTAGTCAGTCGTCATAAATCGGAAATCGGGAAACAACAAATGGACAGAGAGAATGATTTATAATCCATGTCTCAATCCATATGATATCTAGAATAGAGGAATATATGATCCCTTATCTAATGGACAAGTCATTGACAAAGGTCAGAGTTCATCTACAAGGTCAGAGTTCGACAGCGGCTTTTGAGAGCTACGATTTCCAGTTGGTTCCTGAAGTCATACCTAGACTTATCCAAGTGGGAGACTCTTGGATTAGTGTCTAAGTCCATAACTATAATTGGTATGTACTTGACCCGACTCGGCATGGTCCATTTGGGTTGCATGGCATCGAAACATTTGGATAGACCGTTTTTGAGGAAAAGACATTTTGTGACATATTAATATATTATAAGTTCTAATATATTAATATGAAATCATGTTATTTAACTAGTATTGATCAAGAATTAATTCGGACTTAATTTAGTGATCAAAAAGAGACTAATTAAATATATGGGGATTGATTGTGTAAATCATTCATTCTTATATATGTGGGCTTATGATCCAAGATTCCTTATGTTGGGTTTAACCCATGTGGTGATCCATGGATACTCCATGGAGGTTAAAACCCATGGAGCATAAGGAATGGGTAAAGTCATGAGTTACATGGTGTAACCCTAATAGCCACACTATATAAGAACCCCTTTAGTTCAAGAAATTGGCACTAGTGATACATATGTGAGAGGGATAGCCGATTTGAACATGTATATCTTCTTCTCTTGGTTATTCCATGTGTTGGTGATGTTGTGTGAACCATTTGAGGTGTCACACTTGGGGCACTAGGCTCTCGAGCATCATGGAGTCAAGCTACATCAACAAGGTATGTATTTCTATCTATATTATTACCCAAGTATCAATGTTTTGTATGCTAGTTAGGGTAATACCTTGGAATATTCATATTTGCATGTATAATAGAGAAAACATAGATCCAAGGTATTTAGGGTTGCATGTACACTTAGGAGTGTTAGAATGCTCAAAACCCAACAATTGTATGGTGTATGGTAGTTTGGGGGAGCTCACTAAGCTTCGTGCTTACGGTTTTCAGTTTTGGTTTCAGGTATTTCCGCTAGCAAGGGGAAGAGCTCGGGTTGATGGCATGGCACACACCACAGTTTTTCAGTTAGCTTGGGAGTTCACTCTGATGTTTTGATATGTTTGACACGGTTTTTGATTTGATCTATTTTGATATGACTTTTGAGATACACGGCTTATGGATTTTATTATATGATACTTGATATTATGGTTTTAATATAGTTTTCAAATGAAATTTTTGGGTCGTATTTTTGGGATGTTACATCCAAATACTTTTGTTTTGTTCTACTTATGATACTGTTTCTGGTACTTACGGATACTTGTATACTCTTTATAAAATACTTATATTTTAAAAGTATACTTTTAGTTCAGAGAACTTTGGCCCCTTAGTGTTTATAGTTGTATACCATGTAAGGTTTGGTATACTTAGTTCACTATAAACAATAGCTCTGATACCAATCTGTCACACCCCCAAACCGGAATGGCGGAAACGTTCGGGGGTGGATGACGTCATGTGTAGTATCACAACAATTGTATCATAGAAATCATAGTAAACACAACCATTACAATGAATACATATATAAAAAGGGTTTATATCTGTTTAATTCTTGTTTTTATATATCAAAAGTATAATCAAAATAGAAAGACGTGACTCTATACGCTCCGTCTTCTCAAAACTCCAGGAGGTACCTGTCTACTGATTTCCTGAGAATACAAGCAGTTTTGAAAGAGTATCAGCATAAAGCTGGTGAGTTCATAAGCAATGTTTTTGTAATAAAAACATGTTGATTACTCTGTTAAAAATATTCGCATGCTTCCAAGAAAATCCAATATTTTCTTTAGTAAGAGTGAGATAATATCAGTTCCATCTATAACCACTTAGTTCATGCTAGCCACGTATAAACCAATACTGAACACACAGTTGACTATGTGGATCTGCCCTAAGTCCACAACCAAACAAGGAACAGGAAATGAGGCGGAAACCACACATTCCACAGTCTATCGAATATGCTCCATACGTAACCCTGATGCCTAAACTAAGGAATTATAGAATTACTTATGAATGTTTATTATTGTATCCTGTTATAGTATAGAAAAACGTTAGTTTGTATGTCTAGTTACTATCAACCATAGTATGTGTGTATTCTTGTACAAAAACCTTTGTATAGTATGTTCTGTATGAAAACCCTGGCTAATATCAGTATGTAAAAGTAGTTTCATTACTTAAAATAAAACCAATGAAGAATGAAATCATGTAAACAAATGATTAGTTTATACTATTGTGAGTTGTATAACCATGCTTGATATGACCTAGTGACCTTTACGACGTTCTTCAAGTGTCGGTTAAATGACATTTGTCACCTCAGGCATGCCTGCCTAACTGTAGCTAGCAGTTCAGGTGTGGGATTATCAGTCCCGAATAGATCTATTCACAAATCTCACGCTCTCCCTCTAGGAGACTCTGGTTATACTATGATAGGATTTAATTCAGTACACCTAAGGGTACAGTTTTGAAGTAGAGTCTCACAATTCTGTATAATCTAGTTCACGTGTAATTCTGTAGTGTTCTCTTGTATTTGGATCCGTTGTATACTGTATAAAGTAATAATTATACTAAAATAATTATTAAATGTTGTACTCTTGTAGTAATGTATATCATAAACTAAATATGTCATAGTTTATATGTTTACCCATGTATGTAATCTGAATTGGTAAAAGCTGTGTATTGAATTCCCCAAACTATACCCATTATAGTTTACTTGAAATGTTATGTACTTGGTTTGTAAATTGTTCTGAAAACTATGAAATTGTGCTTCCAAAATAAAAATGTCCCTTATGCTCAACATAGTACAAAAGAGATAAAATATCTAAATATTTTATAAAACGTGGAAATCGTTTGACTGTATCAATTGTATAAGTTTAAAACTTGTTAAAATCATTTGTGTTTGGCTTGTATTCCTCCCTTGAAAACATTAAAAATCATAAAAGCGTAGGGGTATGAACTCACTGTTAGTAGTGTGCAAACGTCGAATCAACGAATTGAAATGAAGACCCTCGAGTTGTAGCGTGTGGCACTTAATGGAATCCTAATAACAATTAAATACATTTATGTATTTAAATTAGTGATTTCGTTAGATAAAGTGTAGAAAAACACTTGAGTTCGGTTAAGGAATGTTACCGGGACTTGATCGAATCGAGTAAAGTGGGTTTTTAGTCTAAATCACTGCTTAGGAAGTGTGTACGACCGTGAATGGGGTTTACGGCCGTAAAGGGAGTGTACGGCCGTGAACCGTGTATGGCCGTAGACTGCCTCTCGAAGGGTGTACAGCCTTTGAAGGTGTACGGTCGTAAACTGGTGTGCGGTCAATGAAGATTTGCAGATTTGAAGGGGTATGACCGTACACTCAAGAACAAGAGTGCTGAAATCGATGAAAAACATGTTCTAGATGCTCCGAAATGACCCCCAATGGTGATTCTCGATGTTTTCTGGAAGAATAAGGGTGCTTTTAGGGGTGTACGGTCGATAGTCTAGAGAGAGAAGGAGAGAGTGTCCGGCCAGAAAAGTGTAAATGAAGGGTATGGTCTCATATTTATAGGGGTTGTCGTTGGTCAGTGGCGGGGTCCACCCGACGCTAGCCGTAAACGAGTGTACGGTCGTACACGGGTGTACGGCCGTGAACTCAAGTCAGGCCGTGAACTCAGTCTTGTTCCGAAGGAATTCCCGAAATTTCGCGTGCTTTTGGTTCCGACTCGAATGTAGATCTCAAAAAATATAATTAAATGATTTTCCAAACCGAAGGAAGTTGACGGAACCCAAAATAAAATTTTATTAACGGAAATTAATTAACGGAAACTACAAAAGGGTTCGGGTTGTCACATGTCTAGACTCAAACTGAGGACTTGGTATGAAATTTTTTCAAAAGAAAATCATTTTTACAAAAAGAATTTTGAAAAAGAGAAAAGAGTGTGGTGCATGGAATCAGCCGGGCTCAAGTAAGTACTCCCAAATTACCCATACAAGTTTATATTATGATATGTTTATGAGAACTGCATGCTAGATTAGGGCTAAGGATCAAGGAAGGATGGCTTATTTTCCTGTTATATGTGTATGAGCATTATGAACCGCATGCTAGTACAGATTAGTCAGTGATATGATGGCCTGATAGGGATATGCTTGATTATGTTTACTCAATGCTCAAATGTTGCTTGCTTTGTGCTTTTAGGAGTTCTAGTTATCTTTAACTAACTAGTAAACGAATATGTTAAGTTACACATTACGAGGACTAAATAATTTCAGAATGTTAGTTTTAGCTCTATTTCGCAGCTCTTGTCTGAGTCCAACCGTCGTAGGTAGGACCTCAAATTCGAAGAATTATATAGTCTTAGTGATATGTAATGGTATTCGCGAGCTAGTTAGGGGGAGATAACAAGGACTTCTTATGCAGCTGATGGCGGAGAGTGGGTTGGTGATTACCTTGGGGCAAGCCTAGGATGAGATTAGAATGAGATTAGCAGAGAGAAGTAGTAGTGAAAGGGACTTGGTGGAGTCAAGGCAGTTCTTGAGGAAAGTACGGATAGATGTGGATGTTGGGTTTTCTATGCATCAAATACACTCTAAACTAGGCAGCGGAAGAATCGAAACTACGATATACCTAAGTGTACATGCATCCTATGGATCTATGGCTTCATGCTAGTTACATCAACCCTAGAAAACATAAAAACAAAGAAGAAAACATATCTATTATGTAGCCCTTGATCTCCATGCTTGAGATCTTGATCCTTCATGAAGTTGCTTGGAAGAAAGGACCCAAACCAGAATCCCTCTAATGGTATCACACCCAATGGCACCAAAGAGTGGAATAAAAATAACTAGGAGAAGGGTCAATTTCCCAAAACCCAAAGGGGTTAGAAATCGTCCCTAAGAGGGGGAGGAAGAAGGGTTGGCAAAACTTCAAGCCAAGGTGCAAGGAGGAATGAAATCCCTAAGGCCCTATTTATAGCTTTGGAACCCTTTCGGGGTTTAGTACTCCTTCCCATGTGGGATGGAGGCATAACCACAAAATTTCACTCCTTTCTCATGTGGGATGGAGTGATTTTCATCCAACCCTAATCCTATAAGGGTTCTAGAACATTCATGATTAACCAACTATTGATTAATGAACATTCAACCATTTAATTAATTAAACTGTTAATTAATTCCTAAAATATATTTCCAATTAGTTTTTAGTTAATTATTAACCATAATAATTAATAAACCAATTTCTCCTTTATTTATTCTACTCAATTTGGGTCTTGAGGGCAACCCAAAAGGACCATGTTATTATTAGAAATATTATCAATAGTTAATGACCTTGGACGCTATTCCAACAGTCTCTCACTTGGACAAGTCATCAAATTTACATGGACCAATATTTCTCCAATAATCAACAGAGAGTTAGCCATCCAATGCAACTATCGAACTCTTGATCTAATCAAGATTCAGCCCTTAGATAAGTGATCAACTATCCCTTCGTTCTATGATATATGTATGAATTCGAGACATGGATTATGGTCAATCTCAAGAATTCAAGATTATGTTTCCCGATATAGATTTGTGACGACTGCATCTGACTACTAAATTGAACACATCAATTCCAGTTAGGGCTCGGCCAAGCACTTTAGATGTCAACATTAAATCATCGAGGGGACCATAGATATCGCTTCTCCTATTAAGGCAGAAGGAACGAATAAACTTTGAATACATAGTTTCTATCTATTTCATCATGTCACACATGGACATACCCTTTATAACTACCAGTTACTGATAGCGTCAGAGTAGACCAACTCATAACAGAATCATAGAGCAAAACCCCACATGCATCTAGGTTTGAAGAATAGAAGATATTATCGTCTTTGAATTACTCATGACTGGATCCATGAAGAAATCTCTAAGCGCGAGTTGGTCCAATACTTAAATCTATATTAAGCACTCATGAGTGTTAGCGCAATCTCTATGCTATGTCCAATCATTATGGACAATCCACTAATACTCTACACTTAATAATTGCCAAATCGAATTAACACTTATACTGCTTTAAGTTCTCATGTTTAAAACAAACCAAACTAAAAGTGTTCAAGCCAATTCATTTTCAAATCTAATGCCTCTTCACTTTGTCTGACTGTCACACTTGGTCAATGACATTGGCTTATGGAATGGATCGACAAGATTGTCTTTCGATATGACATTGACTACGATGTCTTTTCATTTGAGCCACTATCAAATGTGTTAGTACTTACTGAGTATGTGTCTTGTGAGCTTGTGTGATTTGGGATCCATACTCGAGGTAAGTGAAGGGTTTTGAGCATTCTAACACTCCTAAGGTGTACATGCAACCCTAGAAACCTTGGATCTATGTTTTACTAAGATACATGAAAATTTGATTTTCCAAGGTTCTTAACCTAACTAGCATGGCATGGGGAACTTTGAAACATAAAAGCTAGTAGGAGAACATACCTTTCTTGTTGCTTGGATTCCTTGAGAACCTTGTCAGCCTAACACCTCAAGTGTGATGCCTCAAATGTTTCACACAATACAACAACTCTTGGAATAACTTTGAGAGAAGTCTACACACACTCAAAATCGGCTAGCCCTCTTGTTCTCTTCTTAGTGGCCGATTTTGCTAGCCATGGAGCTTCTTATATAGTGTGCCACGTGTAGGGTTACTCCCTCTAAACCCTAATGTGCATGCCTTTTCATATTCCATGATCCATGCGTTCATAACCTCCATGGACTATCCATGGAGCACCTTATGGGTTTTAGCCCAACTTAATAAACCATGGATCATTAGCCCACTATATAAGAATGAATGATTTATACAATCAACCCCATATATTTAATTAGTCTCCTTTTGATCACCAAATTAATTCTAAATTAATTCTTGATCAATACTAATTAAATAATATTATTAATATATTAGAACTTATAATATATTAATAAACCATAAGTGTCCTTTCTCTCATTTAGTCTATCCAAGTGTTGCAATGCCATGCAACCCAAATGTACCATGCCAACTGGGTCAAGTACATTCCAGAAATAGTTATGAACTTAGACACCTAATCCAACAGTAAGTTCACCCATAAAGTCATAAGAACCTTCATAAGGACCATCAATGATTGAATTTCAACAAAGATGTCACTAATGAATCTCTTTCAGTCACATTGTCCACTTTGCAATTTAACCAACTGCAATATACTCTAAGTATGTTAAATCCACTATGGTGTATTATCTGGTACTCTTCCAAGCTAATATATCACCATTCAGTAAAAGCACGAATTCTGAATGCGAACGGAATTGCCTTTATCAGTATGGAACTTAACATCAATGTAACTCTTACAATGATCTCTTCTATACTATCAAGATCATCTCTTCTGTCCTCCAAGGACACTTAAGAATGTTCTTGATCTTGATTCGTTGATTCTCACCAAATTGATCTAATCCAACTTGTCATGCACAAGGCATACGAGTCATCAGATCTGGTACATGTCATGGCATATATGATCGATCCCATAGCAGAAGCATGTGGGACACGACTCATAACCTCTAGTAGAACTAGGACATTAGCATCACTCAATGTCATGCCATATTACGCACGAACCTTTCCAAGTTATGCATGTCAACTTTCGTCAACATATCATGTACTTTGGCTCAATCCAACGAATCACTTAGATCTATCTCCATAGATCCTTATTATGTACGTGTGTTGTATCTCCCATGTATATCATAGTGAAGCAATTCCCATACCAAGCCAAGATTTTACACTTGCTAAGTTAGAATATAGTTTCATATGAATCGTACATTATCTATGTACAATACAAGGGTGACTATAGTTGTCCCACTGTCACTGACATATATATGGCTTATCTATGTTTCTAGAAATTCAACTCCTTGAACTTTCTCATTGAAACAAAGATTCTAATTACTCCCACTAGCTTTGGCATATGTATGGCTCATCTTTATTTCTCGAAATTCATACACTTTGAACTTTCTCATTGAAATAATGATCCATCTTGCAAGATGCTTATTTCGGTCCATAAATGAACTTGTTAAGCTTACACATTCTTCACAACCTATCTTGGTTTGATTATGTGTTTTTTCCTACCCATGCTTGTCTATTCTTGAAGATCCACTTGTACCTAAGGGTTAAGGTCAAGTGCTTAATCTACCAAGTTTTCACATACATAGACTGAATCTCGCTCTCCATATCCTCCTTCCACGTTGTAGCCTTTAGGGCCTACCATAGCTTCCGATAGCTGGTACAGTCTGATTGCTATCTACCAGTGACTCACATACCTTAGTAATATAAACTATTATATAACTAGTATATGATGTCATCTATCAGATCTCTAAGGAAAAAGTGGAAATATGTCAGTTTCCTTAATAGCCCTTTCAATTCCAAATTGAATGTTATGTCCAACTTTAGGCCCTTCATTGGTTGACTCTCGAATCTTATCAAGAGCAATGTGGCTCCCACTAGCCCTTTTGGAAATCAGCTACCTCTCTTGGAAGACTGCCCTTCGAGCAACATACACTTTGTTCTCAGAAGGATTGTTAAACAATTATCCAAAATGGTTGATGGGTTCTCCAATGAGATAACACATCTCTAATCAAAGTCCTAGATTGTCGATCGTTTCACGACGAGCGTAAGCCTCATAATCATAGACTTACATATGTTGTAGTGAGGACTAAATCCCACTTCACATACCATAGAGTGTTTCATGAACCTACTTAGTTGGTACAAGACCAAAGTACTTCTCGTAACACTATTCATGGTACAATCCACGAATTGTTAGTATGCATAATGTGACTCATCTAGTACAAAATCATTTAATGATTTGTTTCTCTATCCAACTAACACTCCTAGTGGTAATATTTTGGGTGGAGATAGATCGTTAAACTCTTTCATGATCACTTAGATGATCGATAAAGTTCGGACTGAGATTTTCACTATGAGTGTCTCATCATATTGCCCAGTTGATTCTTAACTTTGCTTTATGAGAGCTTTGAACACCTGAAAGGTTCCAGAATCATATTCATACGAAGTTGGTCTCACCATGTATCATGGTTAATTTGAACGGTCCATTAGTGTGAACTAATTCCAACAGATACTCACATCACCCAGTGATGCATTCATCATCTATCTTGATAAACAAGATTTTCACTTATCATAAGACTTGTGGTCAAATGATATCCAAAATCCGATCCAACTGGATCAGATTTTGATTCCACAAATACATTTCACCCAAACCTTTGGATGTATTTGAATAAGTACTTATTATGGTCAATCTGAACGATCCATTAGTTGAACTAACATCAACAGATATTCACATTAATACACCTTATTCAAATATTCGAATCAATTTTGAACTATTGTTGCTATATTGGCTTTATAGATTTCATGACTTTCTTTTAACATTTTAGAATGCTCCATATTTAAATAAGTCAGAACTATCTTATGAATCATAGTATAAACAATTTCAATTATAATACCATAGACTAAACATTTGAAGAGAATTGACCTTTGATCCTATGAATGTAGCAAGGGCTTGGCATTCATGATCAAATTATCTTCTCCATGTTTCAGTATTCTTACATCATTTTAGCAACTGTGCATTCTTCCAAATGTCAGTTCTTAACCTTAGTAAAATACTCAAGGTTTAGAAGTAATGTTCTGATGGCATTATAAATCCATATATTTGATTGAATACCAAACATGGAAGAACTAGTTATCATTTGATCCAATGGAAAGTAGCACGGGCTCGTGATCCATGATCAAATTTAACTTCTTCATGTTCCAGTCCTTTCACCTCAAATATACATTTGGGCAAGTTTGATTTTTTTTAGTCCTTTTCTTGTTATGGAAACGAGCGACTATCATAACATGTCTTAGAATAAGCCTTCCTTTGTCCTAGGTATTAGGGCCTAGATTAGGTATACCAACACTAATCGCCTTTTAAACCATGGGCAATTGGCTTTCTTCTTCTTGACACTTCTATTCATGATAGTAAAATATGGGAGTGTTTTGAAGTATCAGTTTCTATGATTAGCCATGTTAGTTCCAAAAGGAAACCTCAACATGCTACACAACTCCTTCATGGTCATTCCAAGTTGTTCATATCAAAATCAAAATGAATTGATTATATGTGCATGTCAGCTACTTGACTAACCCTAGTCAACATCTAACTCAAGGAAATTCCATTTTACTTCAATATGTCAACGTACATTTGATAATTGCTATTTCTAACAATTTAGACTGCAATGTTGAAAGTAACCTAGGAATAGCTTTAACAAAGGCATGATCTTTCCTTTCGTTTATGAGAACTATTCCCAAAATACGAAATTGACAAGATTGATCATCCTCATAGCTAATCCTTTCAAAGGTTTTATAGCAGTAGATTTTAGTGGATAAGGTTATAGACATCATTCAATAACAAATTCCATTATAGTTTGTTTTACTTATCCTTAGCAAATAATCACCCTGAATAAAATTATTTTAGAAGGATAGGATCCATATTTGGCTTCATGATGTGTAAAGGGATGCCGAAAACACATCATAAAGTTATTTAGGTAGGCCCTTTGCCAATTTCGATCACTACGAAATTCCTAGATCTTTGAGATTCATTGACTATCAATGACATGTTAATCTCGGATTATGTTCATCTCAAATTCAATGATGGGGTTGCCGTGAATCACTGAACAGATGGTGAATCGACCATACAAAATCGTGTGGTCCCGGCTCAAGTTACGCTTGAGATTCGCAAGTTCCACATGATTCTCTACCTATACTCTCAAATTGACATGCCAGTTAACCATGCGAGCTCCATCAACAAGTTATAAAGAGAATGTGTAACTTTTATGGATAACATAAGATTCACATTAAATAGATTGGGAATTAACCTTGCAAAATCGATTGGTCCCCGGCTCAAGTTACGCTTGAGATTCGTGAGTTCCATATCATTCTCAACTATACCCTAGATTGATGTGCGGTTAACCACACGTGATCCACCAACAAAATATAAAGAGAATGTACAATTTTCATGGATAATATAAACTCACATTCTATTAATAAAACGGGATTTTGTTTTATACTTGTATTTAGAATACGTTTAGATTGACCATTATCACTATCAAACCATTTTGGTAACTTCATTCTCAAAATGCAATAGGGCGGTGAGGGTGGTAAGCGCGAAGCATATTAAAAACCAACCTCAGTAGGAATCAAAGAGACCTCTTTAAACCCCCACATTAGAATGGGTGAGCCTAGTCATGGTAAGACTGACAATGTCAATATATAAAACATACGAGGGCGTATGTTGTAACTTTCTAATACATATAATAGACATAATTCTAATATATATAAATATAAGGGGCAAATTTAAAACTCTTTAAATTTAGCTGTCTATTATTAATTCTAATTAATTGCGAGGGCGCAATGTAAGAATTAATAAATCATGAGGGGGTAATATACAACTTTATAAATCTCTATTATAAATAATATTAAATATTTAAATTCACTATTTAAACAATAGATAAATATCCAAATTCAAATAAACATATTTAAATAATATTTATCAATTTTCCAGATTTAAAACATTTTAAATTTGGTAATTATCCATATTTTATAAAGCTTTATATTCGAAAAATGGCAATAATCCGAAACCCTAATTTTTGTCGAGCTCACGTCGTGACCTCCTAGTTCACGTCGTGAGCTACGACTAGGGTTTTTATCGATTACGAATTTTTCATTAAATATTTTTCCATTCAGTTTCAAACAAGTTTTTACAGAAAATATGGACCTAGGGTGAATGTAACCATGAACCAATGGCTCTGATACCACTGTTGAATTTTCTATGCATCAAATACACTCTAAAATAGGCAGCGGAAGAATCGAAACTATGATATACCTAAGTGTACATGCATCCTATGGATCTATGGCTTCATGCTAATTACATCAACCCTAGAAAACATACAAAAAACATACCTCTTATGTAGCCCTTGATCCCCATGCTTGAGATCTTGATCCTTCATGAAGTTGCTTGGATGAAAGGACCCAAACCATAATCCCTCTAATGGTATCACACCCAATGACACCAAAGAGTGGAATAATAATAACTAGGAGAAGGGTCAATTTCCCTAAACCCAAAGGGATTAGAAATCGTCCCTAAGAGGGGGAGGAAGAAGGGTTGGCGAAACTTCAAGCCAAGGTGCAAGGAGGAATGAAATTCATAAGGCCCTATTTATAGCCTTGGAACCCTTCCAGGGTTTAGTACTCCTTCCCATGTGGGATGGAGGCATAACCATGAAATTTCACTCCTTTCCCATGTAGGATGGGGTGATTTTCATCCAACCCTAATCCCATATAGGTTCTAGAACATTCATGATTAACCAACTATTGATTAATGAACATTCAACCCATTAATTAATTAAATTGTTAATTAATTCCTAAAATATATTTCTAAAATATATTTCCAATTAGTTTCTAATTAATTATTAACCATAATAATTAATAAACCAATTTCTCCTTTATTTATTCTACTCAATTTGGGTCTTCAGGGCAACCCAAAAGGACCCTGTTATTATTAGAAATATTACCAATAGTTAATGACCTTGGACACTATTCCAACAGTGGAAGGTAGTATAGACCCGTACTACTGAAAGTAGAGGATCCGTACTCGAATCAAGGAAGGCTGAGATAAAATCAGGGAACTTGTAGTGTGTGTGATCCCTTGATTTATGATGAGTATTCTGATGATTGTTATGGTATATTTTCGAGTATGGTGACGCTACGTGGTAGACCAGATGGCAGTTCTGGTGCCGAAAAGGGATCAGGATCGGACTCTGGAGTCGGGTAGCTCGATGATCAGATGAGGGAGTTCATTCCATCTTAGATTACACGCATTATCATTGACCAGACTCCTGTGATCTTCAGTACAGTCAAGGAGCGCATTTTGGAGATTTGTGATGAGAGGTTGGGTGCATTCCACACTGAGACAGGAGCCATGATGGGGACGCTTACGTTGACGTTTTGGGAGTTCAGAGCTTGTGAAGCTCCAGATTATCATGGGGGTTAGGGACCCCATTGCTAGCAGCAGATGGTTGGCAGATGTCGCCAACGCTTTCCGTACCAGCCGTTGTCTCGAAGGGCACAAGGTCCGACTTGCTTCCTGCCTCTTGATGGACAGGGCACGTGATTGGTGGGAAGAGGTTGGTAGTGAGTTGGATGATGAAGCGGTTGATGCTATGTCATGGGATGTCTTTTCAGCCAGATTCCGGGCAGAGTTTGCCCAGGCGATTGAGGCATAGCAGTTGGCGCGGGAGTTTCTGGATCTCCGCCAGACTATTGAGACTGTGGCAGATATTACTGCCAAGTTTCGGGAGAGGGCTAATTTGGTACCGCAGTATGCAACAGATGAGGAAATGAAGAAGGTAAAGTATCATGACATACTACGGAATGGTATCAGGGAGATCGTGAGTATCTCGGGGTGCGAGACCCGGAATGATATGATTTCTAGAGCCCAAGAACGGGATACTGACTTGGAGCACATTGGGAAGAGGGAACCAGATCATTTGCATATATTGGAGGGCCTCAGGAAGAGACCCAAGATTTCGGATCAGCTTCTGAGAGGCCAGCAGGGCCGGATTCAGTGCAACACTTGCGGAAAACGGTACTATAGAGTCTTTCGTTCCAAGGGTTTGGGTAAGTGTATCTTCGGGTTTGTTTCCCTACTTATGTTTGGGTTATATCTTCAAGTGATGTCATATGTCATTTGCATGCCGAGAATTATTAGTGGGTAGCGAAAGGTCATTTCCCTAATTGCGGGTTGAGAGTGTACAGTGTCATCTGGTGTATGGTCAAGATCGGTTCAGGGGTGTTATGTGGAAGGTCTATGGTTGGAGTTCCGCATGATAGTTATTCAGCATTTTCAGGATTCGGTGGTGTTAGTAACCGTTATTGACGGACTGATGGAAGCATCAATGGAAGTGGCTCGTTGCTGAGGTATTGGTGGGAGCATCTGTCTTTTGGTCTTCAAGACTCGAGTGTGGTATCATTTCAAGCATCTAGAGTTATCGGTTTCATTGGGATTCGGAAATTGTTCGTCTGGTTCTTAGAAGTTGTGTGATCTTTTGGGATTGGCTAGTAATTGAGCACTAGTTAGAGCTGGTTGTCATCGGATCGATCGTTGGAAAGTGAGAAGGATTGGGAATTATTCAATTTTCATGTATTGTGAAAACTTTGTCATATCTAAGTGGAGGAGAATCGTCAATGGATTCAGAAGCAGGAACAGTTTTGAAATTGGGATAAGTTTCGCATCCTTGCCAGGAAGGAAGACAGCCCAAGCGGCTGTATGGATTGAGGATAGTGTGAGTTGGAAGTTCGGAAAACTTGCCAATGATGAGATAGTGTATGTGCTCGACGTGGGATGTGTTCGGATTGGTAATCAGCGATTGAGACAACGTGGAAAATGTTGTGAGATTGCAGGATAACAGTAGCATTCACTAGCGGTCAGATAGTGTGGGAAGTGTTGTAAGACTGAGGGATAGCCGTAACATTCACTAGCGGTCAGATAGTGTGTGGGAAGTGCTGTAAGACTGCAGGATAGCCGTAGCATTCACTAGCGGCCAGATAGTGTGGAAAGTGTTGTAAGATGTGGGATAGTCGTAGCATTCACTAGCAGCCAGATAGTGTGAGAAAGTGTTGTAAGTGTGTGGGTGTAGCCGTAGCATTCACAAGGTTGACAGATAGTGTTAGAGTGTTGTAAGTCTGCGGGTGTAGTCGTAGCATTCAGAAGGTTAGCAGATAGTGCTAGAATGTTGTAAGACTGTGTGTGTAGCCGTAGCATTCACTAGGTTGGTAGATAGCATGGGAGTGTTGTTAGATAGCGGAAGGAACAGTAGTACCCACCAGTTCGGGTGCAGGAGTGAGGGCGTGGAAAATCCACGGATTGGTTTACGGATTTCCCCAGATGAATTAGTCATGTAGGAATGCAACTACAGTTATGGGATCAAGGAAGAAATGGATCGTATAAAGTCGTTTGTGGTACAAGGCTACCTTTTAGTCATGTAGCAATCACTTTTAGCCATGGATTTGGTGATGTCAGGACTCAACGTATGGACCCGATCAGTTAGATCAGAAGGTCGTTAGAGCCACAGTGGCAAGATAACTAGTGGCAACTATTGATAGACAAGGATTTCGTTTGGAAGTCGTGTGGGGCGACTTCGTTGGAGTCTTTTGGCTCCACAACCAGGCCGGAACCCGGTATTTCAGATGACTAGCAAACAAGTTGAGACCAGGGAGATCTCGGTGGATTTTGGAAAGCAGCTATGTGGCAGCATGCTGTTTCGGGCAGTATTAGTGTTTTAGGATTTCATGTATGGATGGAGTAACTGATTGCTTGGGTTATGCTAAGTCACTCGTAGTGGGATTAAATAATCTCAAAGTAACAGATTTAACCCTGTTGTGCAGCTCTCATCTGAGTCTAATCGTTGCAGGGATGAGTCTCCTACTCAAAGGATTATATGAGCCTACTGTCAAGTATAAGTGTTCTGTAGGGATTCAACAATAATGATTCTATATGGGCGGTCTGTCAGGGAGTCAGACCATATTGAGACTTTGGATTTCAGATTGAGTAAATGTGATCATGATGCAAGGATTTCATTCATCTTCGGGTTTTAGAACCCTGTGAAGGTTGGTTTCGTTCGCCATGTGAAGGCTGTGGCATGCTTGAGGTTATGGTCTTATTGCTTAGGTTGTTGCGTTGTTGGAAATGGTAAAGAATGATTTCGAGGACGAAATCTAAATTAAGTGGGGGAGAATTGTAACATTCTGTTTATTAAATATATAAAGAGATAAAATTAATAAATGAATAGTAGCCTTAAATGCGGAATAATTTAGCAAGGCGTTGGTTTTGGGGGTTAAAAATTCATAATTGAGAGCTTGGGGGCTAAAATGTAATTTCCGGACTAATTTGTAAAGAATTTTGAAGGCTGAGGGCTGTTTAGTAAATTTTAGATTTAATTTGAAAAGGATTTTAGAAGTCAGGGTATGATTGGTAACTATTGGACTTATTATGAAAAGAATTATGGAAGCAGGGGCTAAAGGGTAAATTTTGGGTTTAAATTGAAAAAAATATATTTTGAGGAGGGACTGATCTTAGATAAATGAACCAAAGTTTGAAAGAGCACGGGATATCCCCGTTGACCCCTTCCCCCTCGTTTCTTCGACACAAACCCTAACCCTAAGTTGCAGCAGCCGCCACTTGTAACTCCTCAGTCGCGTCCTCTCTTCCTCATCGTTTTCCGATCAGTCAAGGCCGCCAAACGGCTATTTCGCCATCGAAATGCCACCACCACTGTCGGATGTCGTGAACAGCCGAGAGAGAACCGCCGGCGTGACTGCGACAACGAAGAGCCTCACGAGGGTCGTCGGAACTGTGTGATGAGACTGTTGTTATCATCTGTCGGCGATGACACGACCCATGCACTCTGTTGTGACCACTCCTTTCTCTTCCGCCTTTTATGTCGTCGAGCAGCGGTTGCGGTTGACGCCTTCCCTCTGACTGCCATGCGCCACCGCAAGGGTGGCTGTGATTGGGTACGTTTCTGTCACACCCCCGGACCAGACGGCGGAAACGTCCGCAGGCGGGTGACTTCATTGTGCAGTATCATAACAATTGAATATAAATGAAACATAGCAAATCCAAACATCATACATTGAGACAACAAACTTACATTGTTTACATATTGTATTTGTTCTTCGAATTACACAAAAGAGACATAAGTAAATAAATTCCAAACTACAGCAAAATAATCCTGAATCCGCGTCCCTTTAACCTGCTTACTGATTTCCTGAGAATACAAGTCGTTTTGAAAAGCGTCAACTAAAAACTTGGTGAGTTCATAAGCATTTTCGTATAAAACTGGTGATAGTTTAGAAATACAGAAAATTCCAGTGTTTTCTTATCAAAACAGTTGTAAGTCTTGTTTTCTATCCAGTATAGTTGCATGATTGTATTTTAGTCTATCATCTATCGAAATTGTGAAATCGTTTTCTCCATAAAATCATATATTTTCTTGTATAAAATAATCGTAAGTTCTGTTTCCAATTGAGTATAGTTACATGCGTGTGTGTCTTAGTTTATTGTTTTCGAAATCGTATAAAATCGCTTACTCCAGAAAATCCTATATTTTCTTATATACAAAGTGGTGGTCATAACCCTAAGACTGGTGAGGTGTGAAAAATTAACAGGCAATTGTGGACATTCCGCACAACGCAAGTGGACGATCAACACAACGAAGGCGGACAGTCACTACCATGCATAGGGGGCAGTCAACACAATGTGCCAATTTATTTGTAAGGTTTTCCCTACATAAATTTCTAATTAACATTATCATATTCTAGTGAGCCGTTATAACCATGCTAATATGACGGAGGCCTGTCTTGGCGTTTCTCAGGCGCCCGCTTCGATTAAAGACATTTGTCACCCTAGACTGGCCGGTCTAGCTGTAGCGAACAACGAAGGTGCGGGGTGTCAACCCCGTATAGATCTATACACAAATTCCGCTCTCCCTCCAGGAGACTCTGGTTATAACTCCTACAGGACTTTAAACGTACACTAATATATATATATATATATATATATATATATATATATATATATATATATATATATATATATATATATAAGGTACTTTTGAGACTCGTCTCACTTGGAATCGTAATTATAAAAAATGACGCAAAATTATCGGTATTGGCAAAAATGGCCCTTGTTTATACAAAAGTTCCATTTGGGTCCTTTAAAAATTGACATGTTCAATAATTCTTCAATTTTATTCCATTTTCCAAAATGGTCCTTTTATATATATATATATATATATATATATATATATATATATATATATATGGCCGAAGATGGTCCCTAAAGTATCATTAAATGCCCCAATTTAATCATTTCCAAAATATTATGTTTAACAACTTGTTTAAACAATTTTTGAAGCAAAACCTTATGATTCTTGATATAACAAATTATGATGTATATTTCATAAACATATTGGTTTTTGGTTCTAACATCTACTTTGTGGTATATAGTTCAAAACCTTGAGACTTGTTAAAAATCTCGAGTTCTTGAACCAATACATAGAGTTCATAACTTTAAGCACATAAATCATAACATACATGCAATAACAAGCAAATATACTAAATTTTCACAAGACCTTGACTTGTATCATCCCCCAAAACCATGAAAAACATCAAAAAGAGGGGTATGAAGCTCACCTTAGTTTGAATTGGTGGGTGATTTTGGAGAGGTGATGAGAAGTTTAGGCCCTAACACTTGAAGAGTTTTGCTAACTCTTTGAACCTTGGATCTTCCTAAGAATATTAACACATACTTCATGTGTAACTATGAGGAATTTAAACAAGATAATATGGAGAATTACTAACCAAGACTTGAAACATTTACAATGATTAGGAAATTTCTTGAAGAAAATGAAGCTTGGAGCTTGCATACGTTAGAGAGAATTTTTTTTGGAGTTCACAAAATGTGAATAAGGTGAAATGGGACACAATGAGGAGTAGTTTACGCCCCTAAAGGAAGAAGAGAGAAAGGTTTTCGTTCCTTGGTAAGAGTGTGGGGTTGAAGTGATGCTTGCTTGGAGGACTGTTGGCTAATTCATAAATATTCGAGATTGCATGGAAAAATGGCCAAATACAACTCATAATCCGTAAACACTTAAAATATCTAAGTGTTCATGGCCTAGTAGACTTCCTAGGAATGAGTTTATGGTCAAGTATTGGAGCCTTTAAGGGGTTTACGGCCTAGATGATGCCTAGGATAGTGTTTACGCCCCCAAGGTGTTTTCCCCCTTGAGTTTACGGCCTAAAGGTGGCATGGGGAGGGGTTTATGGCCAAGATTCCTCCATTTGAAGGAATTCACGGCCTAAGAGCCTCCTTTGTAGTAGTTCACGGTCATGGATGATTCTTAAGGTGTTCATGGCCTTAGGTGGGTCCTATGGAAGTGTTTATGGCCTTAGCTAATAGTAAACTCAAATATATTGTCCCTATAATTCAAGTGTTCAAACTGTGACATAATTTCAAGATCTTGTGTCTACACCATGTGATATTTGTTTGATTGCATTGTAGATTGAATTCCCAATTTAATTGCACCACTTTGTCTTGCTTAACTTGTTTATTTTTCTAAGAGATTACCTTATATGCGACTTTCAAAGTGTATACTTCCTTATACATGCACTTATGCTCTCATGGTTTTCAAGGTTCTTATGGTAATGGGGTTACAATTTTGACCTTGCCTGGTCCAAATAGTTTGGGTTGTCACAGTTTCCTGTGCACAGCTCGTGTCCGTGAAGTGTGTATGTGGGTGTGTTGTTGACTGAAAAGCTAGGCAGACCACCATGGTGGCTGCCGCTAAAGTGTTTCTTCTGTCGCTGCCAGCCACCATGAGAGGTGGCTGTGTGTGTGTTATGGTGTTGGTGTGTGTATTTACTTGGTATGGAGCTGTATGAGTGTTTTTCAGCCGGAAAACTCAAAGAAAACCCGTCACCACCACCGTGAGGTGGTGGCTGCCACCTCACGCCGCCATCCTGCTGCTACCTTGGGTGGTTATGTGCATTTATGTGAGATTGTTATTTGGGATGCTTGGACAAAATTATTCTAACATCATAACCACCACCACAAGGTGGTGGCCGTCGTCGTGAGCCGCCGTTGACCACCACCGCCCGAGGTGGCAGTGGGTGGTGCTTGACATAGTGAAACCCTAATCGGCCCAATAGCTTAATCTTAGACTTAGTTGGCTTGTGATTGGGTTGGAAACCCTAATTAGGGTTTAGAAAACCCTAATTTTGGGAGATGTTAGTTTTTGTTTGATGGGACCCGCGTTTGGACTGTTGGACTGGAATTTTGAATTATGTTCGACCACACTGTATGATTGACCTAGTAGATTGATGGACTTAATGGATTAAGTCCTTAATGGGTTAAGTGTTTCTAATTAACCCTAATCGTCATTTCATGTGAAAACCCTAATTGTGTTTGGTTTTGAGTTGGGCCTTTCTGTTGGGCCTAGATTTTTGGACTCTTGATGGGCCAATTATTAACAAGTATATGGACTAGAATATTTGGATTGGGCTTTAGGATAAGGCCCATTGGAAAGGTTTGGGCCCAATTTGGAAAATTGGCCATAGATGGGCCATAATTGGGCCTTGGTGATTATGAGACCATGTAGAAAATTGGGTCTTAAGTTAAGACCATGTAGAGGTTTGGGCCCAATTTAGAAAATTGGGCCATATGTTGGGCTTTGGTTCATTGTTTGACTTTTGGGCCTTCAGACAATGAGTTTGGGCCTTGAATCTTGGACCAAGCTAGGTTAGGGGTAAAATGGTCCTTTTACCCCAAGTGTGGGTTTATGGTTATGCATTGAAACGCAAATGGTTAATTGGGTTTTGTTTTGATGTTGACAATTCGGGAATCTGTCAGCCAACAGTCAGAGATTTATTCGCGGGACTTCAGCAGTTTGAGGTGAGTTTCCTCCTGTATGAACGGGTCGAAGGCACCAATGTCGGCCCGTATATGTATGCTAGTTTGTTCTGGGCTTAGGTCCGATGCCAGGGTTTGCCCGATGTAGGTTATATGTTTCCGGACTTCGGTTCAATGCCGGGGAAATCCCGAGGAATGTTTTGTATGCTTGATGTCTTCGTGATTCTTGCATGTACTTGTTAATATGTTCCAGGCTTCGGTCCGATGACGGGGCAAGCCCGAGGAATGCTTATATGTTATGTTTATATGTTTCGGGCTTCGGTACGATGTCGGGGAAAGCCCGAGGAATGTTTTGTATGCTTAATGTCTTCGTGATTCTTGCATGTACTTGTTTATATGTTCTGGGCTTCGATCCGATGTCGGGGCAAACCCAAGGAATGCTTATATGTTATGTTTATATTTTTCAGGCTTCGGTCCGATGTCGGGGCAAGCCCGAGGTATGCTTATATGTTATGTTTACATGTTCTGGGCTTCGGTACGATGTCGGGGCAAGCCTGAGGAATGCTTATATGTTATGTTTATATGTTTTGGGCTTCGGTCCGATGCCGGGGCAAGCCCGAGGAATGTTTATATGTTTATGTTATGTGTTTATGTTATATGCTTGTTGATATGTTATATGTATACTAGACTTCGGTCCGATATCGGGCGGGACCCGATGCCGGACTTTGGTCCGATGCCGGGTTGGGCCCGATGTAGCGGGCAAGGCCCAATATATGTTATTATGTGATTATGTGTATGGTATGTGGTAGTTTGGTGAGACTCAGTAACCTTTGTGCTTACAGTTTTCAGTTTTGGTTTCAGGTACTTCTGGTAGCAAGGGGAAGAGCTCGGGATGATTTCAGTGCACACACCATTTGTTTAGCTTGGGATGTTTATACTCTGATATATTTTGACAGATGTTATGTTATTTTGAGATACCCGACTTATGATTTTTTGTATGTTGTTGATGACTATGGTTTTCTTAATAATTAAAAAACGAAATTTTTGGACCGTATTTTTTGGATGTTTCAGAACATTTGTTTCATCTTCACATGGAAGGATTCATTCATTATGAACTGGAAAGAGGATATCGTGTGCTGATATCTCTAGAGCTAATTCAAAGAATGGAATAACTTAAAGTCGATAATTGCAGATGGGTTAAGCCTGAGATCTTAAGTGAAGCTGCAGAGTTCTACACTGATTCTTTTGATAACTGAAGAAGATTAGTTTTGACATCATCAAATATGGGAAGATTGTAAGGTCACACCTTATGATCTGATGTGTCAAACACTGGACACGCTGATCTGTCAGCATCAACATCTACAAATTGACAGCGTCAACATATCAAAGCTACCAGCGTCAGCTTACAATTCAGTTATCCGGTTGTAATCTTTTGTATATTAGGTAATGATATAGATAAGTATAGAATATATCACAGATCTGATATCTTTGTGATATGATCGGTTCTTAATATAGATTAGACGCAATCCCATCAATCAAGGGATATACATGTATAGATTAGTATATATACAACATTAGGGCAAACCCTAATGTTGTGATCGTGGCTTTGTGTCAATCGTCTTTGTGAAGAACCCGTTTTCCCGGTGAAGACAAAACTCTTTTTTGGTGAAAGAACAATTTGGAGATCTTTTGTGTTATTTACTTTCTGTTTATTATTTTGCTTATATTAGTTTTATGTTTGTTATTCATAATTGAAGTGTATCTGATCGATACAAACCTTCATATCCCCTGCCTGCAGCTGCAATGCTCGACTCCTCACTGCTAGGGCCTCCGCCCTGCCCTCACGACCATCAGTGATCCTCAATGTAGCTGGAGCAGGTGCCTTCACAGATCCACCCATCAACCTCGGATAGTCGGCCTTCTTGTGGCCACCCTGATTGTAGTGAAAACACATTGAAATTGAGCCTCGTGGACAATCCCTGCTAAAATGACCAGTCTGACCAAAACTGAAGCATCCCCTTCCCTTCTCACGACAATTCCCTTCGTGGGTCCTCCCACTTGGTACAACGGCCCCGGCCCTGATGGCTTCCCAGTCGCGAATCCTGAGTCTTGGGCCTTTTCACCTGGCCCACTGCAATATGAATTTGCTCTGTCTTCCTCTTCCCAAGGTGCTCCAAATCAATCTCTTGCTCTCGAGTCACCTCGACAATCCTAACAGTTGCCTGAATGGCGGAAACCTGATCCTCAAACTTGGCGACCAACTTGTCAATGATGTGACCAATAATGCCCGACGATTCCTCTTGTAAGGTCCGTGAAACCTCAACGATAATCCAATCACAGAATCGATCCCTCTGAATGCATGATGCATAACCCCTCTTCGATCCCTCGGAGCAAGAGCTAGAAATAGGATCCTTCTCCCCAACGAACTCTAGGCTCCACAAACCTTGAACTCCCAATGAGAGAGAGTTCGTGCCCCTAAATGTCCCGCTGCAATCTCGACCCGAAAATCCCCAAAACGCTCATCCATCGGCTCAATGTGTGACATCCCCAATTTCACGGCCAGAAAAGACCGATTTTGTTTATGCTTTATAAAAATCAGAGTACATCTTTTAATAAAAATGTTGCGGAATTTGTTCCCAGAAAAACATGATAAGTATGTTATCAAAGCATTTCCGAAGAAATGTATTTTTATTCATTTTAAAATCTTGGGATGTCATCGTCAATACAGAAACATAAGCATAAACAGAACTTACATTTATTTACACTAGTGATCTACATTTCTTTTAAATCTCTCAATGCAAAGTAGCTTCGTATCGACACCTGTGATACAAATAAACTGAGTGGGTCAGGTTGGAAAACCTGGTGAGTACATAGGGTTTTCAACCCACAATAATATAATTATTATGTTTAAACAATTAAACAATCAACCCAATTACCCATCCTCATTATCTTTTTTATTTTACCCTAAGAATCAGCTATTCCTTGTTTATTTATTCCTAAGGATTATCCTAAGGAATCAACACGAAATCCATCGTTGCCAGGGTTTTCTCAACGGCACTAAATCCATAGTTGCCAGGTGCTAACTCCATAGTCACCGGGGTTTGCTCAACGGGCGCTTCTGCCGGTAGAGTCCTTTAGGCGCATCTGCCAGGGCTAATTCGTTTTATTGACAGTATCGTTTCCGAGAATCCACTCGCAATACAGGTCAATGGGGGTTTTATCTCGTTTATCGACAATATCGTTTCCGAGAATCCACTCGCAATACATGTCAATGGGTTTTTATCTCGTTTATCGACAGTATCGTTTCCGAGAATCCACTCGCAATACATGTCAATGGGTTTTTAGAGTACATCTGGTGGACACACAGTTCAAAACACCTACAGGTTGCGAGCCTGCTAGTGTCCACTGGACCGTCTAGAATAGTCCGTGGTTGTCATCCATACTCTGCTGAATGACGGGGCCATCATTTGGGAAAAAGGCTTCTCTCATCGTTTACCTCTCACCCTTACCTCATGGTCTATATCACCTCTCAACTCATCATCCAACTCATATTTCATCTACCCATGTTTTACCCAACATATTATGTAGATATAAAATACATATACAGTTTAAATTATTTAAAACATGTATAAAAATCTTTCACCCAGCATAGACAACAAGTATTCAGACAATATGCATACATAGCACGTAGTTTATATTAAAATACTTCATATCTATGTGTAAGATGAAAGGGACTATGCACTCACTTGATAACACGATGATCGGACAGCACCTCGTTTCTTAAAATAAACTTTTCCGATAAAACCGGGGCGTTTTTCTCCAAAACCGGGATTTACGCAGGCAGAGTCTCGGCTCGGAAACTTTGCTTCTCGGGATCTTCGGGGCTTTGGGACTTGCTTCGGGGCTCGGGAATGATACCGAGGCTTCGGGATATTTCTTGCACGCAAAACGAGAAAAATATAGGAGAGAAAGAAAGAATTGGGCAACAAAACTCGGCAGCCCTTGAGTTCTATTTATAGGGTGCTGGAAGAAGGATTACGCTGGGCGTAATTTCTAGTTACGTTGGGCGTACTAAGCCTTACGCTGGGCGTACGCTTCGGATAAGCTTTGGTATGCGTGCCACGATCTTCAAAAATTCATAACTTTCGCATACGATGTTCGTTTTCGACGTTCTTTATATCCACGCGTAGGTGAGATTATGCTCTACAACTTTTGTTTAGACTCTGTCGTCTAATTTTGAATTTATTTTTTTATTATTTATTTTTAGTAGGCCGGGACAGGAAAACTCCGTTATAAATTCATAACTTCTTCATCCGACGTCCGTTTTCGTCTGTCTTTTTACCGTTCCACTACTATCAACAAGATCTTCGATTCTCGTTTAGATTGTTTCGGCTAAAAACCGCTCGATCTCAAATCGAGTATTCGGACTGCATACCGCTAAGTCGAAACTTAGAAAAATCATAACTTCCTCATACGAAGTCAGATTTGGACATTCTTTTTATGCACGCTCTCGGTTTAACGTATTCTACGACTTTCACTTAGATCGCTAAGGCCAAATATCGCTCTAACGTAAATTCACTATTTACGCTTCCCGGTGCCGTGCCGGTTTTGCCGTAAAACTTCGACGGTTCATAACTTCTTCGTTATAACTCGGATTTCGGCGTTCTTTATATGTACGAAAACCTTGAGACATATTCTAAAATTTGGTTAAGATTATTCATTCTAAATAATATTCTATCAAAAAGTCATTTTTGACGCTTATCGTCTCTAAATTGACTAGCCTGGATCTACGGGCGTTACACAATGCCAACACCTGAGCCTGAACCAAATCCTCCTCCATGAGTGCTCATCTCCATTATGAAGAGCAACCAAGCAATAATCAGAATGTACCCAAAGAATCCTCATCCTACAGGCTTCCTAGAGTCTCCGTGACCTTCCTTGATTCGAGTATGGATCATGTGATTTTTAGTAGTACGTGCCCAATACTACCTTCCACACCTATCCATACTTTCCTCAAGAATCATCCTGAATCATCTATGTTACCTTCTCAAGCTGGTACACCAAGTACTCACTAAACAGCACATCCATACCCATTAAAACACTTCCTAGGCTCTCATAGGTTCCCTGACCTCACCCTGCCATCAGCTGCTGAAGAACTCCTACTAATTACTTCATGAACACAATCACATGCCACAAAGCTTAGATAATCCTTCAACTAAAAGACTTAGCCCTACAACGGTTAGACTCATACGAGAGTTATGCAGTATGACCAAATCAATCACTCAGAGACTATTTAACATATGCAGCATGTGACTTAACATATTCACTTAATAGTTAACTCACATCATCAAGAGTCCCACAAAGCACAAAGCAAGCAGTATTCGTGCAGTAACACTCCAATCCACAAACCAAACAGTGGACATCTCAAGCTCACTTGCTACCAATGTAGATTCCAAATCTAACATAACATCCAATTCCACTTAGACTACAAGGCATTACATATCAGGCCAATCCATCTATCATCAGAAATCCATTCTAGCATGCATTTCTAAAAGCTCAACCAACAAGCATATAAAGGCATCTCTCCTAACATTCTATCATGCAATCTTGAGCAGATCCTTAGCCCTAATCTAGCATGTAATTCTCATAATATATAGCATAACATCATGTACGAGTATTTTGGGAACCACTTACTTGAGCTCAGTTGATTGCAGGCATCGTATCCATTTTTTATAAAAATATTTTAGAAAACTCGCTTTCTTTCAAAAAGATTACCATCACCTTAGTTTGAGTCTAGACACACCCAAGAGTATGCCTGAATCCCTCAAACCAAGGCTCTGATACCAACTTGTAACGTCCCAAAATTCTAAGTAATTTTTTTTAAACTGGCAAAATCAACTGTCACAACTAGCATTTTTAGCCTAGGAAATTTTGTCCTCATGTAAACATCAACTATTGTAAGACTTGTACTCTAAGTGGGTATCATACTCTATGCTCAATCAAAATCATCCATTTGAATCAAAACTCCTGAGTGAAGTTCAAAACCTAATACAATGCATCTCATATACTTAACTATGGGTCTAAAACCCTAAATATCCCGGTTCGAATTTAGTATGGACTAGGATCCTCTTATTGGGACCAATGGGCCAGTAAACCTTCTATTTGATGATTTTGGGCCAATGAAACCCATTTTGGCTCTAGTTGGACCCACATTCGTCAAACCATAACAATTGAGCCATGTTGGGCCTAAAATAACTCACTTAATTATCATGGGCCATGATGGGCCGTGAACCCTTATATTGAACCTCAATTGGGCCGTGAACCCATTGGTCTGTGAACCCATTGGTCCGTGAACCCATCTTCTCGTTTGCAATTGGGCCGTGAACCCCATCCTTCCCCATTCACGACCCACTTTCAAAAAAAAAAAACAATGGGATATTAGGGAGTGCCACCTCAACCTTTCAATATGGATTTCCATGCAAATTATACAACATACAACTAGGTAATCTTATGTTCCAAGGCAACCATCACATCTCCTCTTCTCTCTTCTCTCTTTCTCTCTTTATACTCTCAGCCTAAGGCCATTATCCCTCATCAAAATCATTCAAACTCCATTTCACTTCCAACCTTCAAGAAACTCCTCCATCTTCTTTCCATAAACCCGTGAGTGGGTGTGTGTTCTCAAGAAGGTCCCTCCAACTCACATACTAGGTAAGATACTTCACTTTTAACTTGGATAAATCCATCTTTTGTTTAGATGTTCATCAAAACATCACAAATCTTGTGTTTATACTCCTAGAATCATCATATTTTCGAGGATCCTCTCAAGAAAGCTTCTAGGGCCGAGATCCTTCTCAATCTTCATCAAATACCGAAAACAAAAACCCAAAGTGAGTTCATACCCCCTATTTTCGGTTTTTACTATGTTTTGGGGGGAGAATACAAGTTGTTTTGTGTAGATCTATGTGTGTATGCATGATTTTATGTGTTTTTCATGTTATATATGTGATTATGTGTTATAGACTCCATAAACTTAAAGATCTACTAAAAGATGATGCTATTTGTAGAACATAACACCCATTTCAACTTATCTTACAAAAAGATGGTTTTAAAATACTTACAAGTTACCTAAAACTAAGAACAATTGCATAAGAGGGCCAAAAGTGACAAAATGCCCAAAAATGGGTATATTTATGCAACTCACGGTTAGTAGGGGTCAAAAAGGGTTATTTTTGCTAAACATGGCTAGTTACGGTATATGAGACCCCACAAGGACTAAAAATGTAAAAAGTTTCATAATTAGGCTTTTCACGACTTTTTGGGCCAAAATTGCAAATTTTTGGACTTTTGTGGGCTTAAGTGTCATTTTAAAACAAAGTTGTGCCAAAAATGTAAGTTTTCGATAAAAAGGGCTGGAAATGTAAATTTGTTAGAACTTGGGCCAAAAAGATAAAATTATTTACAAATGGGCCAAGAATGCACATTTTCATAAAAATCAAGCCAAAAATGATATTTTGACAAAAAGGAGTTAAAAATATTATTTTTACAAAAACTAGCAATATAATAACAACCGGGCTAATTACGTCATTCTCATGTTCATTGGGCCTTAGTGACCCGTTCATATGCTTGATAGGTCCTGAATACTCTTTACATGTTTATTGGGCCTTGTTGACCCATTTACATGTTCGACGAACCTTGGATACTCCTTGCGTGCTTATTGGGCCTGTAAATAATATACATGTTAAATGGGCCTTAGTTGTCCTTTTACATATATATTAGGCCTGGAACATATATAATCTCATTCCTTTTGAGCCTAGAGGTAAATTACATGTTTAGTGGGCCTTAGTTGTCCACTTACATGTCCATCGGGCCTGAAATGTACCTTATATGTTTCTTTTCGCGTAAATTTGATTAAGGATCTAGTGAGACGTGTCGGTTGACACCTATTGAGTGTACGATCATAGCCTGTAGTTATAACCAGAGTCTCTTGGAGGGAGAGCGGGGGTTTGTATATAGATCTATACGGGGATGACACCCCACACCTGAGTTGTTCGCTACAGTTAGACTAGACCAGTCTAGGGTGACAAAACACCTTATTTTGTTCCGTCGGCGTTCAACAATGCCATGACAGGCGAAATTGTCATTATCCAGTATGGTTATAACGACTCACTTAGAGGAATTAACATTATAAAATTTACGGGAGACCATTCTCTTTTCTCATTGGATTACTCGGGAACATACTCGCGCCGGTACTCAACCTCGAGGGTTGATATACCAACATTCTCTTTCACAGACAACATCGGGTTGTCTGGGGGCATTCTCTTCATTCTCTTTTTGCATTCTAGTAAACATTAACACACATGCATTAATACAAGATCAGACACAAACATATCAAACTGTTTTAAGAAAATGTAGGATTTTCTGGGGTTTACAAAGTAATACAAATCATTTTCTCAAACATGCTTATGAACTCACCAACATTTTTATGTTGACCTTTTAAAATTAACTTGTATTCTCAGGAAACCGTTGAGTAGGTTGGGCAGAACGAATTCATGGATATTTTGTTATATTTTGTTTCATCATACTTTAACTATTTGGCATGTAATATTGAAACACAATACTCGATGTAATCAATGAATGTTGTTATATTACATGTGTGATGATGATGATGTTATGTTTCAATTATATACTTTGTGATGATACTGATGGGTTTTATGCATAAGAACAATCCTATGTGCTCATACAAACCCTAATGCTTGGATCTAGGTTTCTCTATTGTACATGCATTGAATCCAAGAATTGTAAACCCTAATCTAGCATACATAATTCAAAAATTAACTTAATACATCAGATTTAGATGTTTACCTCTTCAAAGATTGACTTAGATCTTCTTTTCTTCTTCTCTTGAGCTTAGAGTCACAATTGTAACTCCTCTAATGGATCACAAACACCTCAAGCAAGAAGGCAACTTTGAGAGAGGAGGGAGGATGCTAATTTTCGGCCCTAGGGATTCTCTTGGAAGCAAGTGGCCGAAAATTAGAGCCATGGGGTCTTATTTATAGTGCAGGCTGCTAGGGTTTCAGTCTAAACCCTAATGGATACCTTAGCCACCAACTAGCCCAAGGAACCTTCTGGAATAAGGCCCTTGGACGAAAATATGATGATCCTTCATCATAATTTCGTTCCCCCTTAGTCCATTAGGTTTCCCAGCCCAAAACTCAACTATCACACATCTGACAGTTTATGCCCCTTTATTTAATTAATCTCTTTTAGTCACCAAATTAATTCCTAATTAATTTATGACTAATACTAATTAAATAAATATGATTTCTCCTTTAATACATTATTCTTATAATATATCAATAAACCATAATATCCTCTCTTTTTCCTCAAATTACCTTGTCAAGTTGCTTTAGTGAAGGCAACCCAAAAGGACCATGCACAACCAGGTCAAGTACATACCAAATATAGTTACGGGCTTAGACACTAATCCAACAGTCTCCCACTTGGATAAGTCTAGTAACTATATCTCACATACGACTTCAGCATCTGGTTAGCAATCGTAGCTCTTATACGCTTCTGTCAACTCTGATCAAAATCATGTCCTTTAGATAAGGGATCGTATAATCCTCTGTTCTAGATATCATGCTGATAATACTTATTGTCCAGCATTTTGTTTCTCGATCTCTGATTCGTTCGACATAGAATTCAGTTGAACACATCAACCTCATCCTGACCGGGCCCGACACATAAGTCAAACCAAATCATCAAGTGGCCAAGATATCGCTTTTATCCTCTTAGAATAAAAGGAACAGATAAACTTCGACTTATATGCTTTTATTATCTACTAGCTAAGTTACACACAATAATACGTTTTATAACATCAAGTTACTGATGCGTTTTCGTATTATCAACATATAATAAACTAGCAAACAATAACCATATCTCTAGGTTTAAGATTATATGATATTATCATCTTGCGATCACTTATGATAACATTCAAGAAGTGATACTAGCAAGTGCGGGTTTATTCCAATGCTCAAAACATATTTCATAAGCACTCATAAACTTTGTAGCAAACCTTTGCAATGTCCAAAGCCTTTCAGACAATCTACAAACAAATTTATGACAATCTTCTTTCATATCTACTTCCAACATATGAGCGATTGTGGACTATTCGAATAATCTTATTATTCAGGAAGTCAAAACATGAAAAATCGAAACAATAGATAAATAATCAACACAAGATAGTAACTTTCTTATAAATAACACACCTTTATTTAATCATCAAATGTTGAATACAAAATTATCCATTACAAGTTTCCTACCTATCTAATCTAAACTAATATCGTCCTTTAGCCCAACGCTCCTAGCGTGCTTCAAATGCTTTACCCTACTCAGTCCCTTCGTAAGGGATCTTCCGGATTATCTTCTGACGATATCCTCTTCACAACGAGGAGTCCCTCTTCTACCCGATGTCTAATAAAATGGTATTTCCTGTCGATATGTCGAGATCTGCCATGATCTCTTGGTTCCTTGGTCAAGGCAACCGCTCCTTCATTATCACAGAAAATTTCCATGGGCTCCTTTATGGATGGCACAACTCCAAGGTCTCCAATGAAGTTCTTCAACCATATAGCCTCCTTTGACGCTTCACTTGCCGCAATGTACTCTGATTCGCACGTTGAATCAGCTACGGTCTCTTGCTTGGAACTTTTCCAAGTCACTGCTCCTCCATTGAGGGTAAAGACCCAGCCCGACTGTGATCGGTAATTATCCCGATCCGTCTGGAAACTAGCGTCACTGTACCCTCGCACCCTTAAGTCATCACTCCCACCGAGGACTAGAAACCATTCCTTGGTCCTTCGTAGGTACTTAAGAATATTCATGACAGCAATCCAATGTGCTCTACCAGGGTTCCCTTGATATCTGCTGACCATGCTCAAAGCGAAGGCCACATCAGGGCGAGTACAGGTCATAACGTACATAATCGAGCCAACTGCGGAAGCGTAGGGTACTCGGCTCATATCAGCTATCTCTGCCTCTGTACTCGGGCTCTGTGTCTTACTCAGTTTGGTATTGCATTGAATTGGCAACTCCCCTTTCTTGGAATTTTCCATACTAAAACGTTTTAGTACCTTTTCCAAGTATGTATCCTGACTGAGTCCTATCAGTCTCTTACTTCTGTCTCTCACTATCCTTATTCCCAGAATATATGCAGCCTCTCCGAGGTCCTTCATAGCGAAACACTTCCCAAGCCAGGACTTGACCTCCTGCAAGGTTGGGATGTCGTTTCCTATGAGCAGTATGTCATCAACATACAATACGAGGAAGCTCACTATACTCCCACTGGCCTTGACATACACACATGACTCATCTTCGTTTCGCAGAAAACCAAACTCTTTGACCTTCTCGTCAAAACAAAAATTCCATCTGCGAGATGCTTGCTTCAATCCATAAATGGATTTCTCAAGCTTGCACACTCTATTTGGATACTTCGCATTGACAAAACCCTCTGGCTGATTCATGTAAACATCCTCAGCCAACTTCCCATTAAGGAAAGCGGTTTTTACGTCCATCTGCCAGATTTCATAATCATGAAATGCAGCTATTGCGAGCATTACCCTAATAGACTTTATTTTAGCAACCGGCGAGAAGGTCTCATCATAGTCAACTCCAGGAGTTTGAGTAAAGCCCTTCGCGACCAATCACGCTTTATAAGTGTGCACTTTCCCATCCATGTCTGTCTTCTTCTTGAAGATCCACTTGCACCCGACTGTCTTACGACCTAGTACATTCTTAACCAAATTCCAAACTTGGTTGTCATACATGGACTGAATCTCGCTGTCCATTGCCTCTTTCCATTTAGCAGACTCTGGGCCTGCCATGGCTTCCTTATAGCTATTAGGTTCGTCCAGATTTACTAGTGTACTATCACTAATAAACGTATCCCCGTCAGTAGTAATATGGAAACCATAAAACTGGGGTGGAACACTAACTCTATTCGAACGTCTAAGAGGTAAGGACTGGTCAATTGGTTCAACAGGAGTTTCCTCCTCAGGTTGCATGCCAGTGTCAGAGGTTCCTTCATCTCCTGACTCTTGAAGCTCTTCAAGATCAATCTGACTCCCACTGTCTCCTTGACTTATGAGTTCTCTCTCTCTGAAAACCCCTCTTCTAGCAACAAAGACAACATTGTCACTTGGTCTATAGAAGAGATAGCCAAAAGACTTATGTGGGTAGCCGATGAAATAACACTTCTCACTACGAGGTTCTAGCTTGTCGTGAGTCTCTCATCTTACGAAAGCTTCACAACCCCAAACCTTGATATGTGCTAACGAGGGAGCTTTCCCTGTCCACATCTTGTGAGGTGTTTTGGCAACCTTCTTGGTGGGAACTAAGTTAAGGATATGGGCGGCAGTCTCTAAGGCATACCCCCATAATGAGATTGGTAACGAAGCACGACTCATCATAGAACGAACCATGTCCAACAAGGTTCGATTACGTCTCTCAGCCACACCATTCAATTGTGGCGTTCTAGGAGGCGTCAATTGTGAAACTATTCCACATTCTTTTAGATAGTCGTGAAACTCAAGACTTAGGTACTCTCCTCCTCGATCAGATCGAAGCATCTTGATTTTCCTGCCCAACTGATTCTCCACTTCATTCTTGAACTCTTTGAACTTTTCAAAGGTTTCTGACTTCTGCTTGATTAAGTAGATATATCCATATCTGCTATAATCGTCTGTAAAAGTCACGTAGAAGCGACAAGCATCCCTTGTGGTGGATCTAAAGGGTCCACATACATCTGTATGTATAAGATCCAATACACCCTCACCCCTTTCACATGAGCCAGTAAAGGGTGACTTGGTCATCTTCCCACGTAAACAAGACTCACACACGTCATCGTCCCTAAGGTCGAATGACTCCAAGACTCCATCCTTTTGGAGTTGGGCTATGCGTTTCTTGTTAACATGGCCAAGGCGACAATGCCACAAGCATGCTTTGTCCAAACTTGTGGATGAATCAATATTCAAAACATCATTTCCTAAACTATCAACAATTAACACAGATTCATAAATCCCATTACAAGGTAATGCATTGAAATAAAAGACACCATTCAAATAAGCATTAATAGAACCATTACTATTATCAAATGAATATCTGAACCTTGTCTAAACAAACCATGAAAAGAAATGATGTTTCTTGCCATATCTGGAGAATAGCAACAATTATTTAAATCTAGCCCTAACCCATTACTCAACACTAAGGAATAAACTCCGATCTTGGTTACTGGTGAAGACTTCTTGTTTCCCATGATCAAGTTTATCCTTCCATGCTCCACTTCCCTACTTTTTCTTAGCCCCTGCAAATCAGAACAAATGTGGTAACCACATCCAGTATCAAGGACCCATGAAGTAGCAAGTGATGAGTTATTAGATTTAATTAAATACATACCTGCGAAGGTGGGCTTTATCTTCCCACCCTTAATGTCCTGCAGATATTTTGGGCAGCTTCGTTTCCAGTGGCAATAGAAGCACTCTGCTTCCTTGGGGTCAGAAGAGGGCTTAACAGAACCTGCTTTGGTCCCACTAGAAGAGGAACCATCTTGGGTCTTACCTTTATGGTGGCTCTTATGAGGAGCCTTCCTCTTCTTACCCTTTCCTTGGCCGATTGCCAACACAGGAGCAGCTACAGTAGAGGATGATGCAATAGATTTGTCCTTGAGGTTGCTCTCAGCTGTCCTCAGGAGCCCTTGGAGTTTACTCAGGGTGACCTCTTCCTTGTTCATGTGGTAGGTCATTCTGACTTGGTTGTAGCAGGAAGGCAAGGAGTGGAGGATGATGTCGATATCCTCATCAAACTTAACATTAATTTTGAGAAGACGATCAACATACCTTTGCATTCTTTGCAAATGAGAGGTTAGGGATTCTCCACTCCCCATCCTAGCGGTGATCATGTTGGTGATGATCTCATAGCGCTCTTGCCTCGCGCTCTGGTGGTACCTGTCCAGCAAATCTTGATGCATCTCATATGGATACATGTCCTCATAGGACTTTTGGAGTTCGAGGTTCATGGTGGCCAACATGATGCAATGAACTTTCGTTGCATCACGCTCATGGGCCTCAAAGGCGGCCATCTCTTCAGGAGTAGCTTCTTCTGGGTTGATCTTCTCTAGCTTCTCGTCGAGGACATATTCTTTGTCCTCGTAGCGAGTTATCATGCGAATGTATCTCATCCACTCGTTGAAGTTTGAGCCATAAAATGTCACCTTTTGACACAGGTTCATCAACGAGAATGACCCAGAAGTGTTGTTGTTTGCGTTTGCGTTAGACATCTGAAATAGAAAGAAACAAAGTTTGATTAGAAATGAATCCCCAATTAAACACCCAAATGAGAAATTAGGGCTAGGATCCAACAACATTATTTACAACTTAGAAAAGGGATGCCGTAATCTAAAAGTAAATAATTTGACGGTAAGTGAATGACGATTCACTAATTTTCACCATGAAAAACGAAAGGAAATTAAGTTTTAGATGTATTTGAAAATTCCTAGATTTCTTTTTGAGATTCATTGAACATTTCAATGGCATGTTTAAATCTCGATATGCACTTCAAATTTGCGACTGGGATGCCGAGGATCGCAAACAAGTTTGTGAATAACCATGTGAATCAACATGGTGCACTCAATGTCTTCATCACCTAATCAATGTGCCGGTTAGCCACACACGCTCCATTGATCTATGATAAAACATCGAGCCACCCTTTGTCACCAATGTCAATCCCAAATTAGTGTGCCGGTTAACCACTCACGCTCCACTAACGTTTGACAGGGGTACAAAGTGTAATTCCATGGAATAGCATCACTTTCACATTTTACCCTAAAGTAACTAAGATTGGGAATTTATAAAACAATGTAGTTACTTTAATATTTCCATTATACTTATAATGAGGAATTAAGTGCCCTATCCTATCCGTTCAGCTAACGACCCTCCACCAGTCAAGCAAGCGGTAGGTGTGAGTGTACACCCATTAAGCGCCATTTTATAGGCAGCAACCTTATACCCACCTTATAGACTGGTTTCGTGAATGAGGCCTACTAGCGATAAGACTAGCTTATTCTTATACATATATATTAATTAATCTTGTAATAATATAATAGTATAGGGTTGAATTTTAAACTTGTAAAATTCTAAGGGTTTGAAATTTAAATCATTCAAAATTAAACTTTTAATCACAAAATTTAAATTTCAAAACTTGAGGACAAGTTTTGAACTTTTCAAAACACAAGGGATCAAATAACAAATAATATAAATTAAACAATTTATTTTATGATTATCTATATTTGACCTAACCCAATTTTAGTCACAAGATAATTACCAAATAATTCAAATAATCCATATTTATCATATAAAGAAACTATTATTCAAAAGATTTGAAATTATCTTTTGTTTTGGCAGGGATAATCATTCAAATATAATAAAATTCGGATTTTATCTTCAAAAAACGATTTAGGCATTAATCCCATGACAAAACAGCAACAAAATCCCGAAATATCCTCTGCCTGATGCACAGACTCGCCGAGTCAGTCCTGGACTCGCTGAGTCGGGCCAACTCGCCGAGTCCAGATACTGACTCGCCGAGTTGAGTCGGGCAGAGGCAAGAAAAACGATTTTCAGCAATTAAACAGTTAAGGCATCACATACAACAGAAACCAATCAAGGCTCTGATACCACTGATGGGTTTTATGCATAAGAACAATCCTATGTGCTCATACAAACCCTAATGCTTGGATCTAGGTTTCTCTATTGTACATGCATTGAATCCAAGACTTGTAAACCCTAATCTAGCATACATAATTCGAAAATTAACTTAATACATCAGATCTAGATGTTTACCTCTTCAAAGATTGGCTTAGATCTTCTTTTCTTCTTCTCTTGAGCTTAGAGTCACAATTGTAACTCCTCTAATGGATCACAAACACCTCAAGCAAGAAGGCAACTTTGAGAAAGGAGGGAGGATGCTAATTTTCGGCCCTAGGGATTCTCTTGGAAGCAAGTGGCCAAAAATTGGAGCCATGGGGTCTTATTTATAGTGCAGGCTGCTAGGGTTTCAGTCTAAACCCTAATGGATACCTTAGCCACCAAGTAGCCCAAGGAACCTTCTGGAATAAGGCCCTTGGACGAAAATATGATGATCCTTCATCATAATTTCGTTCCCCCTTAGTCCATTAGGTTTCCCAGCCCAAAACTCAACTATCACACATCTGACAGTTTATGCCCCTTTATTTAATTAATCTCTTTTAGTCACCAAATTAATTCCTAATTAATTTATGACTAATACTAATTAAATAAATATGATTTCTCCTTTAATACATTATTCTTATAATATATCAATAAACCATAATATCCTCTCTTTTTCCTCAAATTACATTGTCAAGTTGCTTTGGTGAAGGCAACCCAAAAGGACCATGCACAACCGGGTCAAGTACATACCAAATATAGTTACGGGCTTAGACACTAATCCAACAGATACTACAAAGATGAAGTCACATCAAGCCCCCGGATGTTTCCGTCATCTGGTTCGGGGGTGTGACATCAACCATTCATTCATTCATTTCCAAAAGCCATCAAGTATAAAATATTATTAATAGTTATCAGAGTACAAATCGAGTCATAAAATGCAAAACATTGTTGGATGCAATGCAATCACGTCGAGCTCTTCCCTTTGGAACCAGAAGTACCTGAAACATAAGCATAAAACCGTAAGCACAAAGCTTAGTGAGTTTCCAAAATACCGCATACCATACATACAATGGGCATCACCCTGCATCGGGCCCCGCCCGATACAGATCTGTCAGTAACATGCGATGGGCCCCGCCCAACACATTCATCAGGCCCCACCTGGTATACATACAAACTCATATAATACATACAAGAGTCACACAGACAGCTAACATTCCCTAATCATAATCAATGGGTTGGCATTGGTGCCTTCGACCCGTAAATATTGTGAGGAGACTCACCTCAATCTAATGATGACCAAATCACACACACACTGCTGCTATAGGGGTCCTCATACTAAACACATCCAAAATCACCCTAATAAATAATTAGGGTAACAACCCACAATCAAAGGTCCAATTCTTATTCTATCATACTGAGGGTAAAAGACCATTTTACCCTTCCCATACTTGACCCAACAATTCATGGCCCAAAACCCAAATGACCCAAGGTCCAAGAATGACCCATATATGCTTCTGGTGAGTACGCCCCGCGTACCACATTAGTACGCATGGCGTACTGCTCGATCGAAGAAAGGGATAACAGTTGGGACCTGAGACACGCAGCGTACCATGAGGGTACACCTAGCGTACTACTCAACTGTCCAAACTCAACTTTGAGTTCTTAGTGCTTAAAGAACAAAACATCCAATTCACAGATCTAACTCTAAGGGACGTCTTAAGTCATAAAGTTCCTAACTTTATGGCTTTGCATGGCTTATTGGAGTCCAAACGAAAGCCTTAGATTCAGAACTTTACCAAAAGACCACTAACTCATGCATGGAAGAGATATACCCATCAAGATTCGATTTTTATAACTTAATAACCTCAAAAAAAATGATTAGAAAAGAGGCTCAAAGGTTTTGGAGTAACTTCTACTCACAAGATCCTAGCCATGGAACCAGAACAAGCTTAAAACATAACCTAAATCTAGATCCACATTAAAGAACCATCAACATTGAAGGTTTATACCTCTAGAAGAAAGATCAAGGTGAATAAGATATGGATCTACAAGCTCCAAGACAACCAACACTTCTCCAATGAGGTCCTTATTCTCCAAGATGCACCTAGAACACTCCAAAACACTCAAATGCTCAAGAATCTCACAAATGGGGCTAGGTTTTGAGGGAACTGCTTTAGAGGGTGGAGGCTGAAGATAAGAAGGGTTTCCAATAAGTTAAGGTCTTTAAATAGGGTCCAAGACCCAAAAATTAGGGTTTGACCTTGACTTGCGTACGCCCAACATAATCTAAGTACGCCTAGCGTACTCTAAGTACGCCCATCATACTAGAGAGAAACATCGCGATCAGCTTAGCGATGTACACCCAACGTACATGCCATGTACGCCCAACGTACTAGCCAAAACTCATTCCCATTCTAACTTCCAATGGCCATAATGCGTCCCAACTCCGTTTTCGGCATTCTTTATATGCTCAGATAGGTAATGAAAAGCCATACAATTTTATCAACTCTCCTTTGACTTAAAACCTTCTGAACTAACATCCTTGAATCAAGAAAAGGTCCGAAGCATCACTTTTACCATTATACCCTTGGACCCCAAAGTACAAACCGAAAGCTTGAATCATACAACCTATATAATCCACACCCAATTGGGTCTAAAACCTTTCCTTTGAAGTCTAGGGCCCTCACTTGATCCATTAATGTCCATAATTCCCGAAATAGGAAGCTTCTCGAAACCGGATGTTACAATTTAAAATAGTTAACTATAACAATAATTAATAATAACACTAAATTCAACATTTTTTTTCATGCACAAGATACGGATAGAGACCATTGAGATGATGTGGTTTTATTATGTTTATATTTTTACATGTTTAATAGTTATTCATATAACGTGGTTTTGATATACATCTAACTGATCGTGTACTTAAAATAATTTTTTTTATCAACTTAGTATAAGAATTATTATTTTTATAGTTAAGATCGATGACGTAAATGTTTATCTATAACATATATTTTATTTTTATTTTTTAACAAGTAATTATAATCCGTGCAACGTACGAATATTTGTCTAGTTGAAAGAAGAAAAACAAGTAAGGCTTCTGGCTTAACTAGTTAGGACATCTGCAACCTACACTATACTCTACACTAAACTCACTTTTACACTAAATCTATACTAAAAATTTTTGAACCACACACTAAACCTAACACTATATATAGTGTTGGTGAATAGTATAACACAAAATATAATGTTATACTATTCATCCACACTATCTTTTACACTGTATGAGTTGGATAAAATAGAATATACCTAGAATATTCTTTTTAGTATTAAGTGTAATATAATGAGTCTGAGAGAATTTAATCATTACACTATCTTTTACATTATAAATTATAAGTTTCATGTAAAAAAAATAATGTTAAGGGTTAAAGACAGTATAAGGACATGGTTACGGAGAGTGACGATCAAATCTTATCCCCTTCTTTCTTTCACAAAAATCATATTTTCTTGAAACCACATCAACAACCCTCCCAGTTTAGCAAGCCAAAATAAACAAATGACCTCTGAAAATGTCAAAAAGAAGTGTTAACTTAAGCCACATCAATAACCCTTTTAGCTCGATAAAAAATAAATAAATTAGCAGGTTTTTTGGATTTTCTAATTTAAAAATATTTTTTTTAAACCGGAAAACCTTCATTATATATTTTAGTTTTGAATTTTTTTTTCTATGATCTTTCTAAACATTTATAATTGTTTGTAACATTTAATATAAAATTTTATTACACTTATCATTTTATTCTTGGGTTTGGGAGTGTTATTTGTGTGGTTAGTTTCCTTCCCCCTGGAAAGAGGGCTTTTGAGAGTGTAGTAATTTGCAGACTGAGAGTAAATAAGGTTTGAAGCTTGAAGGCATGGCGATGGGGGCCATACATTTCGCAGCACCTTCAGCCTCCGCCTGCATCAGCAACAAGGAATTCAACATCATCTTATGCAGTGGTAACGGAACAAAACGAAGAATTAAGTCGTTTATGACTACTTCCTCTTCATGTAGCAGCGGCAGCAGAAGAAGAAGTGGAAGCGTCGTGATTAGGGCAATCAAAGAGGAGACTAAGCCGAAACAGAGTGATTCTTCTTCTTCACCAGATGTGATAACTCAGAAGTACGGCCTTGAAGCTGGTCTATGGAAGGTACCTTCTTCTTCTTCTTCTTCTTCTTCTTTTATTCATATCTTATTCCTCCAATTTAGACTTACCGTTACTATCGTTTCTTTCGTCGATTGAGCCTGCACCCGAATCTTATTAGTTCTTATTTCAAATTACTTAGCGTTGGAGTAATCATGTCTTGTTGCACGGTAAACTTCAACGTTTGTCTTCGGAATTTCAATTTGGCTATTCCATTCGTTCAATCGAGGAAGAAGATAATGGCGATTTGTAGCCACAAGTTTCATTTTAGGAAATATACTTTAAAAAAGTAGGATTGGTTTTATAATTTTGTGCACATTTTAAAAAAGACAAGTGTCCCTGTGTAGATATTTAGCTCAAAGGAGGAGGAGGAAGATGAGAATGTGGATGTGAAGAAATCAAAAGGGGATCAAGCAAAAGAGCTGTTGACTAAATATGGTGGAGCCTATTTGGCCACGTCCATCACTCTCTCATTGATCTCATTTTCCTTATGCTATGCCCTCATTACTGCTGGTGTTGATGTTCAAGCCTTGTTACAAAAGGTATATTATTAGGGTTTTGAAAGAAATATATGTTTTAGGACCAAAATTTAATTTGCAACCACATTTCAACTGGTTAAACAAATTAGAATAAAATATTATTTTGATCCTAAGATGAAACGTTGTTGCATAACTTGGGAAAAAGATGAAACATTGTTGCATAAATGTGCATCTAACCCTAACCCTAACCCAATTAATTATATTACATGTTTTGCTTGTAAAAATATGAGGTAACATTGATAATATAGTTAATAGATTTGTATGCACAAGACAAATCTACTTAAGTTGTGTTTATTAACATGGAAAGTGGTGTTGTAGGTGGGGATTTCAGCTAATGAAACAGGAGAAAAAGTGGGGACCTTTGCATTGGCATATGCTGCGCATAAAGCTGCATCACCCATAAGATTTCCGCCTACTGTAGCACTCACACCAATTGTTGCTAGTTGGATAGGCAAGAAAGTGGATAAAGATAACTAACTAGCTCAACCATCACTCTGTTCTTGTATTGTATGTACTTTTATACAAAAATCCTTGTTAAGGGATATATATGTATCATATGTATACTGTATACATACCTGTTTTTGCAGCATATATGTAAGGGCTAAATACAGGAAATAACAATCTAATTTCATTTATTTGCATCCATCCTACTTTCATTTCTTATCATTACAACATTATACTATCAATTTGTTTCTTGTTAAGGCGTTGTACTTGAAAATAGACAAGAAAATTGTTGAAATAACTATAGTTGAAGCATTGGGGGTGCAGATATAACATCCTACTTCCATTTCCTTATTACAATGGTATATTCTTAAAAAAAAAAAAAAAAAAAAAAAAAAAAAAAAAAAAAAAAAAAAAAACATTGTACTTTGAAAAACTACGGAGTTATAACATTGTCACTTCAGTTTTTTCTTATTAGAATATTATAGTTTAAAACATCACCATATCTTAACAGTCGATTCAATTTTTATTCTTATCAGAACATTTTACTTACCTAAACCTAATTCCAGTAATGAAGATTGCTTTGTATTCGAATGACATTGTTGTAATGGGTAAACATTTTAAAGTATAATGATGTGTATTAGGGTGCTATAATATACGAATCAACAGAAGTATATTGTTATTTATTGCATTTAACTAGGCTTGATGTTGCAAATCAAATGGATTCAGAATCAACAAGAATTTTATAAGGATACTTAGAAAGTGCCACTTTGCTAAAAGAATCTGGACACACTAAGTTACTAAAATACGCATGTATTGTAATGTAATCCCCCTCCTTGTTCTGTTTGATATCTTACAAAGCCTACTTGATACATGCTGAGAAACTGGAATATTTACAAGGTGCTTTGTCACTAAACAGCAACCAAGTTACATACATGTTCCACTCCACCTAAGTACCCCCAAACTTTTTCTTTGAACAGGTTTAACCACTAGACTTTCAATTTCGTTCCATTGTTGACAAATTTTGTTTTTTGTTTATACTGCTTTGTTTTGTTGACCTGACACGGCTGTGGTGTGTTTTATTGAAACAGTTTCAGTTATATCACCAACATGTTTCAATCAGGATCTAAACGAAAAGATACAAAGATTCACAATACTGGAACAAAACAGAAAGTTAGTTAGGTGGTTAAATATCTTCAAAAAAGGAAAAATAGTGAGGTACTTACTTACGTGGAACAAATATGAAAGTTGGTTACTATTTAGTGACATTGTCCCTATTTACAGACAGCACAGCACAGCACAGCACCTATTGTTATGAATACATTTTGTTTTGTTTCTCGGATCTCAAATCTCAACACCATGTTGTGTAAGTGTCGTGTATTTTGGAGATATCTGTTCTGTTCCCTCCCTCCCTCCAGTGGAGGTGATTGAAGGCAGCCTGACAAGTGTTGTTACCTTTTTGTGTTGTTCAACCCAGACAATCTGTCCCTGTAGGAGTAAGAGTAGGAGTAGGAGTAGGAGGGTTTGCATCTGAAGTTGGTGGGGTGGTGGTGACAGTGACACCTGGCAATGGCATGGGCATGGTGTAGTCATTATGAAGCATGTCCAAATCATTCCATTCAACACTCGCTATTGGCTCCAGAGTTAGGGAACACCATATCATCATCATCATATTTTTGTTAAAAGTAATGAATTGTTTGTTACAATAAATAGCAATGTACTTTCATTAACCCATTTCTTTATTATAAATCTTCATTTCTGACTATCACAGCATTCTAATTTTTTTTTTTTTTTCTAACGCATTGATTTTTGAAAAATCTACCTTATTGTAGCATTCCATTTCCAACTTTTTTTCTTATCAGGACATTTGACTTTAAAAAAATTCTATTATAATGCTGAAGGATTACAACATTGTAATAGGAAGAAATGAAAGTAGAATGATATGGTGAAGAATTCAATGAAAGTAGGTTGCTATTTCTTTGCATTTAAGCCTTTGTAACGTTACTTTTAATGTAGAGAATGAGGACCTTTTGTACGCTACAGAGTCGGACAAGGGATGGAGTAACAATATATATATATATATATATATATATATATATATATATATATATATCACACACACACACACAAGAAGGAAAGGAAAGGAAAGGATACATTCAGTCGTCCATATGTCTGTGATGCTGACATCGGCTTCTGATAAAAGCCAGTAGTCTGCGTCGCTCTGCAAAGACCAAGCAAGGTAACAGTTAGTAGACAGTTTCAATAATGCGGAGGGCATTCATGTCTTTTTCCATTGACATCATCAATCAGATCAGATCAGATCAGCCAGCCGATGGAAAGCAGCTAGCTAGACTTACATCAATATCTGGAACTATCTTCATAATCCCACCGCTAACAAAGTCCTCTGATGTGTGAGCATCAGTTCCAGGCCTCTCATCCATTGTTGTTTCTTTAATCGGATTCTCAACCATCCCCAAACTTGAAGGGATGCCACCATTCATTTCCTCAACCTTCTCCTCAAATTGGCTAAAAATGGCAAATTGGCACAAAAAACCACTTCACATGTTATATATAACAGGGTACAAGGGTGTTTGTTTTACAAGAAATCGGAATACTCAAATGGTCATTCTTTTCTTTATTTCTATTATCTAGAATGAGAAAAGCCCTTTTCTTAAAACAAATCTTTTTTCTGAATAGTATACTTGTAAAAGTGTTTATGAAAACAATTTTTAGGTGTAAAAAGTAAAATATACATACATATAAATTACTAAACAAGTATTATAAATAAGAAGAAGAAGAAACCAACATACTACAATCCTAAGTAATAATAGGGTAGGGTTTCAGTCATTTAATACATATGATATGAATTTCCCCACTGGTGTGGTGGGAATTCCAACACAATTTAATGGAATGGAATGAAATTGAATTCCAATTCCTAAAGCTACAAGACAAGAAAAAAAAAAGGCTTAAAATCGTGCCAAGTGGGCTTGGAGTTGGGAGGAATGTTTAAAGATGGGAGATACAAAAAAACTACCAAAATAGACAAGGAAAGTACTAGGGTACCTACCTGACAAGGTAAACATCAATAGGCCCCATTGTACTCCTCAGAACTATTCTATATCTCCTTTGAAGATGGTCAACACCCTGAATTACAAAACATAACAAAACCAAACTTATTGCAACCTCTATCTATATATGCATATCATATTTCCTTTTAAATTACCTCATCAGGATCTGGAACTTCTAGAGTAGTCCCATGCGGGGCTTTGATTGCAATCAAGGTTTCTTCCTGAACCCATCAAACCCAAAACTCACTCCCATCATTCAAAGCTACACTACTTATATAAAATATATATTTACAAAACTAATTTTTTTTTTAACATTTAAACAAACCCATTAATAGATTAAATCCACAAAAATATAGTAATTACAAAATATTAACAGATCCAGAAACTGAGAGGTAGTACTTTCCTTACGAAAGAAAAAATATATATTTAATTTACCTGGAAGCAGGGCAGGCTCTTAATGTCGTCTTCAGTGACGAAAAGCCACCTAATACATACATGGGTCAATATGTTATTAAATGGAATAGACATGTTGAAAAATCTCTTTCCAATTGAGATAATGTATGAGAGAGTTGTGTTTTTTTTTTCTCATCAATTGAGGAAGTATCTGAGAAAAAAATAAATAAACCCCACTCTTTCAGGGACTTGGGTATTGTTGATGTTGATGAAAGAAAAAAGATTAACGTGGGAAGACTTGTAAGAAAGTAAGAACTTAATGGGAAAAGCCTCCTGTATCAAGCCCTTCTTTTTACATTAAGTTAAAAAGAAAACACCAGCTTAAGGGATTGTTTCCTTGTTAAGTCCTACTCCTGAATGGATAAATTGACTGAACTAGTAATGAAATCGAGTCTGTTTCCCTTTTTGTTATCTGAATTCAAAAAAATGTCTATATTATCCTTCGTTTATTTAATGTAAATATCCTACATATACCATTAAATATTTACCAATGAAGAAAGAAACATAATTTGTTGTTTGCAACAAAACAAAAAGTCGAGATTAACAAATTGCAATAATCAACTATAAATTATTAAACTATCAAAAAAATCATTTAATCACTAAACAAAAACCTAATCGGGAGTGCCAAAGAAAATCAAGAACATAAGCTATCAAAAAACCAAATCGGAGTACCAAAGAAAAATTTAAAACAAACTTTAATCAAAAGCACATGTAATTGAACCATGGGTTAGCAGTGAGGAACCAAGACGGAGATGGTGAAAAAAGAAACATCAAAATTCAAACCTTTATTGGAGGAAATAAATACATGAAACCATTAGAATCAGAAAAAAAGAAAATTTCAAGTGGGGAAGAAGAGTTTTTTTTTAAACCTATAAATTCTTCAATGCGAAAGTTAAAGAAGCAAAAAATCATAGATTATGGCGTCTTAATTCATAGACCCACCCACACCCTAAGTTTTGTATTCATTAAGCTCGTTAAGTCGAAAAGAAACAGCACCTAAGTCTTATCCCCATTAAGTGAAAAGTTAATGCATAACTAACAGAGAAAGGAGGCTTTTCCTATTAAGTCATAAGTTTTTTAAAAAATTTCCCTCATTTGTTTTTCTTATTCAATGTTCCCAAGTGTGCAAATATATTTTAGATGGTTGAAAGAAAGATAAGAGACGTTACTTTTGATTACTTTCGTCTTCACTCAGATCCCTTAACCTCTCTTGCATTTCTCTGTGGCAAATTTGACAAAATAGAGCATTAGGCATTAGCATTGCTATAATATAACTGCCAAGATAACAATATATATATATATATATATATATATATATATATATATATATATATATATATATATATAAACAACCTAACCTTGTTTCCTCATCTAATCTAAGCTCCTCTACTGAAAGATTTTCAACTTCTGCCTGCCATGGAGAAAAAGATAAACAAGCCTAAGAAGGAAGAATATGTTGCATGCAAATGGATTACATTGAATACGAAGCAGGGCATGAATACGGAATTATTTGGTTAATAAGAAGATAATGGAGTAGTTAAGAGCAGATATCTGAACACTCAAGTCAAGGCCCTTCTACTTTTCTTGACCGTTTATAAAATCATTTTCTGAAGAAGAGCAAAATACAACCTACTTTCACCATTTTAGCGATTTGGCAACTAATATTTTTATTATACTGGCAGTTCAGTGGCTAGATAAAAACAGATAATAGTTCCAAGGCTATATCAATAAAATGTTGAAAGTATGTTGTGTTCTTTTCACCATTTTTTTAACAGTCAAAAAAGTTATTTTCCGAGTTAACCAACCGGCTTTGAAAAGAAGAAAAATACAGAGAAGAACAAGGCACTTTCACCATTCCGTTGACTTAGCAACTCGAATATTATTTTTTTAATAATAGTTCAGTGGCTAGATTGATAAAAACAAAAAAAAAATGATAGTTCAATACGTTGTGCTCTTTTTGCCATTTTATAGATTAAGCCATTTAACTGTTGTCTGGAGTAGAGTGATTAAACAATTTTACTTCTTGACTTGTGTCGTGACCGTGACAAAATCATTTTCCTGGTTACACGGTTTTAAAAAGGAGCATAATACAGAAAAACACAAGCTGTTTTCACCATTTCCTCAATTTAGCAACTCAGATACTATATAGTTATTATGATTATTATATTATAACAAGTGGCTAAACAAAATCTACTAAAAATAATAGCCGAACCGAGTGGCTAAATCAATAAAATTATGAAAGTATGTTGCGGTTTTTTGTATTTTGCCCTGATATCAAAAGTCAAAACCAAGTAACTTTGGTCAAAATATATACAACGGTTTAATCAGTGGTTAAATTGATAAAATGGTGAAACTACATATTTTGTCCTTTATGGATTGAATGGAAATGTACCTACCTGTAAACTAGCAATACTCTCATCAACCTCCCCTTTCGATGCATCAAGTCCCCTAGTTTACCAATCAACTTGTTAGAATGTAGCAAGTGTTGTAATAAAAAAAATCAAGAAACATTCCATACTTCCATTGAATCCTGTTCTTTAGCTTTTTCTCTATGAGACCAATTCCTTCTAGCACATTTGTTATATCATAGATGCGCCTCTTTTGTACCTGTAGCAAGTTCATGTGTCGTGTCGTGTCGTGTCGTGTCTGAATAAATGATGTTTAAAAAATAGATTCAATAGAATAGAGTACCTCTAGTGTTTCTGCTGCTTTATTTAGATCAAGAATACCATCTTCTGCATGCTTGATAAGGTTGATGAACTTCTTAGTTAAAAGACCTGATTTTACAAATCATGCTAAATCTTCATAGTTCATATACATATAAACAAAGACTGGACAAACTTTCTAGGGCTATTATATTTATGGGCATTCACGTAATTTGCACAAACAAGGCCTCATCTTGTTCCAAGGAACCTTTTCTGGCGAAACATGAAATTTGCAAATTTTCCCTATCAATATCAGTTTGTCATTGCGCAAACTGATAGAATGTCTTTATATATATATATATATATATATATATATATATATATATATATATCAAATGAGAAAACCTAAAAGGTTGAGAACGCGAGAACAAAGTATATTCATTTGTGATTCCATGTATTCATTTGTGGAGAAATGATAAATTTTTACGCCTTTAATTTCAATTGAAGAGAAAAAGCCATACAACTTCATCCCAATCAAAAATTTATCATTTCTCCACAAATGAATACATGGAATCACAAATGAATATACTTTGTTCTCGCGTTCTCAACCTTTTAGGTGTTATCATTTGATATATATATATATATATATATATATATATATATATATATATATAGAGAGAGAGAGAGAGAGAGAGAGAGAAAAGGTTGGTGCAGTTATTTATGTGTTACCTAAAGAGCTATCATATCGACAGGGGCCAACAGGGGTAAGATTATGTCCTGATGGAGAATCTGCATAATTCAGTTTGCAACAAAAACTGATCACAATATTTAATTCGAGTCGAAATAAAGATTTTTTTTTTTTTGGTGAAGCTCACCAGCATTGGATCCTGCCCTATTGCACTTTCCAATTCTAGGAATTTTTTGTGGTTTTGATGCTTTCCCAGAAACAGGGGTTTGTAGAGAAGTGGTAGTAGGTAAAGTGTTTCCAGGAGTGGGGCTCTGGCTCTGCTCATTAGTTGCATCCCCCTTCCTCTTTAATGGCTAACAAACAAATTTCAACGCATATAATCATCAATTTTCCATTATTCATTACAAAGAAAAATTCTTATTATTGACTATGTATACACATAATAATCAACCAATACTATATGGAAGTGGTTGACCCAACCAAATTATAAATTTATAATTGAAATATAAAACCATTACACTGTTTGTTGTTCACAAAGAGAATGCCTCATAGCTCGGGAAGGCATAAGAATAATAGATTACAATTCAAATTTCAAAGGGAAAGGGTTACTCCATCAACAATAATTTAGATCTGAAATATATCCCAAAACTTTTCACAACATTCATCTGATCATGGCTAAGATGTTGGGGACAGGACTAAACTATATAAAAGTTTTACACTTTTACCTGTGGCCAAAAAAAAAAAAAGTAACAACTTAACAGATAAAGTCAGGGGAAGGAGGCATTCCCATTAACTCTTTTACAAATTTATCTTTACACATTCTTTCCTCCACTATACCAAGCGTGTCGTCATTTTCTCAAATAAATAAATAAATAAATAAAAATGAACGCTTCAACATAGCGTAAAATCCCCCCATTAATCCATAATGGAAAGAAAGAGCAGCACCTAATTTATCAGCATGCACAAATGGTTTGAGGGAGGTTACTTCAGAAAGAAAAGAATATTTGCATTGGAATGGATCAGCAATGTCAGATTTGATGCAACTCAAAAAGACTTTTCACTAATTAAATAAAGATTGATTGAAAGGGGACTATATTAACTTTTATTGGCAACAGGCTTCCATACTCTATACTTTCACATATGTCATCCACTGCCATAATAAAATAAGTAATAAATCATTTCCCGCTACAAAGAAAGAAAAATCCAAAATATGTTTTTACTTGATTAGAATTTGATACCTCAACATCCAGATCCCCAATAATAGTATTAGAACCCGACTAACAAGTTACATCATATCATCGCCAAGCCAATATAACATACTAACAATCCATTGGCCCTGCTCTTGCATTAAGTGTCTCATTCAAGAATACTTTTGCTAGAGTTGCATTGCATATGGTTGAAAATTAAACTGTAAGCATTAGTAATAGATAACAAAACTAAAAAATTTCCATCTTTTATCTAGTATTGTTTTATGGGAACAACCAAGTCCTATTCAGAAGTTAAGTAAGAAAGGAACACCAATGTTTTACATTATTCATAATGATGTCATGCCACTACTTTTCCCAGACATACCTTTTTCTTTAGGTTTAGTCCAAGGGTTGATTACTTTCCTAACATGTAAAGCTTTTGATGATCATAGTAGAATCAAGGAAAATACAGTGTAAATGTTTGCAACAGCTAATATTAAAAACATTACCTAGCAGCATAGCAGAGATGGATTTAACAATTATTGCATGCAAATTACATCCACCTTAAGAGAATTACTTAAGAGTCAATATATATATATATATATATATATATATATATATATATATATATATATAATACAAGTTTAGCTGCCCATGGCCATATATACCCACTAACGTTATATATACAAGACCAGAATATGTCCATATCATACAGCTAATGCTCCCTCCCAATAACAATAACATAAATTTTCGATTGTCTTTTGATTTGTGTGATATTCTAGTGGTTTTGAAACTGCTCAACAAACTATGTTTGTAGTTTGGCTTCTCAACCTAACTAATTACAGTTGAACTCTGCTACGAAGTAAATTATTTCGTCCCTGCTGGAACTTTCATACAACATCTTTCTTGTGTTGTGTACAGTGTACCATGGATAGACAAATGCCCATGTTTCTAAGTTCTAACTCTCACCTTAAAAAGTTATATGAGAAGTAAATAAAAGCCCTTGCCCTTGGCATGGAATTTTATTCTTCCCACAGTAAGCACAGTCAGTTTTAGGGTGGTATCTTTTTGCAGAAACAGGTGTGGGAGTGGGAGTGGGAGTGGGAATGTGAGGCTCTTATGTCAGCCACCTAGCGGGCTGCTATGTAACTAATTTACTTACACCTCAGTCCTCATGTGAAGTTCCAGGGCAGGACAGCTCAGTGGTTCTTGTGTTGTGGGTACTGACTACTGAGCACGTGATGCTCTTGATGTAACCAGCTAAATGGCTGCTAGAAGAATAAATAACCTTTTTGCAGGATGTCAATTTCCTATTAAAACCTGGCATTCTTCAAACATTTCCTTGTAAGTAACACCCTCAGACTCTTAAGCTTTTTCATTGAGCTAGGTTACTTCAATAACAACTAAAAAACTAAATATCTGCACACCTCAAATCCAAGAGCTATAATGATAAAAGCTTGCATTTTTTGACCAAATATATGATTCTAAACTGGTTGTTCTTAAAGATATTTCTATATTATTTTAATCTTTGATAGCATTTTCCAATTTATACAGACTAGTTGCTACTGAGAAAAATATTAGATACCACACCTCCAAAAGCTTGATTAAATTCAAGCATAGTGCTAGGACTAGAACGAAATCAAGATCTTCAGCTCATAGAAACAGAATACAGACAAAAGCCCTGGACTTAAAAGGGAATAGCCAAAAAGTTACCCATATTTGCATGCAGACCGACTCATCCTAGTTAAGAACTCAGCTTTGACGGTTGAGATCCTTGGAGTCGATTTAACTAACAAACTTGATCACACATCTATCTTTGAACCAAAACGAATATCAGGAATTACTAAAATTCAGATATGAACGGAAATAATATAACCCGCCCTCAACAGAAGAAAGTAAACAGATCAGATCTCCAAGAATTTGATAAATTATGAGAAAAGAAAAAACACCATACAGGCAGAGCTGGAAACTAAAGTGTATGCTTACAGGAGTTTTGACGACTATGCCTTCCGATTCGTGATGGGCGGCAGTAGTTGAAGAGAATCGATGATAGTCACCGAAGGGCGGCGGCTTCATTGATGTAAAAGGAAGCTGACGTTTTAAGAAGGAATGATTATGATTTTGCTGGTGTTGCATGATCTGGCGCAATCGTTGACTAATTCGAAGCAAATCAAAACCAACCGCAACTGATTCTAGATGCAATTGGAGTAGAATTGAGAAGAGCGATCGATTAAGCCCTTTTTTGGAGGTCTATTTGGGGGTTTTACACAGTGATCGAATCTGCGAAGAGCAATTGAATTGGGCGGGAAGAAGGAGGGATTGTGTGAGAGAGATCTGGTTGATGGGAAAAGTGAAGAATGATTGGAAAAAGCGGGAAGAGAGAGATAAAGAGAAGACTACAAAAGGGTAGAGAAGGAGGGAATTTGGTTCGGATATGGATGTGGAGGGAAGCTCTTCATTCTTCTTGGTATTATACTTGCAATTCTTTTCCTTTTAAATGCTCTTTCTAACAAGTAAGAATACAAAATTAAAGATTAAAAAACAACTAAACGCGATTTATTTCTAGACCGATCCCACGTATCATAAATGTTTCTAAATCAATAAAGTTGTACTCAGATTTAAACTCCACATGTCATTTATTGGTCTTTATTATTATTTTTATTATATATATATATATATATATATATATATATATATATATATATATATATATATATATATATATATATAGAGGTTCATTTGAGACCACCTATATTTTGTGAGACATAAGGACCAAATTTTAGTCATTGATCAAATTTGATCTTGTGGTTCAAAAAAAACTCTGTTTAAAGCGCTTAATTAAACACTCAATGGTAGATTAGTCAGCTTTTAATCATATAATGAAATCCCCTGATTTACATGATCTTTCCTTAATCAACGTAACATAATCAGATTCGCTCTTTCATCCGTTGATTTCCTCATATGGTTTTCTCAATCGCAACAATATTTTGATTGAATGAGAAGCAAAAAACTTGAGTTTTGTACGTTAATTGTCACTCACACTGAGATGATTTGTGATTTTACAGGCGTATTGAAAGAGATTTCAACAATTGATCAGTAGTTCACATCGATTTCAAGCTTTCACGAGCGACTGATCATCAATTGATATCTTCGATTGAGATCGTTTTCAGCAATTGGAGGTTTCATCGGAATTAGATCTTATCCCCTTCATTTGATGACTTTCAACTTCAGAACTAGATTGAAATTGATTTTTCACCAAAATACGCTTTCATCAAGTTACATAAAACGATGTTAGCAATTGATCATAAGATTCATATCGCTTTCAGCATTTTCAAGCTTCGATTTTGCTTCTTGGTAAGCGCTTTCAACTATTCATCATCATCGTCATCAGATCGAGATCGATTTTCAGCCCCTTCAAGCTTTGATTTTTACTCCTAGATCTTAAATTTTCAATCTAATAATGTATGTACAAAACAGTTACTGTTCTCTAGCAAATTCTCTTAAACTATACATGCATTCTATGTGTTTGATGAAAATCCTAGATGAACAAAGAGTTTGATGTATCATTCCTCTTTCCCACGACTAATGTCTTCTTTAAGAATTGGAGTATACTTCTTAAAATATGAGTCACAATTGGTATAAAACAATGTAATGTTAACTACTTTTATTATATTTACCATAGTTTTGTTAAAACATGTTTTTTTTGTCAAACATAAAAATATTGGAGATGTCTTTTTAGCATAGTTTGGTTTGAATATGCTCTTGTTAAGTTGCAGAAAAGGATTGTGTTAAAGAAAAGACTATATGCTCTTAAATTTACCATATGTAAATTCAGGTGCATGATATACATCAAATGTTTTTAGAATATGATCGTTATTATAGTTTTTTTAAATTTTTTTTCCATCAAACACAAAAGGTTGGATGTCTCTGTTAGCAATGTTTATTATTCTTATTAACGTGCAGTAAGGGGATGTACTAAGAAAGATTATTAAATTCAGAGTATTTTTTGTCAGTGTTTACATTGTGTCTTGTATGATCAATTACATTACATAATACATTGTTATGATGTATAATCACTCATAGACTTCATTTTCAGATATTTGATTGTATCCATACTTGATTCTAACAATTATTTCATTTATGGTTGCAGATAGTTGTAGCTGATGAAGCTCAACTTGAAAGGAACTTGAATATTTCAAGCTATAAGTTTTCAACTACAAGTGTCAAGATTAATAAATATGTAATAGATTTTATATGTCACAAACATGTAATATTTTTTTATGGTTTTTGATGCATTGTTATGTGACTATAACTTTGTAAGATCCTTTTGAGATTATTCATCATCCCTTTATCTAACATGACAACCCAATGATCGAGTTTTATGGTTTTCAAATTATCAGTGTTTATCTAATCATTAAGATTCTTTGTTTTAGTTTCATCCACTATGTTGGCTTTTGATACTGTTATTTTATTCGATTCATTTGAATAAACAAAATTAATGTAAGATATTTAGAATTCAACTATAATATGAAAATTATACCATAATAAACAACACATTAATCATTAAACTAACAATATCCTTGTAACTTTAATTTTTAATTTTAGAATATTACGTGTTCTAATATCAGAATATGAACGTAATTTAAAAATATGACACATACTTTAAGAATATGAAAAATAATTTCAAAATATTTCACATTACTTAACTGTTAATCAAGTACTATCACAATACTTCACAAAAGATATTCAAACCAAGTTGTTTTCAACAAAAAACAGACTATCTAAAATCATATATTACATATTATATAACAAAAACGTTAGAAGCAAATTGTTTCCAATAAAACCAGAATGTCTAAAATGATAATATGACACATATTTTCATAATATTTCACATTACCTTACAGTATGTCAAGTGCTATCACAATATTACACATTACTTTAGTGAAAGGATTAAAGCAAGTAGTTTCTAACAGAATAACATCTAATATAAAAAAGCAACAAATGACTCGTCAAATCATATGTGTATAATATCAAGTTATCAAGTAAAAATTTATAATATTAGAATCCTTACATAGCATAATTACATATTACACATTACAAAATATTATAATAATAGACTTTAATATCAGAATATTGCACACAATTTCGAAATATTACATCTTAACAAACTAATATTAAATATGGAACATTTAGAATAACTAGAATAATAACATATCAATAAGTATTAGAAAACCCAAAATTTAATTAGGTATTTCTATCAGAATACTCTACATGTAACTTATAATATCCTACAACATTATTTTGTTAGAATATTCTAAATATAAGTTTTGAAAATAGACAAGTTCAGCTCTAAGTAATGTCCCTATTTATAGAAAACATGAAAGCACACATAAAATTACAAGGACTAAACAAGTACGCTTCGTTACATAAATGCCTTGTAAAATAAACTTATGACTTCGACATATTACAACAGGTCTTCGACCCTTACATTGTCCCCCTTTGTAATAATGTCGACCATCTTCAGTTCAAAAGAATTTGTATCGCATACAGCATCACCCTACGAATTTCAGAATACCAAGAAATGATATTCTTCAACTATTTCTTGTCGCCTTTGTTATTCTTCTTGCAGCTATTCATACGAACAATGAAATTTATATACTGGGACGTTGTGTATCTCTCCACTTCGCAAGCTTGGAATAAGAATCTCTTGGCTTTTCCATTTTTGTCTTTTCCTACGAAGACCATCCCAAAAGGCTTCAAACATATTTTCCCATCAGCATACTTCTTCAACTCAGGTTGAGTCTTCGTTGGTTCCATGGGTACTTTCACTTCTAACCCCTTCGTAGTTGCTAACTTCACATCCATTAGGGCCAAACACTCATAGTAGTTATCTATGAATATTTTGATGTGAGCTAGACCAAGACGAAACACTTCTGGATTAGTCTCTCGAAGATACGAAGCATCTTTGTCTTTCAGAAGTAATGCAACTTGTATAAGATCATACAAGTTCATTAATGGAAAATCGGCAATTAAGAAATTACACCCCTGACCATTCGCCCTTGCAACGTAAAATCGAAGGTTCTGCATCATGTCTTCGAAAAGAACATCCTTTTGAATACTGATCACCTTCTTGATCTTCACGAGTGACCAAATCTCCTCTGGAAGTTTCCCTAACACAACATGAAACCTGAGCTTCATGTATGTGTAATCATCATCATTGTCGAACTTCTCAGCAATTTTGTACTGAGCCATGATGAACATCATTTTGTTGATTGGGAAATCCAGTTGTCTCATATCCGTATTAACAACTGCATAGCTCTGCTTCGGCTTCTTCTCAAAAGCATACATATGGTTATATGCAACTTTAGCTTCGATTGTTTCATAGTTGTAATGCTTTGCAGGATCACCCTTGTTCATTCCAGGTGGGTCACTTGCAAAAAGACTTAAAATGCTTTGTACAACTCTCAATTTCTCAAGCTCAGCTTCAGTTTCAGCTTTCTTCTCCTCTTTCGATTTTTCGACCATAATTGTTTTTCCTCTATCTTTGACCGCAAAACTATCAACAACCTCCTTGGGCTTCGAACTGCTACCACCTTCCCCAATCACAATTCCTTTAGAAATTGGTCTTGGAATTAGCTTCGTTGAAATTGGCATTGCTGTCACAACTGTCGAAGTAACAGGCCCCGTAGTTGAGATAATTAGCTTTGACACTGGAATTGTTGTTTGAAAAATCTTCCCAATAGTTTTCACACTTTCATGCGAACCTTCACTAACCTTCGCATTACCAACCTTCTTCTCTCCCCCTTGCACCCCTGTGACCATAGGTGGGGCATCTGTTGGTAGTAAACTGGAAAACTTGGATAATGGAGCTAACTGTTTGTGCAACACAGCCTCGAACTGAGAAAACTTCTGAGACAAGAATTCTGGAGTTATTATCGAAGAGGCAACAGGTGTGGTAGACAAACCCTTTAACTCCTTCAACAAAGAAGTAAGCTCCACAAAGCTTCGACTGTTATATGTTGAAAGTTGGGTAACTTGAGGACTCAAGCCTTCATACAACTTGACATACTTTGTGACAGCCTCACAAATAACATCCACTTTTTGATTTAGAGATGCATAGTCTTGTTGCGCACTAGCAATCTCTTTGACAATGTCTTCACGAAGTTCTTGAAGCTTGAGATTGACATCTTCGCGAACTTGCTTCACATCTTTAATGAATAAGACATGTCTTTCTTTAGCTACCCTTCGTAGGTCTTTAACTTCACTCACAAAGTTCGAAGACTGAGACTTCACCCGCAATTCGTTACACTTATCACTTTGATCCGCCTTCTCCAAGATTTTAGACTCAGAATCTTGAATCATTCCAAACACTTTATTAACCATTCTGGCTTCGAATGCTTTAAGCATAACATCCAATTCCAAACTTGAAAGAGATTGACTTCCCCCCATGTCAGCTTGAGATTGAATAATAGAATTCATCTTCTTATTTAAAATCTTGAATTGCTTCATTGTCATTAACATGTTGTCGGGGTAAGTTTCTTATTCTTCGTCAAATTCCATCTCTTCAAACGTTCCCCCAAAACCCCCTTCGTCAACATCAGTATCCTCAGTATTTCGAAGTGGATCAGTGGTTTGCGATGAGAACAAAGTTGTGATGGGTTGGGTGAGAATGGTTTCAAAGGTGGGTGAGTTTGTAGTGTTTGAGATAGGAATAATGAATGGTGGTACAGAAACAAAAGTAGCAGAAGATACAGGAATACCTTAAGTTGAAACAACAAGTTCTTTATTCGTATTTCCTTCACCCATATTGACATTTACATTCGTATTAGATACGTGTGTATTGATGTCTGAAGTTCGAACCTCCTCAAGAATTGATTCAGTTAACGAAACTTCGAGTGGTGTGACCGTAGTCTTCTCAGGAATAGATGTTGATTGGAGAATTGTAGCTTCAGGAGTTTCAGGTACTTTCTCCCCTTTGGATGATTCTGCTTGAAGAACCATCTTTCTTTTCTTCAATTTCTTCTTCGAAATATGTGTAGCAACATCTTCAGCTCTTCGTTTCTTGGAAGAAGGAGAAACATGAGCTAGAACCTCACGAATGATAATGCCTTGATGATTCAAATATGGTTTACGAACCATCGAAGAAGACTTAAATGAACCATCGGAAAGCTTTCGTGATCTATGAGACTTTTTCTTTACCCTTCGAAAAATACCTGATTTTGAAGGCATCGTTTCTTTTTCTTGAGTATCAGCAACAGGCTCCACCGGATCAACCACAATAGTCGAAACTTGTGCATCTGGCTTCGTCGGTTTTGGTGATTGCTTTTTCTTTGGCTCTTGTACTGGTTTCTGAGGAGTAATTGTTACATCCTTCTTTGACTTGCGAGACTTCTTCGAAGGACCAGCTGTTTCTTTTGGTAACAACTTCCCAGAGCCATCATCCGGATTGATTGTTTATAAGTACTCCATTAGAACCAAATTCTCCAAGTGCGATTTCTGGTTACGAGAGGTCCATTTCTTAGGACACCTCGTCAACCAGAATGGGATATTGGTCGATCCGGCCAAGATTGAGGCGGTGATGAGTTGGGAGGTGCCGAGATCCCCCACCGAGATCAGGAGTTTTCTAGGGTTGGCTGGCTACTATCGGAGATTTATCAGGGATTTCTCCAAGATCGCTGTGACAACCCGAAATTTTCAATTGTTTTAATTCCGCAGTCAAGCACTTCAAAAATTAGCCAAATTTATCTCAAAACATTTTTAGCCAGATTTAAGCCCGTTTGAATATTTTATTTTATATTCGTCAAGGGCAACCAAAAATAAGGAAGTGTAAATTTAGAGTTGCCGTGTTTAACGTAAGTCGCGAAACTCCAAAAATTTGGAGTTTACGGACGTAAAAACGGAAATTTACGCCCGTAAAACCCGAAGAGTATAAATATGACACTTAGTCATTTTCTCTCACTTTTCCAACTTCCACCTCAAGAACACTCAAGAAACTCTCTCAACTATCATAAAATCTTCCCGTCAAATCCGCCAAAACGTAAGTGTTTCTTGCCTATATTTGTTCATATAACACTTAATCTAGTGTTTTTACATCACTTCATCCATGGATTTCGATTTTTGCTTAGATCTTCAAGTGTTCATCAAGAACACCAAGAACACACACTAGTGTTCTTGGCCAAAAACGACCATCCAAGCTTCTAGAACGTAAGTATACTCCCCCTAGCTAGTTATATGCTTAGTAATCCATGGGTTAAACACCAAAAACCCCCCAATAACAAGGGTTTACGGTTTGGGGATGCCACCCAAAAACCGTAAACACCTCCAAAAGGTGTTTTGATGCCCCAAACTCCTTCCAATGCTTGGCTAATGAACTAGAAACTCACATGCATGATCTAAGAACCCCAAAAACGTGAAAAGAAGGGAAAAACATGAGTTTACGGTTTGGGAAGGTCTCCCAAAACCGTAAACACCTTCTGAGGGTGTTTAAGTGCCCTTAACACCTTCCAATGCTTGTATAAGTGACTAGAACCTTGCATGCATAGCCTAGAAACACCAAAGCACTAAGGAAATGGACCAACATGGGTTTACGGCCGTAAACCCATGTGTTTACGACCGTAAACACCCAAGGGAGTGGTCCAAGGACCGTAAACTCCAAAAGGTGTCCATTTTGAGCCCTAGTCACTTCCTTAGCCCTTGATTCGAGTCTAGCATAATTCCTTGAGTGATATAAGACCTTCAAACACCCAATGACACCACTTCCATGAGTTTACGGCCGTAAACTCATGGGGGAAGTGGTCTTAGAACCGTAAACACCCCTAAGGGCCCTCATTCAAAGTGTAAACTCCATAGTGAGGCCATACACCCCTTAGAAGCAACCCTTAGCACTCCTAACACTTGTGGTAAAGTGTTTCCATGTACTAGAGTGTATAAGCTTACTTAATTAGTTATTAAATAACTAATTAGATACATAAATGTATCATTACATGTTCATTAGGATCGGAGTGTGCATCCAATTCCTCACTTGACACTTAAACATCCTATATCATCCGTTCATCCGAGTCACCCACGACAGGTGAGTTCATACCCCTACATTTTCCGTATTTTAATGTTTTCAGGGGGGGAATACAAGCAAAAGTACAAGGAAACTTGTGCTCAATTATATTATTTTGTTTAAAATAATTCCATGATTAGTATGCTTTCAAACACAGGAAAACTGTTTTACCACCCGATTTAGAAATCAACTCGTAGAAACCGTTTTCAAAACTAAAGCATGAACTTATGAATCTTGTCCTAAATTGTGATATTTTACAAAGGATTCATACCAACCATCAACAAGATTTTTCTGTATTATTACTTGTAAGTTTGTTAATCTAAGGATTGGAGACACGTCCTTGGTAACACTCCACCGGATTCGTGAGTGTAGGACCATTCTTGTAACCAGAATCTCCTAGGGAGAGCGTGACTCTTGTGTATAGATCTATACGGGACTGACTATCCCGCACCTTGCTGCTAGCTACAGTGGGACCATCAGGTCTACGGGTGACAAAGTCATATAAAGATATTGACCACCGTACGTGTCATATCTAGTTTAATGTATGGTTATGAAACTCGCAACCTAGATAACAGAGATTTACTTTTGGTAATAATGAACCTAGTGAACTAACCTCAAAGTAATAACTGTCTTGATTACTAGAGGGTATCAGTAGTACCCTTAGGAATTAGTTCACTACCTACTTTATTAGTTTTATTTATGTAATAAGGCTAATACGACTCTCAGCGAACAACCAGGGTTTTTCAAGGAAAACTACACCTAACGATACAAGTATGGTAGATACTTGTACACTTCTTTTCGGAACCGATAACCAACCATCATCTTTCATAAGAAAACATAAGGTTTTCTTGGGATAACATAACCTTTCATAAACAGTGGTTTATCATATAACTAATGAGAAATCAAACATCTTTCATAAGAAAATATAGGATTTTCTTGGTAAACAACTTTTCAAAGAATCATAGAAACATATCTTTTACCAGAATCAACTGCTTATGAACTCACCAGCTTTATGCTGATATATTTTAAAACTGCTTGTATTCTCAGGGCAACCATAGACAGGTACTCATGTCAACTTTTGGAGAAGACGGAGCGTTTTGGAGTCACGTCTTTTACTTTTGCTATAAACTGATATGTAAAAACTTGTATTAACACAATGTAAATCTTTTTATGTATGTATTCAATGTTTGGTTGTGTTTACTATGCTTACTATGATACAACTGTTGTGATACTATGCATGACGTCACTCCGCCCCGGAACGTTTCCGCCTTCGGTTTCGGGGTGTGACAATCGTCGTGCCTCTCACCAGGTTGAACCGGAAGGGTGTGGCTTTTTCGTGGGGACCGGAGCAGCAAACCTCGTTTGAGACACTTCGCCAGAAGTTATGCGAAGCCCTGGTGTTCGCCCTCCCGGAAGGGATGGAGGATTTTGTGGTGTATTGTGACGCATCGATATCAGGGTTGGGTGCAGTACTTATGCAGAGGGGGCATGTGATAGCGTATGCATCGAGGCAGCTGAAGCCTCATGAGACGAGGTATCCCACCCACGATCTGGAGTTGGGGGCAGTGGTGTCGCCCTCAAGATCTGGCGTCACTATTTATATGGGGTTCGGTGTACCATATACACGAACCACAAGAGCTTGAAGTATTTGATGGATCAACCCAATCTGAATATGCACCATAGGAGATGGTTGGACGTGGTAAAGGATTACGATTGTGAGATCATGTACCACCCGGGCAAAGCTAATGTTGTAGCTGATGCCCTGAGTCGCAGGGAGGAGAGTGCCCCGATACGAGATGTTTGTTTGAGATTGACAGTGATGACTCCGGTGTTGGACACCATTCGGGAGGCCCAGGCAGAGGCCCAAGCGGGTGATTGGACAGGTACCTGAGTTCGTGACCGATAGCCGTGGGCTTATGACCTTTCAGGGTCGGATTTGGGTGTCGTATGCAGGCGGGACGCGCACCACTTTGATGGAGGAGGCGCACCGATCGAGGTTCTCGATCCATCCCGGGGCCACTAAGATGTATTTGGATCTGAAGAAAGATTACTGGTGGCCCTGTATGAAGAGGGATGTAGCATGGTTTGTTGAGAGGTGCTTGACTTGTCGCAGGGTTAAGGCTGAGCACCAGCGTCCGCACGACAAGTTGCAGCCACTTGAGGTTCCCCAGTGGAAGTGGGAACATATTTCCATGGATTTTATCACCAAATTGTCGAGGACTGCGAGAGGTGTCGATGCAATTTAGGTGATCGTTGACCGGCTGACGAAGAGCGCCCATTTCCTTGCTATCAGTGAGAGCTCTTCTGCTGAGAGGCTGGCAGAATTGTATGTGAGAGAGGTGGTATCGCGGCATGGAGTACCTATCTCGATCGTGTCGGATCGAGATGTGCGTTTCACTTCCAGGTTCTGGAAGAAATTCCACGAGGAGTTGGGTACGAGGTTGCATTTCAGTACCGCATACCACCCACAGACGGACGGTCAGAGCGAGCGGACGATTCAGACGCTCGAGGACATGCTTAGGGAATGTGTGTTGGACTTCGGAGGAAGTTGGGACACGTATCTGCCGTTGGCTGAGTTTTCTTATAACAACAACCATCATTCGAGTATCGGTATGCCTCCCTTTGAGTTGTTGTATGGGAGGAGGTGTCGGACTCCCATCTGCTGGGGAGAGGTCGGACAACGAGTGTTAGGTAGCACTGAGTTAGTACTCCAGACGACAGAGCAGATACAGCAGGTCAGGCAGAGGTTGTTGACAGCTCAGAGTCGCCAGAAGAATTATGCGGATAGGCGACGATCCGAGCTCGAGTTTCAGGTGGGAGACTTCGTGCTCCTGAAAGTATCTCCTTGGAAAGGAGTGATCCGATTTAGGAAGAGGGGCAAGCTGGGGCTCCAGTACATTGGTCCGTTCAGGGTAACCGCGAGGGTGGGCAGGGTAGCATATCGTTTGGAGCTACCTGCGGAGTTGAGCCAGATTTATGATACCTTCCACGTGTCGCAGTTGAGGAAGTGTATAGCCGACGAGTCGGCGGTGGTGCCATTGGAGGATATTCAGGTAGATGCGAGCCTGAATTATGTTGAGAGGCCAGTTGCGATAGTCGATCGAAAGATCAACGTTCTGAGGAACAAGGAGGTGCCCCTGGTTCAAGTCCAGTGGCAACATCGGAGAGGGTCCGAGCTGACTTGGGAGCCGGAGTTGGAGATGCGGGAGCAGCATCCAGAGTTGTTTGCTGAGCAAGACTTCAAGGGCGAAGTCTGATTCTAGTGGGGGAGAATTGTAACATCCGGATTCCCAGGTATCTTATTTTAAGTATTTACCTTGAGTATTAGAGAGGGACTCGGCGAGTAGGCGCTCAGACTCGCCGAGTAGGATCGCGAATTCTTGTCTGGATTAATGAGGGACTCGACGAGTCGATGCGTGGACTCGGCGAGTCCGCGCTGTAAAGTGAAACCCTAAATCTCAGGGCCTGAGCCCTATTTAAAGGCCTTTATGGCCTCCATTTGCGGCCACTTCACCCCTGAGAAACCTTAGAGAGCAGAGAGATCGTTTGTGGTGCAAGAGGAAGGCTAACTCACCATTTCTTATGTGTTTTAGCAAGAAGGAAGGAGGTAGAACAAGCTAGGCTGATTGTGGAGCTTGGATCTGTGTTGCTCACACTGAGATTCACGTTTTGAGGTACAAGTTCCTTCCCATTTCGTGTATTTGATAGATTCCTTGAATCTAGGGTTTCCTTTACACAATTTTGAGTTAGATTGTGAAGCATATGAGGTCCCTTTGGGTATAGATGATAGATCTGGACCTTGAGAGGTCCAAAAGGTCCCAAGCTTCCAGCTTTATGAGGTTTCATGTGAGCCTTGAGAGTAGAACCCCATTTTAATGGTTATTTCTTCATTTTTGGTCTTTTAAGCATTGCATGAACGTAAAGTTTGAACCTTTACGTGACTTTCGAGTGTTAGAAGGTTGGATCTACGGGTTGGTGAAGCAGATCTGACCTCAAAAGATCTTTTGAGAGTTTTCATGGGAGGAACTCGCCGAGCCCATAAGGGACTCGACGAGTCGAGTCGGGTTGCCCCGCGACTCGCGACCTGTGACGACCCATGGAGTACAGGGTTGAATCAACGAGTCAAGTGAGGACCAGGGGTGAAGAGGACATGCATGTACTCGCCGAGTCACTCTAGTGCACTCGGCGAGTCTGGTCAAAGTTTGACCATTGGCTTTTGTTGACTTTTAGGCTTTGGTCAATGTTAGGGTCTTTGAGCCATGAGAGGGGTAAAATGGTCTTTTACCCTTCTGAGAGTACTAAGAGAGGGATTAGTCTAGCCTTGAGGGTTGTATTGATTAGAGTGCTTATTCCATGTGATTAGGTAGGGGCTAGGCCAGATTTTACCGAATTCGAGATTTACCGAGTTACCCGAGGTGAGTCTTCTCACTATACTTTACCTAGAGTGGTAATTAGAGTTATATGACAGAGTATCTTGTGTGTTATTTATGTGATTGTGATACACTGCATTATTTCTATGTGATTCATGTCGTGTATGTTCCAGAGTTTACAGAGTTAGAACCGAAAGGTTCATAGAGTTAGGACCAGAGGGTCTACAGAGTTAGGACCGGAGGGTCCACAGAGTTACAGCCTCGAGTGGCTAATATGTGTTATATGTGGTATTTTGGGGAACTCACTAAGCATTTATGCTTACAGTGTTTTGTGTTATGTGTTTCAGGTACCAGTGAGGATCGCGGTAAGGTGCCAGCATGATCAGTACACACTATTGGAGTTTATACATTTTGATCTTGGGATGTGTCTTTATGGATTTGATATGTGATATATTGAGAATTGAGAATATTTATGAATGAAATTATATCTTTAAAAGTGAAAAATTGTTTTGAAAATTACGTCATTACACTCACACTGGTACCCTACCTCGGTGTTGGTACGACAACATTATCTATTTTCTGTTATGATTGGATCACTCGGTAACTTACTCACACTGGTACCCCACCTCGGTGTTGGTACGGCAGCATTAACTATTCTTCTTTTACGGGTAACATCGGGTTGTCCGGGGACATTCTATATACATTCTCTTCATTCACTTTTGACATTCTATTAAACAATAACACACATGCATTAATACAAGATCAGACATAAACATACCAAACTATTTTAAGAAAATACAAGATTTTCTTGTGATTACAAAGTTATACAAATCATTTTCTCAAATATACTTATGAACTCACCAACATTATATATGTTGACGTTTTCAAAATAACTTGTATTCTCAGGGACTCGTTAAGTAGAAGAATCAACAAGAATAGGGGATTTTGTTTTGTGTACTGTCAAACATCATACATTGAATGTTTTTGTCATGTTATTTAAAAGATTGTACTTGATGTAAACAATGGCAGTTGTATTATATTATGCATGGTAATGATGATGTTATGTTTCATTTATATTCACTGTAATGATATTTCAAGATGAAGTCACGCACAAGCCCCCGGACGTTTCCATCATCTGGTTCGGGGGTGTGACAGATTGGTATCAGAGCATTGTTTATAGTGAACTGGCATATCTAACCATACAAGATATGCAACTATAAATACAATGGGACTAAACTACTCTGAACATAATAATTAAAATACATACTTATGTGTGCATTTTAGAGTAATAACACAACAAGAACAGTAAAAGTCTTTGGAGGATTTGAACATCGCTATTAAACCCGGGCAGTTATGTAATCGTATTGGGGGTGAATGTAGCCTGATCAGCTACATTCATTCAAAATACGACCAACATGTGTTCGGGAGTAATTGTGATGGACAATGAATAAAAAACTTACCATTTAATTATCCAAAGAGCTTATAGAATCAAACCTAAACAAAATTTAAATACTATAGGAGTATTTGGTATGCTATTTGTTTCTAGTAATTATACCCCTTCGTGCAATACACTATAGAAGAGCATCATTAGCCAGGAGACCCCTATTTCCCTAGTCAGGGGAATGCAGGGTGGCTTGACCCAGAATAAGACTCAAAGGAAGAACCAGAGGAGGAACATGAAGTAGAACTTACAGATGAACCCGCCGAGCCAGTAGTGAACCTCGAAGAGGAAGAGCTCGAGGGCGCTGATGATGATGACTCGGATGCAAAATCCGATGTCATCAATCCTCCATACAGAGCCAAAGTACCGGCTTATCGTATGGGCCCCGATGGCCCCACACCCCATGGGTACACGATCTCTGGAGATGGAGTCACCAGCAGGGGATACGACCACACTACGGTAGGAACCGAGGTCTCTTCGATCTTAGTCATAGAGGACCAGCTGACCGGGCCCTTCCAGTCATGGTCTGGTACACCCGAGACGTTGGCAACCAAACTCAGGACACCCTAAATCAAACGGACTAAATGCGGTTGCTATTGAGAGAGATGACAGACAAACACAAGAAGTGAATGGAGACTCCAGAGCAAGACAGTTTAGTTTAAGAGGTACGACTACGAGATACTGAGCGACAAGTAGCTCGTCTCTGAGGTGCCTCCACTTCATCAGAACCACCACCAGACACTTACCGCCACGATTAGGATCAGCCTTTTCTTCCCCCCTACTATCCGATATGACTCTCTTTCGACTACTAAGACGGTACTTACCAATGAAACAATTATGTGCTATCTTTATTTCATGTTATTGCATAAATTCAATTATATGCACAAGCGAACCCTCGAAACCGCTAGATACTTAAGGACCTCGGAACCAAAAACAACCCATATACTCTAAGGATAGACGTAACGATCGTGCCAAATTTGCGATTACCTACTACCATAAATACATCATAGGGATGTAGTTGGAAACAGTTAGAATCATACGACAAGACACAAAATTTATAGAGTACAACCAGGAATGACGATCACTACTTGCGATCTGGTTTATCATCATGCAGCAGGAAAATGTCATCCCACAGAAATAACAAGCACACCCACGAGACACCGCTCCTGAAGATGGACTCTGATACATTCCAAGCTGCTGTAACAGCGGCAGTAACCGCTGCTATGGCACAACCTAACGCAAACAACACCAATAGAGGTGGAAATAGCATCGATAACTCCAGTCGTAGGAACGAGCACGGAAACCAACAAGTGACAGCTTATCAAGGCACTCTAAACCCCAAGCTTAAGAACAGGAAGCGGAAGTCTGGAAGTAAGAGAAAGGGACAGCCCACTCAAGGGTTCTCGAAGAAGCAACATGTTGTTGTTGTCCATGCGACCATGACCCCTACTACATCAACACCAGCAGAGCATATGCTGGAAGTCTTCCAAAATGCAACCAGTGCAATTTCCATCATAAGGGAGCCTGCCGGGAGCCGCATTGTAAGAAATGCAACCGAAAGAGTCACACCACCAAATACTGTAGAACTTATCCACGACAGAATCGTCAGCCAAACAAAAACTACAACAATCGCAGCAACCTTAACGACAACACCAATGATGAGACCAGTCACACCTGCTATGGGTGTGGAGGAACCGGTCACTTCAGGCGCAATTGCCCCAAGGATAACAATCAAGGAGCAAAAGGATCAGGAAGGGTCCTGACCTTGGGTCAAGGCGAAGTAGTCCAAGACCTGACAGTTGTTACTGGTACGTTCCCACTTAACAACTCTTTTGCTTGCATCTTACTCGATAGTGGAGCTGAGCGAAGCTTCGTTAATAACAAATTCGAGCACTTACTAAAACAACAATCCTAGAAGCTAAACGAAGCCTTCACGGTGGAGATGGCTAATGGGAAAAACTGAATTAACCTAGGATATCTATGTAGGGTATACCTTAACACTAAACAACCATTCATTTCAAATGAATTTAATGCCAGTAAATATTAGGAGTTTTGATGTGATAATCGGCATGGTTGGGTTAAGCCCCCACTGTGCTGATACTATGTGTCGCGAGAAGGCCGTTTGCCTTCACCTCCCCAATCACGAAACTCTAATAACCTATGGTGATAAACCTTGCGCCAATCCTCGTCTTAACTCATGCATTAAGGCACAGAAGTTCCTGCACAAGAAGAACTACGTTTTCCTCGCTCACGTTGTGGACAAGGCCAAGGAAGAAGTAAGCATACAAGGTATTCCAGTAGCATGCGATTTTCCGAATGTATTTCCCAAGGAACTTCTGGGAATACCCCAGAGAGACAGGTCGAATTTCGAATCAACCTCATAACGGGAACCACATAAATTGCCAATTCATCCTACAGGGTAGCTCCCGCCGAAATTCAGGAGTTATCTAGTCCATTGAGAGAATTGTTGTGCAAAGGATTCATCGGACCAAGCTTCTCACCCTGGGAGCTCCGGTGTGGTTCGTCAAGAAGACGGATCCTTCAGAATGTGCATCGATTTTAGGGAATTGAATAAGCTCACTATAAAAAACCGATACCCACTCCCTCGGACTGACGACCTATTTGACCAGCTCCAAGGAGCTATCTACTTCTCCAAAATAGATCTAAGATCCGGTTATCATCAACTCCGAGTCCGAGAAGAGGATTTTCCAAAAACTGTTTTCTGAACTCGATTCGGCCATTTCAAATTCGTTGTGATACCCTTCGGTCTAACGAATGCTCCCACGGTATTCATGGACCCTACGAACCGAGTTTTCCCAACCATTCCTAGTCAGCCTTTTCATTATTTTCATCAATAACATACTCATCTGCTCACGAAGCAAGAACAAAACACTGTCAACACCTACGACCGGCCTTGGAAAGCATCAAAGCCGGAGAATATCGCGAAGGAAGCACTGCATGGATCGAGATAACGGAATTACTCAAAGATTTTGACAGTCACTTCGGAAGGCTATGGGAATACAGCTAGTCATGAGCATTGCTTACCACCCTCAAACCAATAGCCAAAGCGAACGGACCATTCAACCACTCGAAGTCATGCTCCAAGTCTGGGTGTTTTAATTCATCAAGTCATGGGATACCCAGTTGCCTTGATTGAATTCTCATACAATAACGGCTATCGTACGAGCATCAATGTTGCCCCTTTCGAGACTATTTATGGTCATAAATGCAGATCACTCGTCAGTACTCTCACGGGACCAGAAAACCATTTGTGAAACGACAGAGAAGATAATCCAAATCAGAACTCAAGTTCAAGCATCATGAGATAGACAGAAGAGTTATGCTGATAAATAACGAAAACCTCTGGAATTCCAAGTCGGAGGCCGGGTACTATCGAAAGTCTTTCCCTAGAAAGGAATGATTCACTTTAGGAAACGGAAAACTGAACCCGCGATACATTAGACCGTTCGAGATTCTTGCCCGGATTGGTCCAATGGCTTATAGGCTACAACTACCTGCCGAACTCAGCAACGTACACCCTGTGTTCAGCGTCTCGAATCTGAAAAAGTGCCTATTGGGCAAAACTCTTATCATTCCTTTAGAAGAGATCGAAATAAACGAGAATCTCCTGTTCATCGAAGAACCAGTCGAGATAATGGATATGGAAGTGAAGCGTACGAAGCAAAGTCGTATACCAATTGTGAAGGTTCGATGGAACGCAAAGCGTGGACCGGAATTCACATGGGAATGCGAAGACCAGATGAAGCAGAAGTACCCTCACCTATTCCATCGTTCATGATCCTACCTTTTGAAAGAATTTCGGGACGAAATTCCCTCTAACGGGGGGATGATGTCACAACTGGCATTTTTGCTAGGGAATTCTATTCTCATGAAACCATCATCTGTTGTAAGGCTTGTACTCTAAGTGAATACTACACTCTATGCTCGTTCAAATACATCTCATATGGGCAAGTAAGGGTTGGAAACCCTAGAAATCCCGGCTCAAGTTCATTATGGACTAGGATTCTCTTATTGGGCCTAAGGGACCAATAAATCATCAATTCTATAACATTTTGGACCATTTGGGCCTAGAATGATTCATTCTAACCCTAATGGGCCTTTTTGGGCCATAAGAACTCCAATTAACCTTAATAGGCCTTAGAACCCCTTGTTTTATACTATTGGGCCGAGAGATACCCTAAAGGCCCAATGGGCCGAAAATTGTCTCTATGGGCCTCATGATTTCGAACAAGCCAAGAGATTGAGCCCAATGCTATTTTCTTTCACTTCATTTGGCCCATTTTCGGCCCATGTGTGTAAAAATTTAAAAAAATGGATAATTAACTTAAACCATGCCACCTCATTTTTATATATAGGATAACAATGGATTATACATAACATATATCCATAAACTTCTCATATCTCTATGCAACCATCACCTCAAGACTCTTCTCCTCTCTCTCTCTCTCTCTCTCTCTCGCTCTCTTTATCTCTCGTCCGAGAATAGCACACACACATACACACTTCACTTGCAAAATTTCTCTCTAACACTCTCAAGAATATCCCACTTCTTCCACAAAAATTTCGAGATTTGGTGTGTGTCTTCAAGAGGTTCTCATCTAGATCATCACTCTTTGGTAAGTTGTTATCATACTTAAGTCCTTTATTTTCATCCTTAAACTAAGAACACTCTCTTATGAAGCTCCATTTCGTGATCTAACACCTTAGAAACTTCATAAGCTCGAAAACTACTTCAAGGTGTTGCTAGGACCAAAAATCTCTTCATCTCTTCTTCAAAACCGAAACATCAAAACAAAAGTGAGTTCATACCCCCTATGTTCGATTTTTACTTGGTTTTGGGGGAGAATACAAGTTGCTTTATGTAGATCTATGTGTATATGCATGAATATGTGTGTTTTTCATGACTTATTTGTTGATTATGTGCTATTTACTTCATAAATCTAAAAATATGTTCAAGAATATTAAGTTTATCACTTGGATCTACATGAAAACCTTGAGAAAAGTATGTGTTATCACATATAATACATGTAAACTAGTAGATCTGGGATTTATACACTTAAAATAGCAAAAATGAGTGTTGTGTTCAAAGATCTATAAACTAAACTCAAAATTCAGCCCTTGACAGAAGAGTTTTGGTCCAATATCGAACTGTTTTGACCACCTAAATGATAATATTTTTCAAAACTGTTTTACATGCAAAAGGATCAGGTTTATACCTTTAAAATGACTACTCTCACATTTTCATACGATTTTTCTACAATTTTTGGCGAATTTTACAAAACTGCCTATCAGATTTGAAATAATTTCGGACCAGCCTGTGAAGGTGAGCAATTTCACACTTGTTAGAAGCCATTAAAAATTATGAGAAAAATTGTGAACAAAGTAGACAAAATTTACAAACTTCCAGAATTTACGGATCCAAATTTCGACTTACGATGATTTTTCTACAAATTTTCCAACAACTAGGTCAGAAAAGCCCAAAACCAGAAAAATGTGTGTTTTCACAAAAATCAAGCCAAAAATGATATTTTTGACAAAAATGGGTTTAAAATGTTATTTTTACCACAAACTAGTCATAAACACAAGTTTTGAACAAAATGGGGACTAAGGTGTTATTTTTACAAAAATTGGGCCTTAATTGTAAATTTTTGGCTTATTGGGCCAAGAACGTCATTTTTACAAAAAGTGGGCCTTTTATGCTATTTTAGTGAATACTTGAACCAAAACCAACAATAAACTAACAAACGGATTAATTTTGATCATTTCTAGGTTATTGGGCCTTAGTGGCCCATTTATACGTTTGATAGGTTTTGTATACTATTTGCGTGCTATTTGGGCCTATAAATACCTTACATGTGAAATGGGCCCTAGTTGTTCTTTTACATATATTGGGCCTATGTTATATAATCTCATTCATATTAGGTTTTGAAATGACTCGCATGTTTAGCAATGCCCTAGTGGCTCACTTACATGGTTCGTTGGGCCTGAAATGAGTTTTATACGTTTATCTTCGCGTAAATTCAATTAAGGATCTAGTAAGTTTTATCGGTTGACACCTATTAAGTGTTCGATCGTAGCCTGTAGTTATAATCAGAGTCTCTTGGAGGGAGAGCGGGGTTTTGTGTATAGATCTATACGGGGATGACACCCCACACACTGAGTTGTTCGTTACAGTTAGACTACATCGGTCTAGGGTGACTATAACCTTATTCTATTTTTCAGTCGGCGTTCACAAACGCCAAGACAGGTGAAATTGTCATTATTTAGTATGGTTGTGACGGCTCACTTAGAGGAATTAACGTTATGAAGTTTGCGGAAGACTATTTTCTTTTATGTTAGATTACTAGGAAACTTACTCACACTGGTACCCCACCTCGGTGTTGGTACGACAGCATTATCTATTTTCTGTTATGATTGGATCACTCGGTAACTTACTCACACTGGTACCCCACCTCGGTGTTGGTACGGCAGCATTAACTATTCTTCTTTTACGGGCAACATCGGGTTGTCCGTGGACATTCTATATACATTCTCTTCATTCACTTTTGACATTCTATTAAACAATAACACACATGCATTAATACAAGATCAGACATAAACATACCAAACTATTTTAAGAAAATACATGATTTTCTTGTGATTACAAAGTTATACAAATCATTTTCTCAAATATACTTATGAACTCACCAACATTACATATGTTGACGTTTTCAAAATAACTTGTATTCTCAGTGACTCGTTAAGCAGAAGAATCAACAAGAATAGGGGATTATGTTTTGTGTACTGTCAAACATCATACATTGAATGTTTTGGTCATGTTATTTAAAAAATTATACTTGATGTAAACAATGGCCCGAGTCCCTGAGAATACAACAGGTACTTTCAGTTCGAAAGGGAAGGGCCCGACGTGATCGCACCACATCCACCCATGTTTTCCGCACTTTTATGATTTTGGGAATTGTGCTCTGATGACTATTTTACTATGGCATACTTTTGGATGGTTTGATATGAATATTTGATGGTTTGGGTTGAATTAAAAATGAAATTTTTACCTATGATTTTTGGGATGTTACATCACGCCCCTTAAATGGATAGTCGATACACCTTAATTCATTTTTGACCAAAACAATTATTAAATATCAGATCAATCAGCGCTAAATGTTGATTTTATCCCATAAATAAGGGATGGTGTTTCAAGGTAATTATTAGGAAATATTTTTCATAATATTTTCCTTAGTAAAATCAAATTTTGGACGGGGCGTTGTTCCGCACCCTACGAAGGCGGCCCCCTTTACCCCACTGGGATGTTGCTCCTAGGACCCCACCAGGAGGCACATCCCCCTTGACCCTGCCATTTGGTCGAACAGAGACCAATCTCTTTTTATAAAGGCATGTACTCTGCACCTCCTAACTTTTCTAAAATTAAGACATGAACTCTATTGGTAATTTATAATGGAATTTACACTAGAATGACCAAGTGTAATCAAGACTACTCCTAGCTTGTCTAAAATCCACACATTTCATTCCCCTTGAACCCCCCGCTAGGGTCGTTGACCTTAGGACCCCCCGCAAGGGGCGCCACCCCTTGACCCCCACCATTTGGTTGAAACGAGTTCAATCTCGTTTTATACAAGCGTGCACTTCATACCCACTAGATTGTCTAAAATCAAGGCTTGAACTCCATTGATAATTTGTAAATTTTATTACACTAAAATGACCAAATAACACTAAAATCACCAACATTCTGCTTGCTTTTGTGGTGTTGCAAATTGCATAAATGCTGTATAGTGTTTCAAAAAATCAAGAATATCACCATGTTCTTATCTTATAAATTTGGTAAACATATCTTACATAAAATTGCTTTAATACATAAAATCTACTTTAAAATGAAAACAATAATAGTGAGTTTTTGGGCATGTTGTATTCTTATTTTAACAGAATATATTTTGACCTATAAAGTTACACATTGACGTTTCTTATTTAACCGAAACCAAAAATCAAAGAAAGTAAGGAAAATAAAGTTTTTCTTGTTAACATCATATCCATAAAGCTACAATGTGACAGATAAATAAATCCAAGTTACAAATGTGATTAAATGAATGGGAGGTATGGATGAAAGGAAGAAAGGTTGTTATCTTATCTATCTTTCACACAAATGTTACATTTTCCAACCAAACCCCCAAAACACAAACCTCATTCATGTCCTTTCTATGATACAACCAACCATCACTTTTTTTTTTCAGTATATGAGTCGGCTCGTTTTAATTTTCAAATTACATGAATAACAAAAGCATTATTAGATATGACGTGTATCCCATTCCCATCATCAAAAATCATGTAAACCACCAGCAGCACCATAAATCTCCTCTCTGAATCACAATGTACAAGGCCTTCCATGTGGATGTGGTGGTGGGCGGGAACTCCTCAAAGAAAAGTGTAGGCAGTATGTATGATGTTGGAGAAAAACTACAACTGTCAACTACATCCATGCAAGAGAGCCTCGATCGTTGGTAACTTGTGGGCGACCCCTTGTTGGTGTTGGTGGTCGGTTGGCATTAAGCTCCTACAAGTACAACAGCCAACAATTTTTTAAATGCAAAAATTACCAACGTACTTTGGTTTATTTCTGATTCTACTTCCCATTTTTTTTCTTCAGTCCAGTAGTTATTGCATTGTATGAGAAAATTATTTTGTATATGATGTGATGTGAAAATCATATCATATTTTGGTATAACTGGATAGATTTTTCAAAGTAGTTGATATCAGTGATAAACAAAGTAACATAATGATGGATGGCGGATGGCAACCTGCATCCATGTATCTTCTATATGCCATTCAGGGGAAGTTTCGGGTGATGAAAGCGCAGGTGGAAGTGGATGAATCAGTTTTGGAACAACTACCAGATCTCTCCCTAACACTAATATTGCACCAGCGTTGTTTGCAGTCCCTACACCAAAAAAAACATAATCAAAATCAAAATAAAAACTCATTCGCATCGAGAATGAGAATCATACATCAACTTTGTACCACAATAATTGGTGGCCGAGAAAAGGGTAATCAAATGTCCCTGTGCAAAACGCTCAAATCCATCCATTACACATTCGTGTGCACGTACAATTAGTTGCAGATCATTGTTGTTGCAGAACTCCATCACACGATCAGGCTGCAATTGCAAAAACTCTAAACACATGAAATACCTCATCCTCCTTTCATTTCTTTATTACTACTACTAGTATGTCTATGTATTTTCACTTCTTTCTACTTTAACATTAACATTCATTACATAAATGCACCATTCCACTTTATAAAGACCCATTTTTACTCCTTTTTTGCCTGCTTAGTGTCCTTGTCAATATCTTTTCTGCTTAAATAATTCATTAACATAATTTCAAAGATATTAAAAAAAAAAATTGCTCTTATTGGCAACCAACAAGTTGTTCATGTTGTTGTAGCACTGTTTTCACACTACCTAAAAGTCTAAAACTCACCCCAAAAGTAACCAATCCAGGACCTCTGGCATTTGGTCGTAGTCCTTCCACACTATCATTCTCTGTTGGGTCGGACCTATTCAAAAAATTTATTATAGGTTACGCAGTTGATGATTTTTTTTTTTTTTTTTTAATTCGATTAAAAAAAAAAAAAAAACAGTAAAGCACCCCCACCATAGCAAATCCATAAGAACTATTGAACCAGCTTCCATTGTGATGGGTCTTTGAAGATTTTCAATCTGCTCAACATGGTTAATGGACCTTCCAATACCACCATGCATACAAATGATCTTTTTCTCTATCAGAGCTGCAAGTGGCAACCAGTTGAATAATCTATTTATCCTGTGCCATACCCAAATCCCGTCTCTTTCACCCTATTTATTATTTACAAAATAAAAATGAAATTACTAACAAAACAATTAAAATGAAAAAGAGCATAAGGCCATTAGGGTTACCATGCGCTCGATGCACTCAATTCGAAAGCCAAAAAGTGCATTTATATCAGCAGCTTCATGATTCCCTCGAATTAAATGTACATTTTGCGGATACTCCACCTACAATGAATGAATACACCTTCTTAGAAAACCAAACCAAACCAATAATTTTAGCCCTAGTTCCATACAAACAGAAATGAGTAGTAGTACCTTTAAAGCTAACAGGAGACAAATAGTTTCCAAGCTGTGTTGACCTCGGTCAACATAATCTCCTAAGAAGAGATAATCGATATATCTGGTAAATAGATGGTGCATAAAATTAGCATGAGAAGGTAGGTACATAGATTCATACTTATATTTCTTGGCATTTGCAGCATTGTTGTTTTGTTTGACTTTGAAAGATTATAAATAAATGAAAGAATGTTTGTTGGTTAAGAGTTACTTACGCTATGTCTCCAGCAGTTGATGGGGATCCATACTCATCAAAAAGGCGCATGAGGTCTCCAAATTGGCCATGCAAGTCACCAAATATCTTTATAGGAGCTTTTAGTTGTAGAACACTCGGTTCACTTGAAAATATTCTTTCAGAACAATCACAAAGATCAGCTATCTCATTGCAATCCAGAAAAAATTGCCGACGAACAGGCGGCTTCCAACCACGAGGCTTCAATAGGTGACCTATCACCTGAAAGTGAAACCCAAAGAAATAATACTTCAATTCTTTTTTAACAAGTCATTTTCACTTTTAGTTTAAAACAAAAAAAAAAACTCAAAAGTCTTTTTTCGTCTTCTAACATTCCTCTAGACAAACATCATTTTTCCATTCTATCTATATTCTATACAGCACTTAATGGGAAGAGAAGAAAAACAAGAACCGACTGGGTGTTTAATGCAGAAAAAAAGTGATTTAATCAGCTTTCCCATTAAGTCCTAACTTACAAACTTATAGCCAGCCCGCCCGTCCTATTATGTCATTGTGACAGCACTTAAATGAAGGGAAAGGTCGAAAATGCTATTATATCATCAGTGTGATGTGATTTTGAATAATTAAGAGCAATGTAATGTACCTTTTTGGGCACACTGTTAATGGACATCTGTCGATCTAAAAGTTTCCTTGCTGCAGTTGCATTTTCAGGAGTTCCATAGCTAACCCTCCTTCCCTCATTTTCAAACTGATCAATAGAAAGCTGTCTGACCATACCACCCAAGGCTCCACCAGTCTCGGCAGCTATAATCACCTGCATTGCAAAATGACAATTGTACCTTTAACATATTAAAAAAGAAGAGGAAGATATTGACTGAGAAACTGACAGCTCGGTGATGCAAGCGTACTCCAGTGGGACTGGGATCCGGATCCGGTTTTATGGTTTGTTTCCCACTAGGGGTAGCCTCTGCCCCACGATCCCTATCTGGCAGATCAACTTCTCCATTGGAGTTGGACTGACGTGCTTTAGCAGCAGCAAGAGTTGCAGTAATCGCCTCTGCTTCAGCTGCTGATGCCTCGACCAAGTATTCAACTCCTTTGCTCAATCTCCTATTAATTAAGCCAATATCATGAATCTTCTTCTCATATTTAATTACACTTCACTAACATTCAAATTACTTTTGCACTAACTTTTAAGTATGTATGTTTTAATTTATTATTTATTGCTCAAGTGTAAGCCCTTCATATTGTTGTTTTTGCCCAATAAACAGTAGTACTAACCACTTAATCTCGACAGCTAGCTGTACATGGTTGGTTGTTTCATTTTGACTTAATCTAGACAAACACAATGACTTGATCATGGCCTGGCTTAATTTATCAAGAAACAAAACCTTTACGTTTAAAAATAAAATTGTGAAATCTGTTTTTTGGAATGTAAGGTTAAAATGGTCATTTAGTTACTTCACTTCACTTCACTTCACTTCTAGGGCAAACACCACATCGATATTATATATATATATATATATAGATATATATATATATATATATAGATGATAAAAGTGGAATCAAAATTAAGTTTTTACCTCGAGGCTTGAAGCATGGGCATGGCATTTTCAGTGCTGATATCTGTATACATGTCTCCATTTGCTGGTGGAGCAACAGGATTTCCAAGAACAACTGCACCATCGGGAGCTGCTTCGGGAGTTGATTGTCTTGTTCTGTCATCAACAAAACCATACCTTCCACCTAACCGCCCTGTCTGTGTCTGTGTCTCTGCACTGGATGTGGCGGCTGCAGCAGCAGCGTGTGATGCTGCAGATGTCATTTCAGCAGCAGCAAGATCTTCAGCAACTAAAAGATCATCTAGCAATACCCCTGCAACATGCATGCTGAATTGTTATTGGTTGGCGTTTGGAAAGTAAATATATATCTGCTTGCTTGGTTTTCAGTATTAACTATTTATTAAGTGAAAAAATTCTCAACAATTAGTCCCCTAGCCCATAACAAGTAAGTTGTGCAGATATAATAAAGAAAAAGTCTTGTCAATTCATATAAATGGAGAAGTTCGATAAAGATGAATTACAAAGGAGAAAGTTAGTATTACCTCCACGTAAGCCACCATAAATAAATATTAAATCACCAAAAGCAGCAGCAGCATGCCTACAACGTCTTGTCAATTCAACTGCAGCATCTCCACCAGCAGCATCAGCACTATATCTACCTGTCCGTGGTGTAGTCACAACCGATTTTGTATCACACCACACTCCTGCTGCAGTGTCCAGAACTATATAGTATATACAAAACCAGTGAGGAAGATTAAACAAGTAAATACAGAATGCAATAGCAATATACTATCAAAATTCTAATTTTCAAGCTTAATTAAAGATTCTGTACGTACTTGATAATTACTTGTGACATTGTTTATTTATATTGCCAGTTGAATTCAAATCAGCAGATAGTTTGGATTAATTGAAAGAGATATTGTTTCCTTAGAAAAGTTAGTTGATATTAGAGATTTATGTCAGGAATCAGGAGAGATAGAAAAATATTCAAAAGTAGCATGAATACCATACCAGCTACACTTGATGAGTCTTCCACCATGCGTCCACCACCAAGTGCCCCCCCAGAAACATGGAGCCGAGCATTGACAAAAACCTAGAAAGAAAAGAACAAAAACACTTTTTAGCACTGCACTGTGTATGATATGACTTATGAGTATAATAAGAAAGAACGAACCGCTGCATGTTGATAACGAGGAGATGGTGAAACACCAGGAGCAATCGCCCACTCCCACCGCCCATCTCTATGTTTTGCAAGTCCATACGCACTTGCAAGAGGCTGCAGTTAATAGTTATAACTTATAGTTATGAAACCAAACTCACACACACCTCCCTAATTGCTAAATGTGTTAATTGCAATTTATTACAGACATAAATATATACAAAGTAAAACATTTAAAGATAGATATATATGGCGAGTATCCAAGTTTAACAGTAAACCCTAATATATGGTAATGGGATTTTAAAGCATGCGACTCACCACACTGTTGGCATCCCGTCCCCCACAAAGCAAAAGAAGACCATCTGAGCGTGCACTTGCAGTGGCATACCTTTATCCAAATAAATAAAATCTTCATACATAAATACTAGTATTAAATAGGAAAGAGCTAAGAAGAGATAAAAAGAGTGGCCATACATGCATGGAGGCGGACCTTCTCCCTCAGGTTCCAATTTCCTCCATTCATATGGCTTAGCAGCAGTATCCAAGGCCCATACATCAGCAAGAGGACGCTTTCCTGCTCATAAAACAAGGTTTTGAATTTGGTAAAAAACATAAATTGTATACAAACAAACTAACCATCATTTCCACCAATAGCCATAAGATATCGTTGCCCTACTAAAGCCATGACATGCCCGTATCGTGGGCCCGGGCCTGGACCCTGGACCACCACTCTACAAGAAACAAGCATTTATGGAAGATACGTACAAGTTAAGTTAATAATCATATTCTTGAAAAATCAAACCTATGCCATCGTGGGCGCTGTTGTGTTAGGTCAAGAACATGAAGATCCTCAGCAGACAACCCAGCTGGACCAATGCCCCCCTGTATAACCACCATTGTACCCACAGCCGTTGCCACATGAGCTGCCCTAGGCGTAGGTGGTTCTCCAAATGGAGTTATTCTGCGATTCTCAATCAGACGTTTAAATAAAATCATTCCAAGACAAACTTATTATTTGGAATTTATTTTACTACCTGGACCATTTATTAGTCAACACATCATAACAGTGCACATCAGCAGTAGCACCTGATAAACCTGTGACATCATATTTACAAACAACCAAGTAATCAGAAACATAAAAGGAATGTCACATTGATTTCAAGCATATTTCAAACACTATTTATGTATCTTAAAGTTAACATCCACAAAACCAACTTCAATTTGGGTCAAAATTTAAGGTTATGACAAATACGAAACTATTCTATTTCTATACTAACTAATTTAAACAAGACAGGTTATAGTCAACGATACATACGTATTCCGGCACCTCCTGCAGAGGTTGGAGTCCCGGCGTTAGCAGAGTTGCCCTCAAGAGCTGTTGCGCCACCAAAGAGTATAAGTCTTGGTCCAATATAATTCGGTGTCCCTTCCTCCCCAACAGCCGCCACAGCTGTCAAAGTGTGTCCACACCTTGGACCAGGGCCATCTTCCTTCTTCTCTAGTATAGCGTTCACCACAGAGTAAGTGGGCGCAAGCCTTGGCCCACCCGCCGGACTAGTACTTGCCTGCTGAGCCTGCAACTGCTGAACTTGCGGCTGCAAAGGCTGAGCAGAAGAAGCTTCTCCGGGATCCTCCCCACTCGCAGAACTAGACTCTAGCTGCTCCTCTGGCGCAGGGCCATTAGTATTAATGTTGTTGCTGTTATTGTTATCCGCCTCCGACGACGACGACACCATTGACGAATCCACGTCCATCTCTCACCAACTCGAGAACTTTATTGTCTAGATTGGAACTCGGATTTCACCGATTCGCATGACTGATCAACCTCTAAACTCCAAATTCCACCTAAATCCTTTTTGATTTACTTCGGAAACCCTAGATTTGATCCTCGTAAACAACAGAATCCTAGAAAGTGAGGGGGAAAATGGAAATCAAGTTCTTGTATATCATTGCCATTAAATCCCTCTCTTTCTCTCCCCGCCGTCGGAAAGTAGCGAGAACTACGGACGGGTCGGACGAATGAAGAATCTCTTCATTTCTCTCTGTCCACAACCGCGATAACACCCTGTCCCTCTCACTCTCTCTCTCTCTCTCTCTCTCTCTCTCTCTCTCTCTCTACGGGCCCAGTATCTCCAGCTTTCTCTCTCTAAGAAAACAAAATGGGGCTTTTCTCTCTAGAAATTATAGAAATTAAAAGAGTGTAATCTGGACAGACGGCGGAATATGGAGGTGAATGGCGGTTAGCGGATGATCGGGGACAGGGGTCAATGATCGACTGGCGATGGCCGGCTCCCTTACGGAGTTAAGACAGAATTTTGTATGAAATTCAACATAAACCCGAACAGTTGTTTGTAAGGGCTGGACAGTTTTTTTTGTTTTTTGTTTTTTTATATATATTTTAATATTGTTGTTATTATTATTATTATTATTATTATAAATTTCGATAACCATATAAAATTCGGACAACATTTTAAAATTCGGATGACATTATAAAATTCAGATGACCGTATAAAATGGAACAAAATAAAGTTTGTCTTTATTTTAGAAACAAACCAATATCATTATCGTCTATCGATAAATTATAATTCACCCTAACCATTTTGTAATGATGATTGCAAAGAGCATATCCAATGTATGATGTTTTGTCTAGACTTTTCCGTACATATAAATCAGAATATTCGGCAACATGAGTATACAATTGCTCAACTAAATGCTTTCAATCCGCATAACGCACCACGTAAATGTAATACCAAATTAATTAATATCCGTGATAAATAAAGACAAATTTTGATTTTGTTCCATTTTATATAGTCGTTCGAATTTTATAATGTTGTCCGAATTTTATATGGTTATCGAAATTTATAATAATAATAATAATAATAAAATAAAAAATAAAAAAGAATTAAAAACAACAAAAGACAAAAAAATCAAATCAGAGGTGGAAGCATTACTCGTAACAAAAACGTATTGTCATCACATAAAGGTGTTAGTATTGTATATATATATATATATATATATATATATATATATATATATATATATATATATATATATATATATATATAGAGAGAGAGAGAGAGAGAGCTAGGTTCAAATGTTTCTAGAAACTATTATGTGCCTAAATGCACCAATGAAAATTCAAGAAATAATAAATAATTAAATAAATCATTAAAGGGTATTTTGGACCTTTTGTACTTTTAATTAAGGAAATCATTTAATTGAAATCATTCAATTAAGGAAATAAAGTAAATATATTTGACCTAGTTATGTGTGTGGCCGAACACGTTCATCATCGGCATCAACACCATCACCATCACCGCTGCCCTTTTCACTCCAAAAACCCACTGCGATCAAGACTCCTCAACTGGTCTGAAACCCAAATCAGTTCCATTAAATCCGATCAAGACTTGTCAACAAGTCTGAAACCCAAATCGGCAAGACCAAGCCTTTAAGAATATTCAAAACGAAGTCGTTATATATGGAATTCCTGAAGTTAATCTGCCCTAGTTCTCCTTATGTAAGAATATTCAAAACGAAGTCGCTATATATCGAATCAACTTGAAGAGGTCGTGATTCGTCAAAGTATTTTCTTTTTTGTTGTTATCGATTGAAATCTCAAGGTTAGTATTTATCTCTAGCGTATTCTTTCTTGTATTGTAGTTGTCTGCTAATTTTAAATATTGATTGCTGTTGTACGCAGTATTTGGTAATTATGTGCTTTTCGTTGATTAGAGTTCAATAAGCAGCTTATCTAGCTTTTGCTTTTCTAGATTATAATGCAAGAATGAGTTATTTTTCATTTGTATTTCCGATTTTTTTAACTGTAAACCTAGTTTCAAATATTGTGATTTTAGTGATCGTTTTATTTAAACCTGATAAAAAAGAATATTGTATTCTCAAGAATTTTGGAGTAACCCTTTCTTTGTCCAGCAATCGACAAACCTGGCACCTGTGTACAGACTTCTTCCAACCCAGTTAGTGAGTTAGAGCAAAAAGCCCATTTATGTGAGAGTGTATAAGTCTGGATACACAACGTACAACTCTGTCTGAACAGTGAGTGCACGATTATTTGGATGAAATTGACAAGTTCACAGATTGGTTCTATAGGAGTAATATCTATCGTTTGCAGATCTATTTACACTTTTTTGACGTTTCTACACCTAGCTTTGTCTTGCATCAATGGAGCGTTTTCTTGTTTAGTTTCTCTTGTGTTTCTAGATTTTTTGGCTTGAATTCTACTTCTCTGTTGTATGGTTTATGCTCAGGGTATGATTTTTACCGTAGTCAATGTAACACCGTAATTTTCAAACAGATTTTTCATTTTAAAATCGTACACTTTTCATAACATATTGTATAGAAATCTTGTTTATTCAAATTACAAAGCACAACTCCATTAATAATCCAGGATCCTCAAAATATAACTCTTTCTCTGGTGTGTACAATCAAGCCGGTGCCGTCCCGCGATCCTGAGAAAAACCTGAAACACATAACACATAACACGGTAAGCATTAAGCTTAGTGAGTTCCCCAAAATACCACACATAACACATATTAGCCACTCGAGGCCATAACTCTGTGGACCCTTCGGTCCTAACTCTGTGGACCCTCTGGTCCTAACTCTGTGAACCTTCCGGTTCTATCTCTGTGAACCTTCCGGTTCTAACTCTGTAAACTCTGGAATACACACAGCATAAATCACATAGAAATAATGCAGTGCAACACATCACATACATAGCATACAAGATACTCTGTCACATACTCTAATTACCACTCAAGGTAAAGTATAGTGAGAAGACTCACCTGACCAGCAGCAAGTAAAGACCCCGCTCCCGAATCTCGAACTAGCCTCCACCTAACACAAGGGATGAATATCTCTAAGTGATACTCTAATCACAACTCTAATGACCGAAGGCTACTCTTCCTCTCTTTAACTCTTTGAAGTGGGTAAAAGACCATTTTACCCCTCCATGGTCTCTACTACTTATGTTGATCAAAGCCCCAAAGTCAACAAAAGTCAAACTCGAGTCAACAGTCCATGTTTGACCCGACTCGCCGAGTGCACCCTTGCGACTCGTCGAGTCCACCTACTTTCCTCAGAAACCTCGTGACAATCCAGCTCAGCTCGTCGAGTTGACCCCCAACTCGTCGAGCTATCGCCTGATTCGGTTCCTCGGGACAAACCCTCACTGACTCGTCGAGTCAACTCATGGACTCGACGAGTCCCCTCGGTCTGATTCCTCATTCAGACGTCCAAAGTCAGATCTCTCATTCCAAACCCTAGATCTAGCCCTTTAAGACACCAGAGACACATAAAGTCTCGACCTTTACGTTCATGCATGGCATAAATGCCTCAAAATGCCAAAACAAGCCCTTCTTAAGGTGTTAAGTACAACAACCCTCATTTGGATGAATAAAGTTGGGACCTTTGGACTCTAGGGACCTCACAAAGTCCAGATCTGAGGACTAGGCTTCTAGCTAATCCATTTTACTCAAAGCCCCAAACCAAAGGTGGTAAAAGCCCTATAACTCCAAACACGTGAGATCTAACCAATATAATGAGAAAGGTGCAGACTTTTACCTTCCTCAGAAGCTCTGGACGATCTATCACTGGATCCAACCTTCCCCCTCTTGATCCTTGCTTGATCTCCTTCTCTTCTTCTCAAATTATGCACTAAAAATCCCAAGATAGCTTCTCTCTCACTTTCTAGCTCAAATGACCTTTAGGGTTTGCATCCAGGGAAAGGGTGGCCGCAAGTGAGGCTATAAGTGCCTTTAAATAGGTCCCAAACCCCGGAAATTAGGGTTTCTCTAATCAGCGCCTACTCGGCGAGTCCCTCCTCGGACTCGTCGAGTCCACTCATTAAGTCCACGGGAAAAACCCGGCTCGACTCGGCGAGTTGGACCCTCAACTCATCGAGTCTCTTCTTTAATCACAAGATCAAACTACACGATAATATTCCTGAAAATCCGGATGTTACAATTATCCCCCACTTGAATTAGATTTCGCCCTCAAAATCTGTCACACCCCCGAAACCAGACGGCGGAAACGTCCGAGGGCTCGTGTGACTTAAATTGAATATCATCACAATGAATATACATGAATCATAACATAAACATCACCATGCATCAATACATTACAACTGATATTGTTTACATCCAGTACATTGTTTTAAATATTACACATTCATATCATAAATTGTTTGAGAGTTTTCAAAACATAACATCCTAACATACTTGATATTACCCTTCAGCTTACCTGTTACCTGAGAATACAAGTTATTTTGAAAAACGTCAACATATGAAATGTTGGTGAGTTCATAAGCAGGGTTGTGATAAAAATGATTTGTGTAGTTTGTAAAACCCAGAAAATCCGATATTTTCTGAAAAGACAATAGTTTATCAAAGTGTGAAGATCCATAAGTTGATGCATGAATGATTTCAAAACGTGTATAAAAGGGGGTTTTGTATTATAGTTATAGAGAATTACAAGCGAGTGGTGTTGATTTCCTCGAAAAACCCGATGTTTTCCGATGACGCAAAATATACTTGTTTACGAATTGCTATACCGCCACAACGAATGATTTTTGATTACTCTTCCTTGATTACTCGGATGGTATTGGATTAATTAATTTTTGTGAGTCGTTATAACCATGCATGATAATGACTAGTTATAACTACAGACTACGAACGATCCTTAGAGGTGTCGCCCGTTATTACTCACTTAATCCAAACAACCTTGATTACTATTGATTAACAACTTGAATCTGTTTACTTTGATTACACATAAGCCTAGCAAACGAGGAGAAGAGGAGTACAAAGTCCTGCTACTTTCGTGAGTTATTTTAGGCTGTTGGGTATACGAAGGACACGTTGGCCCATTTCGCATTTGATTACTTTGACCTTACTAGCAATGCTAATGGGCCACTAAGGCCCAATAGCACTTAAAAGCCATTGAGGGTCCCTTTAATATGGAATTGGGTCATAGAAGGCCCAATAACATTTATTATCATTATCCCGTGGGCCCAAAGATCATGTTAATGGATCACAAAGGTCCAACAAGCATGATTGGAACTTTCAAGCCCAAAGTTTTGAATGTTTACTTGTTTTAGGTATTGCATAATTGTTGGAAGGTTTGATTAAACGATTGTTATTTTTGGATCGGCACGAGACCGTTCGGTCGTTTATATTGATGTTTGAGAATATATGTATACTCTTCATTCTGTTTTCGTAAGTTGTAAATTGGTATTCTTTTGACTCAACTATCTTAAAATAAAATAATTGGTTCAAAATATTGGTTTGACCTTTTCAGCCCTTCTTTAATAAAAATAACAATTTTAGTCCTTTATACAAAAGAAAAGACATTTTAAGCCCTTAAACCATTTTCTTGACACTTTTGAATCTTAGACTTGTTCAAATGATATTTTTAGCTCAAAACTTATTCTTTGGTAGTTTCAGCCCTTTCAGAAAAGTTTTTTTCGGTTAAAGCCCCAACTTTTTGCAATTTTTACAATTTTGGCCCAAAATCCAAAAACTTTACATTTTTGATCCTTTTTGGAAAAGAAAAGAATTTTTAACCCTTGAAATAGTTTTGTTTAACTTTTTATCCCCTGTTTTGAAGAATTTACCATTTCAGCCCTTTGAAAGTCATATTTTTCGCAACTTTGGGCTTAATGGGCCGAAAAATCCAAAAATTAGCCCATTAAGCTAATATTTACATTTCAAGTCCTTTGAAGAGCATAATATTCATAAAAATATTCGTTTTAACTGTTTTGACTCTTTTGACCCTTAAGAAAACCGTGAATGGCAATTTTTAACCCAACTTTTGTTTATTTGACAATTTAAGCCCAAAAATGGGTTTTATGTTACAATATGTTTATCATAATCTTGGAAGGTAATTTTCTTGACTTGTTTAGTGTAATATATCTTAGTTCATGTTTGTTTTCTTACTCATGCCATAGATTTCGTGATTTCTTCCCTTTTGTTACATATTTACCACATAAACACTTATAAACACACAAACATGCATAAAATCATACATAGCATACATATACACATAGATCTACACATTTTACTTGTATTCTCCCCCATAAAACTTGTGAAAACCGAAAAGAGAGGGGTATGAACTCACCTTGAGTTTGTGGGTTCGGTTTTGAAGAAGAATGGAAGAAGTTTGATGCAAATCTCGGCCTAGTAAGCTTCTTGGAGGATCTTTGGCTTAGATGTGTTCTAAGATGCAAGATTACGAGTTTGAATAGATTAAGAGGAGATTTTTGATGAAATGAAGTAGTTAGATCATGGATTTAAGCATCAACTTACCTTAGATGATGACTCTTAGGGAGAATCCTACTTGAAAGCTCTTAAATCTTGAAAATTTGGATGAAGAAGTAAGAGTGTTCTTTGAGAGTGTTTGAGTGAATTGTGTGTGTGTCTTTCCCTTTGTGTTCTCGGCCGAAGAAGAAAAAGAGAGGAGAAGAGAGAGAGTGAAGTGATGGATGCTTGGAAACATGTGAAGGGTGCATGGATACCCCATGTACAATTGTGAGGTGGCAAGTAGAAAAGCCAACTCTTCTCCCCCCCCCCCATTTGTGTAGTTGGGCCGAGAGAAGTAGAAGAAAGAAAAGAAATTGGGCTTTTTGTGCTTAAGTCCATATTTTTGGCCCAAATAGATGATTTTTGGCCCAATTGGTCTTTGGAGAGAGTTCACGGCCCAAAATAAGTCAAGGAATGAGTTTTATGGCCCATTAGGGCTTAGATTTGTTATGGCCCAATAAGGCCCATTAAAGATAACCTAGTTCATTTTAGGCTTATAAGGCCCAAAAAAAATTTAAGTTTCATGTAAAAGGGTCCAATTAGGGTCCATTTAAGAGTTCTAAGCACAAAATAGTCAATTTGGAAGCTTATTGGTCCATTAGGCCCAATAAGAAAATCCTAATCCAAAATGGACTTAAGCCGGGAGTTCTAGGGTTTCCAATTCCTTGTTGACTATTTGCAGTGCTTGTATAAAGTGTTTGATGGAAGTTTGTTGTTATTGAATAAGCACCATACATGCTTTCACATTTTGGTTTGCAAATGTTATCATTGTTGTTGTTACAAAGCATCAAAATTCCTAGTTGTGACATCATCCCCCCGTTAGAGGGGATTTCGTCCCGAAATTCTTTTGAAAGCTAGATTTGAGAATGTGAGAATAGGTGTGGGTACTTCTGCTCCATCTGGTCTTCGCGTTCCCATGTGAATTCTGGCCCACGCTTCGCGTTCCACCATACTTTCACAATCGGAATGCGACTTTGCTTAGTACGCTTCACCTGCCTGTCCATGATTTCGACTGGTTCTTCGATGAACAGGAGATTCTCGTTGATTTCAATTTCTTCAAGTGGAATGACGAGGGTTTCGTCGGATAAACACTTTTTCAAATTGGAAACATGGAACACGGGGTGTACACTGCTGAGTTCAGCGGGTAACTGCAGTCTATAAGCCACTGGACCTATTCGGGCAAGAATCTCGAAGGGTCCAATGTATCGAGGGTTTAGTTTTCCCTGTTTCCCAAAACGAATCACCCCTTTCCAGGGAGAGACCTTTAATAACACCCTATCCCCGACTCTAAATTCCAAGGGCTTTCACCGCTTATCGGCGTAGCTCTTTTGTCTGTCTCGTGATGATTACAGTCGGGCTCTGATCTGAATTATCTTCTCGGTCGTTTTGCGTATGACTTCCGGTCCTGTTAATGCATTGTCTGATGTTTGTCCTTTTGCTAACTGAGTGTCTCCTACCTCAGCCCAACACAACGGTGATCTACATTTACGCCCATACAATGCCTCGAAAGGAGCGACTTTGATGCTCGAGTGATAACTGTTGTTGTATGAGAATTCGACCAAAGGCAAGTGGGTATCCCACGACTTTCCAAAGTCTATCACACACGCGCGAAGCATGTCTTCAAGGGTTTGAATGGTTCGTTCGCTTTGACCATCCATTTGTGGGTGGTAGGCAGTGCTCATGTCAAGTTGTGTTCCCATAGCTTTCTAAAGGGATTGCCAAAAGCGTGAAGTAAACCTACTATCTCTATCTGAGATGATAGATATTGGCACTCCGTAGAGTCTCACGATTTCCTTGATATAGATCCTTGTCAGACGTTCCATCTTGTATGATTCTTTTATTGGCTGGAAATGAGCGGATTTTGTCAACCTATCAACTATTACCCATGTGGTATCCAAACCATCAGTCGTCTTGGGTAGCTTGGTCACAAAGTCCATAGTAATCCTTTCCCATTTCCACTCGGGAATTACTGGTTGCTGTAGTAATCCCGAGGGCTTATGATATTCCACCTTTACTTTAGCACATGTGAGGCACTTGCTAACGTAAGTAGCAATCTCTGCCTTCATGTTAGGCCACCAATAATGTTGCTTAACATCTAAGTACATTTTATCTGAACCCGGATGAATGGAGTACCGCGTCTTGTGGGCTTCATTCATGACTACTTCTCTGAATCCCCCAAGTTTAGGGACCCCAAATGCGGTTCATGAAGTAATATGCTCCGTCTTCCTTCACTTTGAAATTCTTCTCCATTCCACGTAATGCTTCGCTTGTTTTGTTTTCTGCCTTCATGGCATCCGACTGGGCTGCTCTGATTTGCGAGGTCGGGTGGGATTGGATGGTTATGGAGAGAGTCTTCAAACAACGATTCGAGTAGTCCTTCCGACTCAAGGCATCAGCTACTACGTTAGCTTTACTTGGGTGGTACTTGATTTCGCACTCGTAATCGTTCAGCAATTCAACCCATCTTCGTTGCCTCATGTTTAACTCCTTTTGATTTAAGATGTGCTGGAGACTCTTGTGGTCGGTGAAAATGGTGCACTTGGTACCATAAAGGTAGTGCCTCCAAATCTTCAGGGCGAAGACCACAGCTCCTAATTCCAGGTCATGGGTGGTATAATTCACCTCATGTGTCTTTAGTTGCCGGGACGCATAAACTATCACTTTTCCATGCTGCATGAGTACACAGCCCAAACCCTGATTCGACGCATCACAGTAAACTACAAAGTCTTCTGTTCCTTCCGGTAGTGATAGTACCGGCGCACTGCAGAGTGCTTGCTTCAGAGTTCGGAATGCAGCCTCTTGCTTATCTGTCCATTCGAAGGGTACGCCCTTTTGTGTAAGCAAGGTGAGTGGCTTAGCCGTTTTGGAGAAGTTCTGAATGAACCTCCTGTAGTAGCATGCGAGACCTAGGAATTGACAGATTTCGGTGGGTGTTGTTGGGATGGCCCATCCTTCAATGGCTTTGACCTTAGAAGGGTCCACATGGATCCCTTCTTGACTAACAACATGACCGAAAAAGTTCACACTACGGAGCCAAAACTCACACTTGGAGAGTTTTGCGTATAACCTTTCGGTTCGCAGGGTTTCCACGGGTTGGTCGTTGGGGCATCTTTCTGTCATGGAACGGAAAGATGTTGAGTGCCTATGATTTCTGTGAGATTGTGGTCCTATAAACTAAGTGTGTTGCATGAACTTAAGTGGTTTCACAAGTTAGCATACAATCATGGATACATAACACATAGCAGATCACAATATCCCAATAAAACACATAAAATCTTTCCATCAATATTATCCGCAATTTGTTACATGAAAATTTGCTCGAAAGAGCATACATAAGTGGTGCAAGTTCGGCAGCGTAACGGCTCTATGAGTAGTGTAATCACTTAAACATAGAGTCGATGGTACATAGCATAGATCATATAAGCATAGATCATATAAGCATAATACTAAGGATAAATATGACTAGTCCTAGTCATGGTGGGGTGTGCCAGAGGGTGGTGCTGAAGAAGTGGACGCTCCCTGAAGGCGTGCCACCTGTTGTTCCGCGTCTCGGAGGCGAGTCTCCCACCTCGCCTGCCTCATGTGGAACTCTCGGATAACCTCTCGCGTCTCCTGTTCTGCACGCTCGACTCTAGTCCGCATCTGGTGCATCTGATCCGCGGTGCTCTGAGCTAGGTCGCCAGTGTTCCGCAGTCGTCTCAGCATAACCGGAAGTGCGCGATCAGCGGGTCCTCCCTCCCTCAAGTCATAGAACTCGCGTGACATGCCAAATGGAGGTCGTTGTCCCTGCTGTCTGCTCCACCTCCAAAGATCGATACCCCAGGGGGTGTAGGGCCAGTCGGGCCCATCCGCTGAGCGGGCACCCTAGCCGGGTAAGGGGGGTTGATGACTTCGGACTTTGTGTCCGAATCACCATCATCGCTAGGTTCCTCCTCGAAGTCCTCTTCGGCTTCTTCTTCTTCCAGGACCTCTACTGGCTCGGCAGGTCCGCCCTCGACTTCCGCCTCAGGTTCCTCTTCAGACCCTTCCTCAGGGTCTTCTTCAGGTTCCTCCTCCAGCCATCCGTTATTTCCCTGATTAGGGAAATACGGATCTCCGGGGTGATGGAAGCCGGCCATACCGTCTGCGAGAGTATATAAATGTACTAACATTATTCCTAAGATGTTTTAGTTATTATGTAATTTGAGTTGATGTTCTTTTCTTGGTGATAAAGGGGTATGTTTTTAGATTTACCGTCCATCGAGGTTTTCCCGGGGCATGTAATAGTTGTACTTCGGAGAAAATGTAGTTGATCAGGCTACATCCACCCCTTAATACAACTAAGAACAATCCCGACTTAACCAAGATGTCAGTATTATCTTATTTGATTTGGTATTATGTTCTTTTTCCTATATCGCACAAGTAGAAATGTTTTTATCGTTGCGTTTTATTTTGTTTTGTTCAGAGTTGTTTTTGTCCCTCTTTGGTTTATAGTTGCATATCAATGTGTGGTTAGATATGCCAATTCACTATAAATAGAGCTCTGATACCAACCTGTCACACCCCCGAAACCAGACGGCGGAAACGTCCGAGGGCTCGCGTGACTTAAATTGAATATCATCACAATGAATATACATGAATCATAACATAAACATCACCATGCATCAATACATTACAACTGATATTGTTTACATCCAGTACATTGTTTTAAATATTACACATTCATATCATAAATTGTTTGAGAGTTTTCAAAACATAACATCCTAACATACTTGATATTACCCTTCAGCTTACCTGTTACCTGAGAATACAAATTATTTTGAAAAACGTCAACATATGAAATGTTGGTGAGTTCATAAGCAGGGTTGTGATAAAAATGATTTGTGTAGTTTGTAAAACCCAGAAAATCCGATATTTTCTGAAAAGACAATAGTTTATCAAAGTGTGAAGATCCATAAGTTGATGCATGAATGATTTCAAAACGTGTATAAAAGGGGGTTTTGTATTATAGTTATAGAGAATTACAAGCGAGTGGTGTTGATTTCCTCGAAAAACCCGATGTTTTCCGATGACGCAAAATATACTTGTTTACGAATTGCTATACCGCCACAACGAATGATTTTTGATTACTCTTCCTTGATTACTCGGATGGTATTGGATTAATTAATTTTTGTGAGTCGTTATAACCATGCATGATAATGACTAGTTATAACTACAGACTACGAACGATCCTTAGAGGTGTCGCCCGTTATTACTCACTTAATCCAAACAACCTTGATTACTATTGATTAACAACTTGAATCTGTTTACTTTGATTACACATAAGCCTAGCAAACGAGGAGAAGAGGAGTACAAAGTCCTGCTACTTTCGTGAGTTATTTTAGGCTGTTGGGTATACGAAGGACACGTTGGCCCATTTCGCATTTGATTACTTTGACCTTACTAGCAATGCTAATGGGCCACTAAGGCCCAATAGCACTTAAAAGCCATTGAGGGTCCCTTTAATATGGAATTGGGTCATAGAAGGCCCAATAACATTTATTATCATTATCCCTTGGGCCCAAAGATCATGTTAATGGATCACAAAGGTCCAACAAGCATGATTGGAACTTTCAAGCCCAAAGTTTTGAAGTTTACTTGTTTTAGGTATTGCATAATTGTTAGAAGGTTTGATTGAACGATTGTTATTTTTGGATCGGCACGAGACCGTTCGGTCGTTTATATTGATGTTTGAGAATATATGTATACTCTTCATTCTGTTTTCGTAAGTTGTAAATTGGTATTCTTTTGACTCAAATATCTTAAAATAAAATAATTGGTTCAAAATATTGGTTTGACCTTTTCAGCCCTTCTTTAATAAAAATAACAATTTTAGTCCTTTATACAAAAGAAAAGACATTTTAAGCCCTTAAACCATTTTCTTGACACTTTTGAATCTTAGACTTGTTCAAATGATATTTTTAGCTCAAAACTTATTCTTTGGCAGTTTCAGCCCTTCCAGAAAAGTGTTTTTCGGTTAAAGCCCAAACTTTTTGCAATTTTTACAATTTTGGCCCAAAATCCAAAAACTTTACATTTTTGATCCTTTTTGGAAAAGAAAAGCATTTTTAACCCTTGAAATAGTTTTGTTTAACGTTTTATCCCCTGTTTTGAAGAATTTACCATTTCAGCCCTTTGAAAGTCATATTTTTCGCAACTTTGGGCTTAATGGGCCGAAAAGCCCAAAAATTAGCCCATTAAGCTAATATTTACATTTCAAGTCCTTTGAAGAGCATAATATTCATAAAAACATTTATTTTAACTGTTTTGACTCTTTTGACCCTTAAGAAAACCGTGAATGGCAATTTTTAACCCAACTTTTGTTTATTTGACAATTTAAGCCCAAAAATGGGTTTTATGTTACAATATGTTTATCAAAATCTTGGAGGGTAATTTTCTTGACTTGTTTAGTGTAATATATCTTAGTTCATATTTGTTTTCTTACTCATTCCATAGATTTCGTGATTTCTTCCCTTTTGTTACATATTTACCACATAAACACTTATAAATACACATACATGCATAAAATCATACATAACATACATATACACATAGATCTACACATTTTACTTGTATTCTCCCCCATAAAACTTGTGAAAACCGAAAAGAGAGGGGTATGAACTCACCTTGAGTTTGTGGGTTCGGTTTTGAAGAAGAATGGAAGAAGTTTGATGCAAATCTCGGCCTAGTAAGCTTCTTGGAGGATCTTTGGCTTAGATGTGTTCTACGATGCAAGATCACGAGTTTGAATATATTAAGAGGAGATTTTTGATGAAATGAAGTAGTTAGATCATGGATTTAAGCATCAACTTACCTTAGATGATGACTCTTAGGGAGAATCCTACTTGAAAGCTCTTAAATCTTGAAAATTTGGATGAAGAAGTAAGAGTGTTCTTTGAGAGTGTTTGAGTGAATTGTATGTGTGTCTTTCCCTTTGTGTTCTCTGCCGAAGAAGAAAAAGAGAGGAGAAGAGAGAGAGTGAATTGATGGATGCTTGGAAACATGGGAAGGGTGCATGGATACCCCATGTACAATTGTGAGGTGGCAAGTAGAAAAGCCAACTCTTCTTCCCCCCCCCCATTTGTGTAGTTGGGCCGAGAGAAGGAGAAGAAAGAAAAGAAATTGGGCTTTTTGTGCTTAAGTCCATATTTTGGCCCAAATAGATGATTTTTGGCCCAATTGGTCTTTGGAGAGAGTTCACGGCCCAAAATAAGTCAAGGAATGAGTTTTATGGCCCATTAGGGCTTAGATTTGTTATGGCCCAATAAGGCCCATTAAAGATAACCTAGTTCATTTTAGGCTTATAAGGCCCAAAAAAAATTAAGTTTCATGTAAAAGGGTCCAATTAGGGTCCATTTAAGAGTTCTAAGCACAAAATAGTCAATTTGGAAGCTTATTGGTCCATTAGGCCCAATAAGAAAATCCTAATCCAAAATGGACTTAAGCCGGGAGTTCTAGGGTTTCCAATTCCTTGTTGACTATTTGCAGTGCTTGTATAAAGTGTTTGATGGAAGTTTGTTGTTATTGAATAAGCACCATACATGCTTTCACATTTTGGTTTGCAAATGTTATCATTGTTGTTGTTACAAAGCATCAAAATTCCTAGTTGTGACAAAATCACTCCTTAACCACTCACATAATGAAATCATCAACCCAAAAAGGCACCACCGAAAGGATCTCATACTACACCGATATCTTTCTCTATGGACACCTGAAACCACACTAAATTCCCAAGACCAGAACTGAACCAACTCTTCTGTCGCTAATATACTTCTTCCCACTATCCGGAAGCTCTAGTGGCCTGACCCGCCGCCAGACCGCCTACTCAAGCGATCACCATGATATTCGCTCCTCGAATATCAAACCTTGATGACTCACCGATCCTCTGATTCTTACAAGACCAAATCCAACAATCGGTTACCGCTCACTCATATCAACATGCTAATGATCCAAATCATGCCCCAAGAAACAGAAGGGTCCACACCCCACCAGGGATCATACACTAAACTGCTATCATAACCCATCCGAACAAAGAATCCTCAACACTCTGCCCTTCAGACACAAGAGAATAACCAGGCTCGCTCGGAAGTGTCCTCAAACATCACAATCACAAGTCCCATCTTCGTTCTTCATACCCCTTTTTAATACTGAGCACTAGGTCAACTTCTGACTCCACAGTTGAACCTCCAAAGGTCACCCATAACACATCTCAACATGTCTCACTGACTTCCTTCGCACACTAGCTATCTCGGCCCAATGTGACACACAAGTCACGAAGTTCGCTTTTCCTCAAGCGAATACGGAATTTGTTTCACCCTCGACCTCTGTCGAACACTACTCCCTAGATACGAGCGCCTCACGGTACCTCCTGCACCAACGAACTGACCTACTCCGGTCTAAAACATCTGATGACAAACAACATTCCTCAAAATGGAACCCATCTCAGAATCCGGAGTCTCATTCTGCCTACTCAACGCACTACCAGAGCCAAACTCAAACTCGAGAGTTCGATCTGACCCAGAGCTGGAACCACTCGCCCCAACAAACCACTCAACTCATGACTCATGACCCGCAACCCATGCGAACCTCACTGATCCACTTCTCTTTGGCCACGGAAACCACTACTCAACTCAGAATATAACGACTTCCGACAAACATGGAGACCCCAACCTCGCCCCTGGTTCGACCTCAGGCTTCCACAAACTCAAATATTAGGGCCACCCAAGCCTAAAACTCTTATGCGTCAAGCTCTGATCAGAGAACACTTCATCACAACATTCTCTCGCTGACTAGTGGGTACTACGGCTCCCCGCAGTATCACAACGACCGCTCACTGAATAGTGAGTGCTACGGCTCCCCGTAGCATCACCACAACCTCTCACTGAATAGTGAGTACTACGGCTCCCCGTAGCATCACAACACCCTCTCTCTGACTAGTGAGTACTACAGCTAACCGTAGCATCACAACTCCCCCTCTCTCACTAGTGAGTACTACGGCTCCCCGTAGCATCACAACACCCTCTCTCTGACTAGTGAGTACTACGGCTAACCGTAGCATCACAAATCCCTCTCTCTCACTAGTGAGTACTACGTCTCCCCGTAGCATCACAACACCCTTTCTCTGACTCGCAACCCCACAATCTCATTCTCACGCCAACACCACACTACATCCACTAACTCATGCTCCGCGGACTAACATAGATAGGTACACCCACACTTGTCCCTATTTATGCATCACAGATTCTGACAGCAACCACCATGACAGAACATCCTTCCCTGCTGGAATCCACATTCTTAGCTAATCACTCTAGATGTCAATATCCAAAGGGCTCCCACTAGAACCGTAGACACCTGATACATCACTCGTCATCTCAAACTCAAACTCAAAATAATCCGAGATTTAGGACATTAAACTCGGATACCTCGGAATACCATCACAACGCCTCGCAGTGCCTTGACTCTACCACTGATCTCATACTCAAGGCATCATACTCAGATATCGCATTGCTTCCTCGGAATCTCGCAACCGGTCTTTCTCTCGTGTCTCTTGTAACCCCGGAATACTCCATCTCCCAAATTAAAACACGGAGAAATTGCCAACGACTCAGAACACGAAGATGACAATCCGAAACTTCCTCCTCTATTGCTCAAAAGTCATGCAAGAATACTCATAACGACCCTGAAGTTGGTTGCCCAATCAACTTCTTCCCTTCCCATACTGCATATAATAGCCCATACTCTGAACCAGAAATTCTCAACCGTCGAACTAACCTCACAAGCCAACCACCTCGAATTCACCATTTTAACCTTGAAGGATTCCTAACCACCACAAGGTCTCCAACCAACGGCCACTCGCCGTGGAGACACTCATCCTTTCTGAAACACGTGCCACATGCACTATTTCACTCGGCACCTCTCATTGACCACCAAAAACCCCGGTCTTAGGAATCCGCACCGCAGGCCTCTCTATCCAGTTCTCTAACCGCTCTTGAACAAATCTCGGATCCCCTCAAAAGTACCCGGTTCTCCCCCACTCAGGGTTTGAACCATCACCAATTGGTTCGCCAACAATCTAACCCACATACTGTTTTTACCACTAACATCGCACCTACTCTTGGAAGGTGATACGCAATGCTCGATGATCTTCCCGATGGGGATCGAGCAAATTCCAAATACCCCGAATCTCCGATGGAATCCTCAGAAACCTCTCATCATGACTACCTCTAGTCATTCCGAATCTCGTACTATCCCATTATCGGACATCTCAACTGTCCAGTCGTAACCCTGACTCTCAGTCTGAGAATAACGAACTAACATATTCCTCATCCTCGACTCTTCAACCAACGTTCCATTACGTGGGTTGTAATAAGAGTGGAGTACTCATTACCACACTCGATACTCATCATAGACAATGAGAACCACCGCCCCAATATCCTCTTCTTGATCGTCTGCCGCTGCAGCTAATACATGCCCTACTATGCTCGAATAGGGTGTATCCTTGTCCTTAACCATCACAGTCCCCGCTGACAACCTGCTCATGCTCTAACATTACCTCCCGACAGACATACTGCCCAAATACTCTGATGGAAGGTCGCCATCAATGTTAACCCGCAGGGTTCTACCCCTAAGCTCGGAAACCGAATTCTCAACACCTCTTATGTTTCCCACAGGAAACGGAAATAATACTATCCATGTCACAGAAGGTGACATCTCCACTATCGGCTGATTTCTCAACTCATGCCGCAATCCTCCATAACTGCCATCTCTACTCATCCTTGAGCCTTGCAACTTCATCTGCCATCTTACCAAAAATTCCTCGGAGCTAACTCGATTTCCCTCTCAAGGGATGCTCCTCTAAAACTCGTTCATCATGGACCTCTGACTCCATACTCTTTCACCTCTGATCTCGGTCTAACCAATCACCACGGAATAACTGGTAGAACTAATAACACTAACTGCCACGGGTTATGGTACTCGAACCATGTGGCCACCTCTCGATCTGCTATGAATCATGGTACCCGAACCATGTTATCTCTTCCCAATCCGCTACGAATCATGGTACTCGAACCATGACATCACCTCTTGATCTGCTGCAAATCATGGTACTCGAACCATGGAATCACCTCTCGACCTGCTACAAATCATGGTACACGAACCATGAAATCACCTCTCGATCTGCTGCAAATCATGGTACACGAACCATGAAATCACCTCTCGATCTGCTGCAAATCATGGTACACGAACCATAAAATCACCTCTCAATCTGCTACAAATCATGGTACTCGAACCATGAAATCACCTCTCGATCTGCTGCAAATCATGGTACACGAACCATGAAATCACCTCTCAATCTGCTACAAATCATGGTACTCGAACCATGAAATCACCTCTCGATCTGCTACTTAAAACCTCTGGAATGTTCCCTGTATCGAGTATGGGTCCTCTGCTTTCAGTAGTACGGGCCCATACTACCTGCCACATCTACCCATACTTTCCACACGGACCATCCCCGAGTTCCTAAGTAGCTGCTCGACCTTCTCAATCACCAACCCCGTCATGCGTGTTCGCTCCTCTGCGAAATATCCTACTCTGTCAGCGTACTCATCTGACTAGGGTCACCCTTTCCTAGGCTCTTCCTAGGTCCTCACACTTCTCCGCCATCAGCTGCTGAAGAACTCCTTATGATGACAACCATCTACCTCTTGAATATCGTCATATTCACTTAGTAGCTGACTCTCATCATCAAGAGTTCAACAAAGCACGAAGCAAGCAGCATTCGGGCATCGAATAATCTCTATCGACATGTAAAACCACTCTAGGTCATTACCCACTTGCTCTCCTCATACTCTAAGGATACCACCGAACCTAAGCAACTTTACCCCACGCGGGCATCTGACTACTCCCTCAGTAGACTCCTCAAATTCTCATCTAGGTATCTCTTCTAGATTACTCCTCTACTCAAATCCCTCTCTAGAGGATTCCTGCTGGATACTCTTACTCAGCACATACTCGAAAGCACATTACAGATAACAGTAACTCCTAGGCTAAGGCATCACAAATCAGGCCACTCTAGTCCTAACATATGAAATACCTAGCCTATCTCTAGCAAGCATAATATCTCATAGCATACCTTATAAACATCTCATAATACAAAACATAAGGGTATTTTGGGAAATCACCGTTCAGCTCTGGCTGATTGTACACACTGCTCCTTCTTGTTTTCTCTTACAAACTCTTGTTCGCTTTAGAAAAATCATTTCTTTTAATAAATTTTTTTTTCTCAAATCCTCAATTTGAGTCCAGATTTACCCAAAGGCGCATCCGAATCCCTCAAACCAAGGCTCTGATACCAACTTGTAATACCGTAATTTTCAAACAGATTTTTCATTTTAAAATCGTATACTTTTCATAACATATTGTATAGAAATCTCGTTTATTCAAATTACAAAGCACAACTCCATTAATAATCCAGGATCCTCAAAATATAACTCTTTCTCTGGTGTGTACAATCAAGCCGGTGCCGTCCCACGATCCTGAGAAAAACCTGAAACACATAACACATAACACGGTAAGCATTAAGCTTAGTGAGTTCCCCAAAATACCACACATAACACATATTAGCCACTCGAGGCCATAACTCTGTGGACCCTTCGGTCCTAACTCTGTGGACCCTCTGGTCCTAACTCTGTGAACCTTCCGGTTCTATCTCTTTGAACCTTCCGGTTCTAACTCTGTAAACTCTGGAATACACACAGCATAAATCACATAGAAATAATGCAGTGCAACACATCACATACATAGCATACAAGATACTCTGTCACATACTCTAATTACCACTCAAGGTAAAGTATAGTGAGAAGACTCACCTGACCAGCAGCAAGTAAAGACCCCGCTCCCGAATCTCGAACTAGCCTCCACCTAACACAAGGGATGAATATCTCTAAGTGATACTCTAATCACAACTCTAATGACCGAAGGCTACTCTTCCTCTCTTTAACTCTTTGAAGTGGGTAAAAGACCATTTTACCCCTCCATGGTCTCTACTACTTATGTTGATCAAAGCCCCAAAGTCAATAGAAGTCAAACTCGAGTCAACAGTCCATGTTTGACCCGACTCACCGAGTGCACCCTTGCGACTCGTCGAGTCCACCTACTTTCCTCAGAAACCTCGTGACAGTCCAGCTCAGCTCGTCGAGTTGACCCCCAACTCGTCGAGCTATCGCCTGATTCGGTTCCTCGGGACAAACCCTCACTGACTCGTCGAGTCAACTCATGGACTCGACGAGTCCCCTCGGTCTGATTCCTCATTCAGACGTCCAAAGTCAGATCTCTCATTCCAAACCCTAGATCTAGCCCTTTAAGACACCAGAGACACATAAAGTCTCGACCTTTACGTTCATGCATGGCATAAATGCCTCAAAATGCCAAAACAAGCCCTTCTTAAGGTGTTAAGCACAACAACCCTCATTTGGATGAATAAAGTTGGGACCTTTGGACTCTAGGGACCTCACAAGGTCCAGATCTGAGGACTAGGCTTCTAGCTAATCCACTTTACTCAAAGCCCCAAACCAAAGGTGGTAAAAGCCCTAGAACTCCAAACACATGAGATCTAACCAAAATAATGAGAAAGGTGCAGACTTTTACCTTCCTCAGAAGCTCTGGACGATCTATCACTGGATCCAACCTTCCCCCTCTTGATCCTTGCTTGATCTCCTTCTCTTCTTCTCAAATGATGCACTAAAAATCCCAAGATAGCTTCTCTCTCACTTTCTAGCTCAAATGACCTTTAGGGTTTGCATCCAGGGAAAGGGTGGCCGCAAGTGAGGCTATAAGTGCCTTTAAATAGGTCCCAAACCCCGGAAATTAGGGTTTCTCTAATCAGCGCCTACTCGGCGAGCCCCTCCTCGGACTCGTCGAGTCCACTCATTAAGTCCACGGGAAAAACCCGGCTCGACTCGGCTAGGTGGACCCTCAACTCGTCGAGTCTCTTCTTTAATCACAAGATGAAACTACACGATAATATCCCTGAAAATCCGGATGTTACAGTCAATGTCTAATTTGTCATCAAGTTAACTGATTATAATTCATGAATTGCATTTTTTTTATTCTACAACCTTAGCTCACTAGATTGACTTTTAAGCAAGATTTTTTTGCTGCTACAATCTATATAATTGTCTTTAATCAATTTCTTTGTTTTAACTTTTGTTTTTCTTGTTATTTTTAGTTGTAGTTTTCTAGATGGTTGTTCATATATTTCATCTAATAAGGTTTTAATGTACAACATCAACATGACTAGAGATATGAAGCAAACCTTATGACATGCTTACTATATGATCCATATCTTAAGGTATTAATGATGATTTTATACATTCATGTTGTTGTTATCATGGATTTTTGTTTATATATATTGATTTGTAACTTACAGATAACCATTGAAGAGCACATGCAAAGAAAGTATGGACAATATTCTTTAAGAATCGAATTTTTAGAATATTATTTGATGAAAAGGGTTAAATTCTGACATTCTGTCAGAATTTGCATGAAAATCCTTAAGCTGGGGATTTTTTTTTCATATCAGAATGCAAACAAATGTTCATTCTATGAGACTATAAATATTACATAAAACATGTGTTGCTAGTAATTCTGACAAAGTACATTTATACATGCTTTTAGAATGTTTATGCATATAGAAGAAAAGACTATAATTTAAGTGTATTCTGTAATGTATTATGTTATAATTTATTTATATATATTCATTTTGTTAGAATGTCTTTTGAGAATGTTTGTTAACAACAAGTATATTTGTTTAACTGGTAATACTAACGAGTAATGTCTCTTATTCTTTCAGAATTGTATGGAGAAGGAATTCAATATTGATCATACAAGAGAAATATTTGGAATTGAGTTCAACAACAAGTATATATGTGAAGATCAAGTGGATTATATGGATCACTGAAGAAGATCAAGTGTATTTGTTCAATAATTGTATATTCAAGAATGCTATTTTTTAAGAATTTTATTCATATTTGATGACATTCTATTAGAATATGTATAAATATATGTATGAATTTGTATTTTATTTCGGATGTGTATTAAAAATAAAATCGTAGACCCAACTTGGATGTATATGAATAATAATCTAGATTTCTTAAATCAACTTAATTATCAAAAATATATGCATTGAAACTATATTCTGCAAGAATAAAATCGAAAATATATTTACTAGTTTATGGTTGGCAGTCTGTCATTCTGACAGAATAAATCGGATTTTTAAATTTGAATTAATTTAAAATATTCAGATTTTTAAAAATAAAACAATTAATTATCCCTAAAAATCCGAAAATTTTCTTTTTTAATATAGGTTAATTGACTAAAATGCCCTTATGCTGAAATTTGTGTGATTATATGGTACATGTTATCTTATTCTACTATCATAGACCCTCAGATAATGACCTTTGATTCTATTCCATCCAATGGTCCAGATCTGTGCATTCTGGCACACAATAGTTACTAGACACAAAATAACCTAACCCTATATATATATATATATATATATATATATATATATATATATATATATATAAACTACTTCTAAAATCAACTTATGTTAACTGTGGGACTTAAACCCCTAACTTTAAGGAGGGGGGGGGGGGGGAATGACAACACCAAATATCGTTAGGCTAGAAGTCATTTGGTGTATTGTGATCGTATTAATAATAAAATTTGTATATTCACATATATTAGCACATTATATATTTATATTACTAATTTATAACTCGTGAGAACCACAGTTATAAAATTAATTAAACTTTCATATTAAAAAATCAAAATTATTAATCACTTATTTTAAATAAATTATATATTTTTTAGTTATATAAAATTATAATCGTTGATTTAAATAAATACGTGAAGTTATATTACCTTATAATTTGTATTTTATTTTATTTTTTAATCTAATGTTATTAATTTAATATAATTAGAGTGAAAAAATTTAAAATTTAAAATTTAAAATTTAAAATTTAAAATTTAAAATTTAAAATGGAGAATCAATTATTAATTTAATGTAATTAGTGTGTGAAATTTAAAATTTGAAATTTAAAATTGATAATTAATAGGTTGACAAGTGGCATGATAGGTGACATATAATATTAATCATGAGTTTTAATAGTATGACACTTGTAAATAGGAGAATAAACCTATTCATTTGTTAGAATACATAGATTTCATTCGAATAGGATATATAAGTACGTATAAAATTACCATTCATATATATAACTAGATTAATAGATATACATTGTTTAAAGGAAAATGATTTTGTATTTTTTTTATTTGATTTATCCCTAAACTTAAATATCCATCATTTTGAATAGGTTTCCTTGTTGACTTTTTTATATACTATTTATCATTAATTTTTTATCTATGATTTACAATTAAATTATGTCACGCTCATTTTCTCCGACCAACATCATTCACTCTCACTACCACCGTGTACCTCTCACCACCACCTTCTATCATCATAATCATTCACTGTCATAACCACCCAAACCCACCATCCACCACCACTAAGTAACTAATATAAACCAGCTTCAACCTGCATCAAAATCGATTCAAATTCACACTTAAACCTAAAAATCAATACAAACCTCCAATCTATCCGAACTCATATTTCAATAATAAAATTGCATCCTTGAACGAATATGGTTACCGGTGATGCACGGTTCATAAGGAAATGGGCGTAAGAGGGATGTAGGGGTAGGGTAGTTTTTGCAAAGTAACTCGAGAGGGAGATGAGCAGGGAAAGATATAAGTGGGGACATGAGGGATGTCGACGGTACTAAAGGTTGTGGGGTGTTTTCGTTGGAAGTGAGAATGAGGAGATTGTGCATTTTGCAATGCTTTTAAAAGTGAACAAGTAAAATAGTTTTTTTTCTTCTTCAAAATTGTGCTAGTCGGAGAAAATGTCGGGAAATTGATGATGGCATAAAAATATGAAATTGACCAAATATGTAAAAAACTTAGTTTAATAGTAAACATTTTATGAAAATGTAAGTTTAATTGTCTTTCTTGAACAAAAAATGTGAGTTTAGTGGTATTTATTGAACATGTAAATCAACTAGACTTGTAATAGCCGACCAAAATGGTACTATTTGAACAACAAATGTAAGGTTAATGGTAAATCTTATATATATATATATATATATATATATATATATATATATTGAGAGAGAGAGAGAGAGAGACTAAATGTGTACAAAAATGATGGTTCATGTAACATCTAGTTTCAGAATGTTTCTTATTTCGGAATAGTGGACTATTATTTGATCAACTAAAGGTTTTGGGCTTCAAGGGATGAAGTTTGGACCTTAAAAGAATAAGGTTATTGGGCTAAGAGTATTAATTCGTTTTGTAAAAGTGTAACGTCCCAAAAATTACAAAGATTTTTTTTTCAATTTAAATATAACTAGAGGAAGTATCGCGCTTCGCCGCGGGCGGAAGGGACAACTAAATAGTAAACATAATATTTCTAAAATAAAAGTACAATGTTATAATTGGGTAGAATTTTCAAACCATGTCCTTATTGGAAAAATAATAAAAGTATACAATGTTATAAAGGTAGATTTTATAAAATACAATGCTTTACTAAGAATAAAAACTGAAAATACGATGTTATAATAAAAATAAATAAAAGTAGGATGCTGTAAAACACACATAAGTGAAAGTACGTTGTCATTTCCTGTATTTAGCGTAAATCAAATGTCAACAAACTCGCTTATTTTAAATGTTGCAGTTGCCTCTTATCTTATCCAAGCTTAAGTTTAGATGATATGCGGTTGTAGGTCTCCAGATTACCTGCAAAGAAATAAGGGGTAAATTTGAAAAGTTCCATATATAAAAAAAAGTATAACAAATTTTGAAGCATTTAATAATAGAGCGCCATAATTCAATCTGATCAGGCAACATGTTCATAACATTTGACTACTTCCATGAATTATATGAAACATGTGATTTGTTTCATAATAGATCCTGGTACACCATATATGTCATACCTCAACCATGAGAAACAATGTCCTAGAAACCATTTCCTTATGCTATTTCTGTAACAAAAACCTTTTTCCAATTAGGCACTTTTCTGAAAATAAGAATAAAAAACCAAGATTTCAAGATGGGTTTCTTTGATAATATTAGAAAGAAATTATAAAATGAAACTATATGTGTCCTATTGTTCAATCTGTTATTCAATCTGGGGAAATGTTGATATACCCAATACAAAGCAAAGAAACCTTGTAATGTCCCAAAATACTATGTAAAAAATATTTTTAAACTATCAAATCCAACATTCATTCATTGCAAAATGCATCCAAATGTGATAATGTATAAAATAGTCATCAGAGTATAAATCATGTCATAAAATGCGGAAATACTGGTGGATGCGGTGCGATCATGCCAAGTTCTTCCCTTTCGAACCGGAAGTACCGGAAACCATAAACATAAAACCGTAAGCACAAAGCTTAGTGAATTTCCCCAAAATAACCCAAACAAAACATACATATCAGCCAGAAACTGAACTAGGTCTATTTCACCCTTGAGTATATTTCAACTCCTTCGGTATCTTTCAATCGGTACTGGGTCTATTTCACCCACTGAGCCTATTTCAACTCCTTCAGTATCTTTTAACCAGTATTGAGTCTACTTCACCCCTACAACTAGGCATACATTATCACCAGCAAGAGTCACAAAGACAACAAGCACATACAGACATCTCAACAGGTGTCACGAAGACAAATATCATTCTACAAACATAATCTAGTGGGCCGACATTGGTGCCTTCGACCTACAAGTACGATGAATAGACTCACCTTTCAGTCGATACTCAACTGCTACCCCTCTCTATCTATCTATCTATCTATCTCTTTCTCTCTCTCTCTCTCTCTATATATATATATATATATATATATATATATATATATATATATATGTCGAAAATACATGTGATATACCCCACCTAGGCAATCATACAAGGCACACTCTCAATCCACTTCCCAAAAACTAAGAGTTGGCCAAAAGTCAACTCAGGTTAAAATTTAAAAGGTCAAAGACAGAGTCCACGTCATCAACACTCCTCCATGTCGTGGCCTTCCTTGGTTACACCATGGGCATAAAACGACAAGACAGTCAATTGGCCTCTGGTTGCCATGCTGTGGCGACCTAGTGCCACGTCGTGGAGACCAAGCTGAATGGCTTATTTGAGTTAAGTTGTTCTTAACTCATTTTCAGGGGCTCAAAAGCCCAGATCTACTCCTTCCCAACGTCTAGATGGGTAAAGTTTCCAGCTTTACCCATTAAGATACTCCATTAAGACAAGATCTCAAAACCTAGGTTCAAGATGTTCAACTCATCAATTAAGTCCTAAATCACATGGAATACAAGTCCAAACTTTACAAAAAGATTTTAGAGGTCCTATTGATCTCTAAAAATGTAAACTTTATGGACATGCATGCCCCATGCATGTCCTTCCTCAAATCTAGGTTCATAGGGGAAAAAGGGACCCAAATCTCATGCAAGATTTCCAAATCACAACAAATTCTCATATCTATGAGATATAAGGTCCTTAGGACTCCTAAGATTCATAAAGTTGCAAACTTTATCTATTTGCTCCACTCAAAATCCAATGAAAGAGTTTATTAAGCAAAATAACTCTAGATATATAAGGAAAAGATAAAAGACTGGATCAAGATCCTTACAAAAGGTCCAACAAGATGCTTTCAGAGGTCAGGGAGTGTCTCTTGCTGGTCTCTTGCACAAAATCTTCCTCTACTTCCTTCAAAATCACTAAAAACTAGGAAATGAGCTCCAAAAGCTTCAAGAAGATAAGTGTTAGGGTTTCTGAGGGTTTGAGAGTGATGGAGGTTGAGGGTGAATAAACCCTATCCTGCTAATTCCATTAAATAGGACGCAAAGTCCAGAAATTAGGGTTTCATTAGAATCAGCTGCCACGCTGTGGCACCTATGGCCATGTCGTGGTGGTTCTTTTAAATCCCGCGATCTTTGAAAACATTGGTACGCTGTGGTGAGGCTCCACCATGTCATGGCCACCCAGAATGAAGACTTACAATGTGATGGATTAGCCCATACCTGAAGCGGGTGTTACAAACCTCTGCCTATGACACTTGTTTTTTTCATGCATATGGACATCTATGAGACATAGTATTCAGAAAAAATGAGTTATAACTTATAAACATAAAAAAAGACGTGTCCAATTAATTCTTTTTTTTTTTTTGCTTTTTTTTGTTTTTGGTATCTTTTGTAGAGATATAAAAAAACTATGACAACCCTGGTATTATTTGCAGAAGTCATCGATATATTTCCATTTTAAGAAAAATCCATATGAAGAAATTAAGAAAAATACATATGAAGAAATTCATAAAAAAAGAATTAATTAAAGGTATTACCTAATTTGGATTCGCTAAAATTATAGTAGACAAAGATTCTCTGAACATTCGCTCACGTAGTGATTCAAAAAATATTTTGGACCCTATTTGATTTTGTCCATGTTCTACGACTTTTCGTAAAGTTTTATTCGAGTTTTTTTATTCTTTGCAGCAATTTGTTTAAGTTTCTCTACCAATGAACTTAGTTGGTAGTGTTTAGTATATAGTAATAAAAAAACTGAAATGGAATGGATGGTAGAGATGGAATGGAAATTTTTTTGTTGGACATAGGAATGGAAAAAGCAATGAAAAGAAAGATAATGTAAAAAAGTAATGATCTAGTACCAAAATATGATCACTTTGCTTCTATCTGATACCAAATTTGAATAATTGCTAAAGGAAAAAAAAACTATGCTTAAAGATTTTACATTCTAAATGCAAGGGGAAAACTTCCTTATTTCTTGCTATATCCTTAATTTCAGACAAATAAACACCTTGTTACAAGCAAAAGGAAAATAATTAGTTATAAGTAAAGTTATCAGTACGTAGTATTACCTTCAAAATTTTCAGTCATTTGTTATTCAAGATCAAAATTATCACCCATATTCCTTTTCACAAATTCCAAAAAATTAAAAGCAACCTTGATGACATTTTCATCTAATGATTACCAAATGAGAGTAGATTATCATTTTACACTTTAGTCTATGTGTATTACTATGGAGTGAATGAACTGATTGAATGTGAGTAAATTACCATACCCTTTTATTGTGAGGTCCCACCTTATGTAAATCAATCTCTTGCAAAGAAGTCACCACATCCGATAGGTTCACAGTATTCCTATAAATACAAAATATAATGTTATATAAACTAATACGAAAACATGATATTTTATTATGAAAATTAAAAAGAAAAAAGAAATGAAAATGCTTATTATAATGTAAATAAAAGAGACTGATTGAGATTCAAGCTTGATTTGGCATCCTTAATAAGTTAATATGAATTAGGATCAACTAAGACAAAGTATCATTATATATATATTTAGATGCAGGACTCCATGAATCTCACATACATATAACACCATCATAGAATTGTACAACTATACAAGGTAGGACCAACTTCTTTTTTATGCTTCTTTGCCTCCACCTACACTAAATGACACAGATAAGCATAACCAAGTCAACAATAGCAATAAGAAATCATACTAAGCATTTATTTTGTTAAAAAAATAACGTCAAAATAAGTATTATACACCAATAATAATCTTTTACCTTTAGTGGATAAACTCTGTAATTTTTGGAATCATACACAAAGGTGATGAGATAGTTTCTTGTTTTGGATGAGATGTTTGTATCTCCAAGTATGAGTTATAAATATCTGAGTTGAGATGTAACGAAAACAAAATGGTATAAAGTGCAAAGACCTGAAAGAAAAAAAAATAGATGTTGGATTATTATTCTTTTATAAACACCACAAATAGAAGAATTGTTGATATCATTAATCTCTTACCATTTACTGTTTTTTTCTAAGAAACATTATTTTTTCCTCTCTCATTGCCATAAAACAGTATCTCTACCTTAGAGCACCAATCCATGCATAATACTACGAAAATATGTTCCCTTTTATTGTAGCAGTTTTCCACTTTTACCTTTGCCAAATTCCTCTAATTGTAACATAAATTTGGATTCATCACCATATGAACTGAAGTTTCTGGTTTACATTTAAAAATATTGATTAGTTGTGCACAGTGCAGGAACATTTTCTACAAAAACAAAAAATAAAGTAATTGTCAATTAGATAAAGATCAACAAATAATTCTTTTATTCCCCTTTTTAATACTAATAAAATGTAAAAGGCTTACCAATAGTTTTTGGTACAAGTTGTAGTAATCCCCACAACCATTGTAAGAAGGGAGGGGTCGTCACAAGTGAGAGGAATCGAAAATAGGTAACCGAAAACACCTGCGGTGTTTAAGGGAAACTGATATGGGATGTGACCAAATCCAAAGCAGACAACCAACCAAAAGCCGAATTCCAAAATCAAACAATCAAACTGTGAAAATCAGAGACAAGGAAAGAAAGTGCAAACGAATGGTAAAATACAAATAAAGGCGAGATAAAACAATGCTATATTCGTAAAAATGTGAGTGGAGGTTTCCAGACAAAAACAGAAAATCGATCATAACAACGTATTTGAATTAGTTGATGGTAGAGGTGGGAGAGAATGATGGAGAGTCGGAGCAATCGATTCGAAGGCCTAAACCCCAAACAGATAGAGGCGGTGGAGGGGTGCGTAGCGGATTATACGTGAATATAACTATGTCTAACTTTAAAGTCGGCAGAGTGTGAAAGTCTAAAATGATAAAAGGAAGGGACCAATTTTGCCAAAAGATGAGAACTATGTGGCAAAAGTCTGAAGTTCTGGAACTATATATATATATATGTATGTATATATATATATATATATATATATATATATATATATATATATATATATATATATATATAGAGAGAGAGAGAGAGAGAGAGAGAGAAAGAGAGAGAGAGATGAAAGATCAATAGAAAATGCATAAACCTAAAAAAAACCCTAAAACCCCAAAAATATATAAAAAAATACTTTGAGATATCTAATTTTTTTTACTTTACAAAATTAAAAATCACTATTTTTTATATAAAATCGCTGAAAAAAAGTAATTTTTTACAATTTTTTAGCAAATGTGTCCTAAAATCTGTGATTTTTAGCCTTATAAAGTAAAAAAAAAAAGATTAGATATCTTAAAATATCTTTTTTCTATGTATTATTATATATATATTAATGTTGTGAATAATAGTAACAGTAAATATGCATCTTATTTGTCACTTTTGGTCCCTGTACTTGCATTCGTTAGGGTTGGCGGAATTGATCTTTAGATATTTTCATTTTCTACCCTGATCTGTTCCTATGGGTTGAATTTTACCCGACCACAGTTACTGTTTATGGGTTACCACATCAGTTACGATGTCGGTAGTGGACCTTGCGACGTGTCCCCCACCCACGATGGACCGACTCAAACTTCCAATACCATTGCTCCAGCTACCCATCTTCTTCCTTTTACCGTTTCATCCCAATCTTCTTCTCTCCACCGCCTTTTCACCTAATATCGATGTCTCCACTGCTAACTTCCCACATATGGTCATTTTTTTTCGCTTTCCCCTCTTTCATGCTTTCCAGATATTTCTCCTTTCTCATCCTTAATATTGATCTCCACCTCTCTGTATCGTCGCCCCTATCATCGGTCGGACCTGCTTAAGTGAGGAAATGGTGGCTTTTTCTCTTTTGTTTCTTATGCATCCTCTACTTTCGATTCTTCACAACTTCTGACGCTATTTGGAATTTGCGTTTTCCCTCTTCAATTGAAGCTTCAAACGTGTCTGAGGCCTCGACCGCTCACTTTATCCTCTCTCAAATCGAATCTCCTACCTCCACCGCCGATGGTCGGTGTTGTTATTCACCATCGATGGTGGCGATGCAGCCAAGGGAGAGAAACCCTCTCCAATTCTCTCATGCATCGATAAGCAGACAGGAAAAAAAAGAGAAACATTCGTTGGCGCTGCTGGCCACTGTGGTGCTCCGACGGGCTTGCTAACAATGGTGATCCTTCCTAACCAGCCATTTTGTTTCTTATTTTCTGTTGGGTGTTTGATTTTCGTTTGATTTTGTTCTCTTCCTGTTTTACGTCTTTACGTCTCACCCATATCCGTCTTCTTTCACTTTTGTAGGATAACCCAATCGATTGTTCATATTCAACATCGATCTCATCCTTCTCTCACTTAAATACCAAACCGATGAACTCAGCTGGGCCAGGAAGCTGATCTCAGGGTCTTTCGCTTATTTTTTACAGTCGACAACTGCATCAGGTTATATGAAGCATACAAGATGCACGCTGTTATTGCAATCGATTGTTGTTGCTGCAACTGATGGTCATCGAACCCAACTGCCATCAACTAATTTGGTTCAAGGGGAGACAGAAGGTGAGGGAAGACAGGAAAGAGTGTAAGAGCAGTTTGATTCCATCATTTGTTTCTGAATTTCACGATTTTTAGTGTTTTCTAAACTTATTGATTCTGTTCTTTGTGCTTTTTAAGTTTTGAACACCAGTTGCTCGAAAAAACTCCTCAACGAAAAATCTGGTCAAGAGTGTGTTTGTACTTGGAAAACTATATCATCGATCTCTTCTTCCTAGATTAAACTTATATTTCTTACAACATGGTAAATACATTGGCACTTTTGTAGCATAACCCAATTATGTTTTTACTTCATTAGGCAAACACTCGGACATATGGTAGGGGTTCATTTTGATATCAGGTTGTTCAAGACCAATGGCTGACAGAATTTTAGAGGTTAGTTCGATGACCATTAGTGTCTCGATCCCTCTAATCCCTAGATTTGTAATCATGATAACTTACATCTCGATTATGTGAATCATACTACCAACTCTGTAGGACTGTAACTACAAGATTGATATGCATTTGAACTTTTCAACACAAGTTTGATTTACTACAAGTTTTGTAGCTGATTCGTTTCAATTGCATTACTTTTACTTCTTTCTAGGCACACTCCATCGTTATGGATTCAACTTCACCCAGTCAAGTATACTTATAGTTGTTGTTGATTTCATATTTCACAGATTTTTTGTTTGTTTCGTTTCGTTGCAGGTTTAATGAAGATTTCAACACTTCAAACTTCTGTTTGTAAGTTTTTTTTGAATATTCTTTTGCGCTTGTTATTTATTATTGTTCTATAGTTATAAATTTTGTTCTCTAATAGCAAATTACCTTTCAGTAAACCCAGACAACAAAGCTTACTTCAAATCAAGATTTAGAGTGGTATCAGCCACTTGGTCAGGTGTGTGGAATCTGTCGTACAGGAGACTAGAGGAAGGGAAACAATAGCCAGTACTCTGTAGGAGATTATGTGGGTTCGATTTCATTTCCAGGAAGAGGAATGAACAAAAACCCATTCATTAAAATCAAGAAGCACAAGGATTTGGAGGTAATTCCAATTCCAGTATAATTACAATCGTTGTCCTTGGTTGAATTTTCGTGTATGTTAGGCTTTTCATAAACTTAGTTTTTTTTGTTAGATTTGTTGGCAACTTTCAGTGCCAGCCTTCTTGCAATCAACACCTTTGATTTATTTGACCATTTGATTTTGTTTACTCTAACATTAACATCTCTTGGCAGCCTCACTATCAGCCTTCTTCCAGTCTTCTGTTACAGGTTTGAAGTGTAGTTCTGGTCAAACAAATGCCTTGGAAAGAAGGGGCAATGTGATTTTTTAAATTTCTGTCCACATTTATATTACTAAAGAAAAGAATTACAGAAAGTAAACATGGTCAAACATTTTGTTTACCATTCCAGTTTCAATGGAATTTTTGTTTCTATAAAATTATATTCATCTTATTTTAATGTTTTATTTTATTTTTATGATGTTGGTAAAAAGATGAGTTCGTTTTCAATGTGAATCCCAATGAGATTCAGTGATCGGTCAGCAGGTGTTCTTCTACAAATACTGTTAAAGCTTCCATAGACAAGTATGATCCTTTTTTCTTTGTTTCTTTATATATTTTGGTAAAAAAATGGAAATATTATTGCTAAATTTGTGAAAGAATAAATGTAGTTGCATAAATTGAAAAAAAAAGTGAAATGGTGTTTTGTTGAATAGAGGTATCAACTTGGATCCATTAACCAAGTGGTAAAAGGTAATAATCATTCATCAAATTTGTTTGTAAAGATATGTAATGTTTCCCTAATTGCCCCTTGAACAATGACAACAGGTTGGGTTGGTTCTATATGATCATGAAGTGCCTTATTTCATTTTTTGGTCTCTGATAGGACGTCATTTGAAAACCTAGAAAGGAAAGGCAGGAATAGGTATGGAAACTTTCTGTTCTCTGTTTCTTACTTTCATATAATTGTTTATTATAGCATGATACTTTCATTCTCTTATCACAACATTGTACTTTGAAAAATCTACAAAATTATAGAATGTTATTCAAATACTAAACAATTTTCTCTACTATAATTGGGTATTAAAAAAAGAATGAAAGTATCATGCTTTTCTTACAATGAACTAATCTTACAATACAAGACTATATTGATAGTGTTCTTTATGATTATACACAACACCTGACTGGAAACCTTTGTGAATGCATACAGTGATAAAAGGAGCAAACTCCTAATAAGTTAAGCGTGTAAAACATTTGAGAACAAATTGATGTCAAAATGACATTATCTGATAAAATTGTTGCTAGCAAAATCTGTTAGGTTGTAAAAAATTTTAAAATCTTGCTGTCAAGTTGTACGAATTTTTACTGTTGTCCGTATGAAATATGTTATATTGATGGTTCTATGTTGTTTGCAGATGGATGCAATCGACGTTGACTATCAGTATGACCGAAATTATATTGAAGGTGCAAAGAGTGGTAGAAGATCATTTGTAAAGCAGCAAAGTAAAATAAAATTGACTCAAGCAACATACTTTACTGTAGCTACCAATTAGAACAATATACTATACTTCCAAACAAAAGCGACACCTTCCGACCCCCGCAACGCGGGGGTCACCTTTCTAGTTTTTATTGATTTTCTAGGTTTTAGGGTTTCCAAACCTTTATGCATTATCTATTGATTTGTTGTATATATATATATATATATATAACTAATTAAAACATTTTTTTTCAAAAAATCATTAGTAACATTCATTTGATTAAAACCATATGATCTCGGAGTTAACTTTACAAATCCGTGGAGACGAATATCTTTTATGTGTGTGTACAGTCCCGTCGATCTCTTCTCACGTACAACCTGCAAAATGTTTTAATCCACAACTATAAGCATAAAGATTAATGAGTTCCCCAATATATCATATATTTCATCATACATATAATGCATCCACACAAGATCTCAGCTCTAGCAACGAGCAACCAAATCTCCTATCCACATACATATATCATGAGTAACGGGCCCAACCCTAGGGAGTGTACGGGCCCAACCCTGACTTCATTGCCAGGGGATGAACCCTCATCTTACATACAATTGTTGTGATCCAACCACAATCTTTCTTATCAGTGTTGTGATCCAACCACAGTATGATCCAACCACAATCTTTCATATCAATGATATAATCCAATCACAGTCTTTCATATAAATGTTGTGATCCAACCACAATTTTTTATATTAGTTCAGAAAGTCATATGTAGTCGGGGATCAGATAGACAATTAAACAGATAAGCCCCCCCCCCCCCCAAGAGAAAACAATCAGACAAGAACATCGCAATCGGGTATTAGACAAAGATTTCTCAGGCTATCCAACTTAAACAACATAGAACCCAAGCCATCACTAGCACATAATCATGTAACATAAACACATATCAAATACTAGTATGTCCGTACCCTTAGCAACTAGCCTTCCCTAGTTCCCTGCCACTGACCATTTCTCAATTAATTCCTTCGCTGGTCAGTCATACATAATCCGGATAACCGTTCTGCCCTAGTTACCCTAACCAAACATAACTCCTAATAGCACCATAAAATCAACATGCAAGACCCTACCAGTATAGCATACCAAGACACCAAGTTTCCTAAATTGCACATGCGTAACAAGGAGTTCTCCTAGCTACTAGGATAATTATACTCTAACAATACCTCTATCCTACCATGCAAAGGATATACAATGGGATACGTGGCATAGTGAGAAACTCACCTGAACTGAAGAACCGGAGAAGCACAACAACACTCTTACACCTTGCACCGCTCAATCCCGCGAACCAACTAACACCAAAAGAGATAAATCCTTAATCAACAATCCAAATCCTCTAAGTTTGACCCAAAGTTAAAGTGGTCAAAAGTCAACAGTCAACGGTCAAACAGGTCAACTATCGCTACGACGTGGTGACCTCTTGGCCACATCGTAGGTATGTCCAGACAAAACCATCGACATGCAGGAAACCACCACGTCGTGGCAAGCTCTTGTTCATGTCGTGGTTTCTGATCATAAGCCAAAATCTTCATTAAACACTTAATACTTTCAGACTAAAGCTCAACTTTTCAGATCTAATCCTTTTCAATGACTTAACGGATAAAGTTTCCAACTTTATCCATTAGGACCACACCCCAAAGCAAGATCTACAACCCTAAGCCCAAAATGGCAAAAAAATCTTCCTAAAAACATGCATCACTTCAAGAAAAAGAACAAGTTCCAAAATTTACTAATCCAACAAGATAATGAGATGATAAAATAAGCTCAAGAGGTGTTGGAGTTCACTCAACTCAAAAGCACAAGCTCCCAAGGATCAAAAGGGAAATATATGATCAAAATACAAGATCTAGCAAACTAAAGGTCAAGATGGAAGCTTTTTACTCACAGTGGTCCAAAAAATGAAGTCCCTTTGCTAGATCTACACTTGAGCTATTCACCAAAACACTTTGTAAGAACTTGGTCTTCAAGTTCCACACCAAAATATGAGAAATGAGCCTTCAAATGGCCAAGAACATCAATAACACTCAAAGGGGCCAGGATTTTCGAAATAGAGAAGTTGGAGGATAAAAAAGATGCCCTAACTTGAAGTTAAGATGCTTAAATATGGAGAAAATTCCTAGAAAAATATGGGCTTGGGCTGCAGCGGTATCCAAGTCGTGGAGCCCACCAGAGATACACGTTCTTTATCTTGCATGCCACATCGTAACACTCCTTGAGTTATGTTATGGTATATAGCTTTCCTTAAAAACCATGCATTTGACTCCTTTATACCATCCATTGATCTATTATGGGAAACAGGTGTTACAATTCTCCCCCACTTAAATTATATTTCGTCCTCGAAATCAGTGCTTACCAATATTTCATTACACACCCTCCGAACCCCTTGTGGTTTCTTCCAAGTATACTTCCTTCCATATGCGAAAGCCACTCCGAATGACACAACCTGTAATCACCAACAGAAGGATTCCCGAAACAAAGTGCATAACCAACCTGAGCGAAATATTCCAAAATGTCGAATTCATGACCGCAAAAATCCTGGGACATTGCTAAAAGCAGACATTGCCTTTCAGTCCCAAAAGCCAATTCAATCCTTAGTGATAAACATGCGACTCAGTGAGGAGACAACACTAACGCCTCACAACTAAATCACATCGAGAAGAACTAACTTCCTTAACCATAATTTGAGGACTCTGAAACCATGTGTGACTTCCAGACAGACATAACCACCCGAACCTCAACCATGCTGACCAAGACTCGCAGATCTGATCCGACAATGATACGACAACCCGAACATTGCATCTAACCAACCTTGAGAGAAGCTAACACTTACCCTAATCTCGAAGGCTCTGAGGTTATGCTTAGGTTTAAACCTAATATGTAACGTCCCAAAAATATGATCCAAAAATTTCATTTTTAATTTAAGTAAAACAGTATTCCAAACATAATCCATACATCCCAAGTAAAAACAAGTGTATAAAATATCATAAAAATCAGAGTGAAATCTCAAATGCGAAATCCATGTGGTGTGTGCGATGCAGTCAACCCGAGCTCTTCCCTTTGGAACCGGAAGCACCTGAAACATAAACTGAAAACCGTAAGCACAAACCTTAGGTGAGTTCCCCAAACTACCCCATACCATACATAATAAATCATATACTGGGCCCCCGCCCTCCATCGGGCCCCGCCCGGTATCGAGTCCCACTCGGCTTCGGGCCTCGCCCGACTTCGAGCCCCGCTCGGTATATAGATATGTTATTCTTAGGCCCCGCCTGACATCGGGCCCCACCTACTCACTATTACAAAAATACCCTTTAATGACACGTATTGCATGTCGTAAAATCCTAATGATAACACACAAATTCATGTCAAGGAAGGCCCTATCATAAAGGAAGACGACACACTTTCGCGTGTCGTAAACTTACAACGTGCATTTACGAGGCACATTTACGACACACATTGAGTGTCAAGGAAGGCCCTGTCATAAAGGAAGACGACACACATTTGTGTGTCGTATCCTTACGAAGTACATTTACAACACGCAATGCGTATCGTTAAAGCCCCTATCATAAATGAAGATGACACACATTTGGATGTTATAAAAGTCAGCAACCATTTACGATATGCATTTACAACGTGTCTTTACGATACTCCTTTACGCATAATACAAAAATATGGAAACAAGTATATACCAAAAAAAATCTATTTCATCCAATATCATGTCAAACAAGTTATCAAAAAATTGTAATACATTGATATTAAGGTTATTAGGTACATTGTTATTAAGGGGTTTTCCCTAACTATATAACATGATACTACATTGCTATTAAGGGACACCTTGTTTCACATATCATGTAAAAAATCCTTGGTGTCATTGGTTTGCCACCTGGTACACCAGGTAAATATGTTGAACTTGGTGTCATGAGCGGCTGTCCACCAGGCGTGGATGGCAAGTAAGGGCTTGAAGCATTAGCTGAAACAAAAAAATATTAATCTCACAATCAACAACCTTTATAACTACATGCCATGAAGTAATAATAATGATATTCAATAAATTAATTGATGGAGAAAACAAAAAACATACCATAATTAGAACTGTTTCTAGAGCCCTGAGTGCAACAATCTTGACAAAAACTGGAATGTGGTTTTTAAGGAAATAAATTATTTGAGATTGATTTTCAAGAAATGAAATTGCATTATTGTGATTCCTTTTCTTGTTCATAGGCTGTGCTTCACCACCATGATCACGCCCATGGTTTGAATCAAGATCAATGGAAGCATTGCTTTTGACATCTTCAGCTAGATTCATTGTCATCCCTGCTCAACACCAATTATTTAGTTTATAATTTTATATCATAAAAATATTTTCATAATATTAAGAAAGAAAAATAAAAGTTAAAAAAGCATACCAATCCCCCATGGATATCAGATCATTTTTATGAGACCATAAAGTTTTATCCTAAGTTCGGGTAATTCACATCTTTTGTGATACTCTGTCACAAGTTGGATAATATGAACAGTGTGTGGTAAGAGTTGACTGAAAAAAAAAACAAATGATTAGAAATTATATATATTGTTAGAGTTTACCACACATCCAAAATGATTAAAAAATATATAGAAGAAGAAGAATGCATTTGTGCTTCCTTTACACTATCACATAAAATTTCAAGAGTATATAAATGTAGAATAGGAAGTTGAGTGCAAATATATTCTTGTTGCATTGCAGTGAGAGTTGGGTACATGGTTTGTGGTAAGGAGCCATCTACATTCAATACTCTTCCAACTATCATTAATAATGGCTTAATGGGAACCTTAACCTATGATTAAAAAAAAGTGAACTTTTTAAATGATGTTACATAAGCGCCATTATAACAAACATATAAAAAAGTTATAATACCTGAACAGGGTAAGAAGTTGTAAGCATTGAGGAGCAGCAAAGCATGAGTGTAGATATATTAGTGATAGAGAGTCGTTATGTTGACTTGTAGATATATTAGTGATATATTAGTGAGGCCTCCAAGAGGGGCAGGAGAGTCTTTTCCTGGAGGGACTAATGCTCGCATAGTTTCACTTGTTTTAGTTTCTGCATTTAAACATGTATTATACCATGTAAGTAACTACTGTTAACATAATTACAAAAAGTTACCAAAATGAAAGTATTGTTTTTTTTTGGAATTCAAGTGATCTAACTATGAATTGAATAACCTATACATTTTATATAAGTGTTTTGTAGTTCCAAATCAGTACCTTACTTCAAGATGTTTTGTTTTGGGTTAACCAAAACTTCTTCTACTCAAACAGATCCTACAAAATGGAATTTAGGTTCTCAAAATTCAGACAAAACATATAAGAATGAAAAGAAAAAGAGAATAAAGAGTGAGAAAATAATAAAAGAAACATTTACCACTTTAGTTGCATTGTAGTAGATAACCCTGCCTTGACCTACTTTCATTACTGAAAGTGCATTATTTTAGTCTTAGCAAAACACTTCAAGCATAGATTAAAATAATCAAAGACATCAAATGAATAAATTAGATAAAATTGGATAAATTTTTAACCTTGAGCATCGTTCATCCTTCAAGAGAATAAATTAGATAAAATTGTGCAGCTCACTGCAGCAACTAAGGCCTGTTGTAGTGCATCTTCATCAATCACTCTGTTACAAAAAACAATTCAAAGATATAAAAACTAAATAGCATAATAGCGAAGTGCATCTTCATTAATCACTCGTTGATAATTCATTATTTATAAAACCTAGAGTTCACTTCCTTTTGAAAAAAAAATCAAGGGGTACATGTTTACGTTGATAGAAAGAAGAGAGACGAATCAAAAAATTTGACCTTGATGTCATCTTTAGTGAAATCTATAAAAATTCCAACTTAGATGTGAAATTGACGAACCAAAATGGCTGGACAAAGCGGTCACTAGTACCAAACCATAGATTACGTTGACAGAAAGAAGAGAGACGAAACAAAATGGGAAGTAACAGAAAAACTAATACATTAATTTGATCAGACTTTACCTTGGTTCATAGATTAGGGCTTTTTGTAAAGAGAATGAAAGAGGAAAATAAGGAATCGATGCTGTGGGAAACAGATAAATTGAGTAGATTAGAGATACCCATAAAGAGAAGCTATCGAATACGTGAAATTAAAAGCCACTGGTATACATAACTTCGGAGATGGCGTGCCTACTGTTGCCTTGATCGACGTCAACGACTGGGAAGGGAAAGTAACGATGGTCGAAGTGTGAGAGAAGAAGTAGGCGGCAATCAATGTCGGGAGGGGGAAGGAAGGAGCGTCGATAATTAGGGCAAGAGGGAAACTAAAGTGGAGGAGAAAAAAAGAAGGCTGGTTTTTTTAATTTTTTGGGATTTTATTCCCCCTAGCTACTAAAGGATAGAATGAAAATTCTATTAAAATTTATAAAGCGACATCCTTAGACGGCACACATTTTATTATAGGTGCCCTCTGTGTTTTTATTTTTTTGTTTAGACACTAATTTTAGGGCACGCAAAAATGTGAGTCCTAAATCCTTTAAATTTTGGGAGAGACGACATTCTTTTTTGGACACACACATTTGTGTATCATAAATCATTGTGTGTCATTGTTCGCCTGTCAATTAAGGCCTATATTCTAGTAGTGACTATTCACATACAATATATCTCACATAATCATGCTAACACATATAATGATCATAAAACGATAGCATACGAAACAGTCATCGGACCTCGCCCAACATCGAGCCCCGCCTGGTATACATAGCAACATATAATACATGCAAGGGTCATACAAACTCCTAGCATTCTAACAAAAACAATAAGGGCCAGCATTGGTGCCTTAGACCCACTAACCCAGTGAGGAAACTCACCTCTGTATCTAAACGATGGCTGAATAGGTCCCGACTCTGAATATCAGCTCTACCCACCGTCTAATCAGTAACGAATCCTTAGATACAACTCAAAATACCTCAACACACCCTTTTAGGTCAAACTTGGTCAAAGACAAAGGTCAAAAGTCCATGTTGACCCAACACGCCGTGTTGCCCCTTGGCCACGCCGTGTTTCTCCATTATCCTCATAATCGGGAAAAACCCTAGCCAACACGCCGTGTTGACTTGCAAACATGTCGTGTTGAATTGCAAACACGCCTTGTTTTCCCGAGTTCTAATAGCTTAATACATTAAGGTCTTTTATTCGACTCCAAGAGCTCCCAAGCTCAGATCTAAACCAAAATGGGATTTAGAAGGGTAAAGTTTCCAACTCTACCCATAGGGACTACCAAAAAGGGTCCAAAACCCAACCATAAGGCTTGATATAGCAAATGCTTAACCAGTAAGCACTTAGTCCATGAAGACATAACCCCAAAACATAACTCTCACTTCCTTGAGATGAAAACCACGTAAAGTTGCCAACTTTACGTTTATGCATGCCTAAATGAAGCTCTTAAGCTTAAAAAGTGTGACAACCCGAAAATTCTATTTTGTACAACATGTCAATTCAATAGAAGCCAAAACAGTTTCTGAAAACTTTCAAGCTTTTTGGAATAAGTTTGAGTATTTTAGGATTAACACTTTAGGAGATATCAGGAGAGAGGATGCCCTAGGGTTTATTGTGCAACAATAAAGTCCCGACACTTCAAAAGATTAGAGTTTACGGCCTAAACAAGGAGTTTACGACCGTAAACCCTAAAGGAGAGGGGTATATAAGTGCCACTTAGCCATTTTTACCATTTTTCCAACTTTCAAGAACAAAAACTCAAAACTCTCTCAAGTAATATCCAAAGTTTTCTTCAAGATCTTCATCTAGTAAGTGTTTCTAGCCCTTTTAAGTTAGTATATCACTTAATCTAGTGATTTAACACACTTCTATCCATTAGATCTTTCCAAAAGGTTGAATCTTCAAGTTTCACCAAGAACACCAAGAACACACACTAGTGTTCTTGGACTTTTGGCTCATTTCAAGCTTCTATATTGTAAGTACTTCTATCCTAGAGTATGTTAAGGCTTGATACACTTCTTTACATCAAGAAAACACAAGGAAACACCAAGATCAAAGGTGTTTACGGTCCAAGAACATCTTGGACCGTAAACCCTAAATAAGGGGCCAAAGTGGCCCTAGTCCCTTCCTAAGCCTTGGTAACTATCATGGATCCCTTCATTGATATGTTAAGGACTTGAAAACATCAAAATACCATCATCCATAGGGTTTACGACAGTAAACCCAAAGAGAAATGGTCTTAGGGCTGTAAACTCCATTTAGGAGTGAAATGGTGCCCTAACTTCTTCCATAGGCTTATACTTCAAGTGGAAACACTTCTAAGGACTTATAAATCTTCAAATCAACAAATGGTTAAAGGAGTATGAGTTTACGGCCGTAAAATCATGGGTTTACGACCGTAAACTCAAGGAGTTGAGGTCAAGAAAGCGTAAACTCCAATAAGGGGTTCCTTTGAACCCTAAACCCAATAGCTTTGTCCTACAACACTTAGATGCAATCCTTGGGACTTATAGCACCTATATAAGGTGTTTTACATGTCTTAGGATGTCTTAACTTTGTTAATTAGTTGTTTAAAGACTAATTGTATACATATATGTGGATTTATAAGTTAACTAGGATCATTGTGTGTGTACAAGTCTTCACTTGATACCTAGCAATCCTATATCTTCAGTTCATCCAAACCACTCACTACAGGTGAGTTCATACCCCTTAATTAACCTTTTAAATGTTTTTAAATGCTTTTATGGGGGGGGGGGGGAATACAAGTTGAACAATTATAGTTATTACAGCAATCACATGTGATTAATAACTACCAACAAGTGGTTTTCTTACTTTCCAAACTGTTTTACTTGTCAAATACTTTTGTTAAACTCTTTTAACTTATATTATGTGTATCTATATAAATATAGTTATATAAGTAGGGTTGAAAGGACTTAGGACTGCTAGCCTACCTTACTTCCTGTTCCTTGTTTGGTTGTGGACTTAGGGTATCAAGGTTAGTTGTCCGAAGGTCGTTTGAATCCTAGTTATATATTATGTATATGTATATAGATATAAAAGGTTGTTTCTTTCATTCAGTTCCATGCCCTTGGGTAGCAAGGGTATACAAATATGTTCATACATTGCTAGTAAACTACTATAGGAGTAGTTTAGGAAGATACTAATACTATTACTAGAACAATGAAACATACAATGAGTCAGTTCCTACATGAGTCAATAGATACTATAATGAGAAACAAACATAATACTATGATGAGAAACCACATATGATACTATGATGAAAAACAAACAATAGACACTATAACGAGAAACAAACATACAGGCTAGACAGAGAAAGAACACACAATACAGCTAGCACACAAATACATTACATATACATTATACATTTATGTGAGCCATTAAACGGGGCATGGCACTACCTACCATGACTGTTTTTGTATCAGAATCTCCTTAATTGGGGAGCGTATGAGTTTGTGTATAGATCTATATTGGAATGACTATCCTACACCTTGCTGCTCGCTACAGTGGGACTTGCAAGTCTACGGGTGCCAAAAGTCATTTTTACGGCGTCTTACATCGTCGTTTTACTATTGAGTCGGTAGCAAGATACAGGCCGATCACATGTTACCTTAAAAATTTACAATTGGCTTAAGGTAGTTAGTACAGCAGTAGTTACTTAATACAACACTACAGTACTATAATATTATTCCCATTAAATTCACTTCGTGAACATTCACATGATGCACGGTAATGTAGAAAACTATATTTTTGGTTAATGATAGTCGAATTTGGGAAAATACACACTCTTACAAGAGACACACACATATACTAGATGCCTTGGTAGAAGGCTACTTTTAGTAGGAAACATAGGGTTTTCTAGGAGAGTTCAAACAAATACAAAACTTTTACAAACATACGCAGTACATCTTACAAAACATCTTACAAATGCTTTCATACAAACGCAGACACCAATATACTTATGATCTCACCAGCTTTAAAGCTGATAAACTCTTTCAAAATAACTTGTATTCTCAGGTCACCAGTAGACAGGTACCGGAGCCAGGTTTTGAGAAGATGGAGCTAGTTCAAGACTCATCTTATATTTTTGATGTATATTGTTTTTGGTGTCTATATAACTTGACAGAACACACTAGTATGAAATTATATTATTTAATGCAATGGATGATGTTGTTGCTTGTTTACTACTTTGCATTGTTGTGATACTGTACATGACGTCCTCCACCCCAGAATGTTTCCGCCGTTCCGGTTTTGGGGGTGTGACAGATTGGTATCAGAGCATTGTTTATAGTGAATCGAGTGTATCAACCCGTAAAAGATATACGAACTATAAACACAAGCGGGATTAAAATACTCTGATAAAGAGTTTATACTTTAAATAATAAAATATTTAACCAAGTATACATACCTGCATTCATACTAAAATCAGTGTCACTAGGACAGAACAAAAGTATTACGATTGTTGGACAACACAAGTAGACTTAGAGACATATGGTCAACCCTGGGAAGATGTAGCCTGATCAACTACATTATCCGAGGAGTGATTAGCATGTGCCTAAGTATGGTTGTGAGGTTGCAACGAGTCTAAAAACTCACCAACACTTCTACAACAAGAACAGTAGAACATAACATAAACTTTAAATACTATAGGAGTATTTTGTGTTACTATTAATTACTTATCTGAGAATTAAAGGTCTTTATTTGTATATCAATGGTTGTTTAGGGGATACACTAAGGTTATATGTGCTAGGATATCATAGACTTAGAATCTGTGATCTTTGCTTTACTTCCTGTTCCTTGTTTGGTTGTGGGCTTAGAGTTAGGGTCACTTATTCGAAGGCCTATCCTGTCTGAGTTACATATAACTGGTATGCACTAAACAAGTGTTGAAACAACCGGTAAAGATCATTTTATAATTATCTAATTAGTTAGTCTATTTTAGTTATTTCTTATATCCCTTTTTCTCGCGTAGATTTCATGGCCGGATTCCATATCCCCGGAGACCTGTACTACCCCAACAACGACAATGCTGAATGGCTAGGAGAAGAGCCAGAAGATGATCACCCAATTCCATTGGATGATCACGAAGCTGAAGGCTTTTCTGATGGGTCTGACTCGGAGCCAGAAGTCAACAACCAACCCCCAGCTGTTCAAAACCCAAACCCTCGTCCAACATTTCAAGGACCCACACCTCTGTGGGCCACAAACTTGAATAGGTGGAGTCAGGAATAGGGTCAACCTTTTCCCTACAATAGAGACAGAAGCTTCTACAACCTCACCGAAGGAGGTTCTGCTGACAGGGTCCTACCCATCATGGTTCGTAGGATTTATAGGAATGATGTTCAAGGTCGAGCCACTCTCGATCGAGTCATGGAGATTGACGCCAACTCTGGTGTTAACACCGTCCGCATTCGCCAACTTGAGTCTGCTCATGAAAGGTGTGACAACCGTCAAAATTCGAGTTAGTTATAGATTTGATAAACTTAGTTGCACATATAGGCACAACACATATTAAACTTAGTAAATAGAAGCTAAGTTATAACCTACTAGAAACTTGGAAACAGATAGAAACAATGGATGGTGTACTTAGATTTCACCTTGATATGTGAATTCTACATCTACTAAGCTGTAGTGACTATCCATATTTGGATCACTCTTTGACTCGAACAACATTTCATGAATCATATACACACATCATGCACTTGACCTAGAAGTAGAAGTTAGTTCAAAGTCTCATAGAAACTTAAGTCAAATTTGAAGACTAGGACTAGTATACTTGATTCCTCAATTTCGCTTGAATCTCGGAATCACTACATAGAATGCCAATAAACCGATAAAAATAAATTACAAACATTATTTATAACTATAAAAGAGTTATAATACCATAAGATAATTTAAAGTCTCAAATATTCTATTTATTTTGATATTCAAAGTTTATTAAACTCCAAAACCCTAAAAGCCCTAAAAACTCATATTTATAAACTTTAACCTTAAAAATCCTATAAAAACAATTATGAATCTTATAATATTATCTTATCATAATAATTATTATGAAATAAAATTCAATGAAAAATAAAGATTTAGTTATTAACATTTACCCTTGATTTATAAGTCAAAAATCAAGAGTTTTATGCATAAAAACTAGGTTAAGGTGCACATTTTATAAAAAGTTGGATATTTTTATAAAAGATTTGAATTTTTATAAAAGAAACAAGAGAGAGAGAGCCTCTCCTCCCCTAAAATCGGATCCCTCTCTCCCCATATCTCTCTCACACTCTCATTCTCCAACACACACACATCTCTCTTCTTTCTCTCTCTAGAAAACTCTCTCTACCTTCTCTCTACTTTTTCTCTCCAAACACCACTCCATTCTCTCTTCCTCCCTCTAAGAACCAAGAAATTTTCCAGAAAACAAACCCAAGAACACTCCTCAAACTCGAAATCTTCATCATCTTGTGGTATTCTTGAAGGTAAAATCGATTTCTACTTCACTTTTCCTTCAAGTTTTGCTCTTTTTCTTACACTTTCTCCTTCTTCATCTTCTTAAAACTTGTTTTCTTTTTGTTAAAATGGTTTTTACAACATGATGGATGTGTTTTAACACCATGCATGTATGATAAACAAGGTTGCATGTTCATGATCTTAGTGCAAAAATCGATTTTAAGGATTAAAACATCAAACCCAAGTTAAGAGTTTTTTAGAAACAAAATTTTGTTCATAAATGCATGTATACATTTTGATAAGTTTTAATCTTTTGATCTCTGGAAACATGACTAAAATATGAGTTTATCATGATATATTTAAAATACTTGAAAAGATTTACTCAAGGAAATGATGAAAACCCACTTTTCTAACCAATCATCATGCATGCAATCTGCCTGATTTCTTTTCCTGACTTTAAACTGTCATATCTCACTCATTTCTTAGCCAAAATTAGTGATTCTTTTTCTGAAATATAATATTTTGAGTTAGCTTTCAAACCCATCTGACCTCACTGGAAAATTCCAATATTTCGATTTGTACCAATTTTTACAAAACTGTTGCTCAAACAGCACTTTCCTTATGAACATTTGTTTTGTGTTGCATGTTCAAAGGACTTATTCATCACTAAAAATCATTCCAAAAATTATTTTAAACTCTTAATATCATGTATTAATAGGAACAAAAAGATCTTGATTCAAAAGTCTTTGTAACATGTTGCAAAAATTGTCAAAGTAACATCAATAATCTTTACATAAATCACAAGAACCAAGTTTTCTCTATACATTTTATTGAGCCTTTAGGCATGGTTTTCAACATCAAAAATAAGAAAACAATTTTTCATTGTTGTTAAATTGTATGAAGATGCATTCTGGAAATTTTCAGCTCAATATATATTTTCTTTATTTTTATATGAAAATAATAAGAAAATAGAGTGTTAAATCATATAAAATACTTACACTAGTAAATAAATTCTGGAAAAATTCTTGGATGATTCTTTAAGTTAATAAACATCTCCTATGAAGTTTCAATGACTTTTGTTACTGTTTAATATGGTTTTGAATTTTCTTTTTGTTTAGCCCCAATAAATCATAAAACCACTTTAGACAAGTTGAAAAGGCTGTATAACAATTTTCGCAGCTTCTACCAGAGGTATAAGACTTAGAAAAATATTTTCAGAATTTTTCATAATGTATTCCTATTTTTCTCCGATTTTTGTATTTATAATGGACTAAAAATAGAAAAAATAGTTCTGCTCATCCAAAATTCATGCAAATTTACCAGAACAGCTTGTAGTACATTAGGAGGCTACATAAAAATTTTGATGATTTTTCTCTTCTGTATACTATTTTTCTCTTATTTTCTAAGATTAAATACACTTAAATACACAAAATCGGATTTCAGTATATAAAAACCGCATTTGGTATTTTTCTCAGATTATTTACTCTGAAAATGAAGTGTACAAAAATTTTGGTAATTTACTTTAACTGTTTAATAATTATTCTCCAATTAATGATTATTTAAGAGGATAAAACAAAGAAAAATAGAAAGACTAATTGAAAAATATCTTTTATATTTTTCACAGCTTCTAAATGTATAATAAAAGTGTTACAAAAATTTTGGGCAATTTTGGAAACTGTTTTCTATTTATTTCAATTTTTATTAGAATAAATGCTCAAAAATCATAAAATTGGGTTAAACAGTTTAAAAATCAATTTTTATATTTTTCCCAACTTAAGAATGTTTAATAACAATATCACAAAAAGTTTGGGTAATTTTGGAAACTGTTTTCTATTTATCCCCATTTTTATTAGAATAAATGCATAAAAATCATAAAATTGGGTTAAACAGTTTAGAACCAAAATCATGCATAAAAATCATGAAAATTTATCTAGAAGTCTTTTAGTACATTTAGAACCAAAATCTGAAGTTTGGTAATTTTTATTAACTGTTTAGTATTTTTCATGATTTTATGGTTATTCAAGAAACTAAAATCGTGAAAAATAGTCAGACAAATCAAAAATTCAAGAAAATTTATCTTAAGGTCTTTGACTTCAATTAAAACTTAAATGCAAAGTTTGGGAAAGTTTAGAACTAAATTGATTTAGTTTTGAATATTTAATCATTGGAACACCTCTAAAATGTTAAATATTAACATTTCAATAATGGAAATTTTCCACTTAAATTGTTATATAACAATTGATTCTTTGAAACTTAATTTCCACAGAAAAATGTTTGTAACTTATCAATATTAAATTTTGACACATTATTGGCATAATTCTATTGTAGTAGTAAGTATACTAGTGTTAGATTTCGATTAGAGACTCACTAGCGAATACCATTATTGTAGGAATCGGTAGTGGTACACGTGGAACGTAGTTCAAGGCACCATTTGCATCATCTAAATTGCATTGTGAGTATTCACCAATCCCCTATTTTCGGTTTTTACGTTTTGGGGTGGAAAAGCATGTCCTAAACTATTTATGTTTGTTGTATTTATTTGACTCGTATAAACTTGGTTGCTATATTTTGCATATTGTGAGTATTCACGCACTCCCCTATTTTCAGTTTTTATGTTTTGGGGTGGAAAAGCATGTCCCGAAAAACTATTATTTGAATGTTGTATTTAAATTGATTTGTATCAAACATGATTGTTATTTTATTGCTATGTCTCTCTATGTATGTCTATGCAACACGGAACATGAGAACTTATCGTACTAAGGCCCTTCCCTTATCTCTAACCATTAACTCTTTGAGCCAATGGTCATTATGGATAGCGCTATTAGGAATTGACAACTCCTCACTCGCCCTATTGGTGGAGTGCATGATACCATATTCATCTATGGAACGATAAGCATAGATCTTGATAGGGCTTCAGTCATAGGTTTGGTTGAGACTCATTGTTTGCTCATACACATACACACTCGTTACTTATTATAGCAATAAACTTGTTTATTAATTATAGCAATGAACTTTGTTTCTCATTACAACAACAAACTTTTATTACTGAGAACTTATATACGTGTTTTAGCAATGAAATTGTTTGCTCCTTGTAGCAACGAAATTGATTGCTCATTTTAGCAATGAAACTTGTTTACTCGTTTGAGTAACAAACTTTATCTTCCATGAGGATATGAATGTTGCATCTTATTTGGGCAACATACGTTATCTCTCATGATGACAAAGAACTTTGTTTTTACAAACTTATTTACTCATTTTAACAATATACTTTTATTATTGGAAACTTTTATCAAAACTTTGATTCAATTCATGGAACCAATATTATTTTGTTTATCTGTGAGTACTCACCAACTATTTTTATAGTTGACGCTCGATTTACATGCTTTTTCAGGAATCATCGAGTAAGTGGCACTTAGGGAGACTTCACTTTTAGGAGCATTCGCATGTGTTGTATTTCAATTTACATTGTAATTTCTTTTAAAAGTTGTTCAAACCCATTGTGAAATTGTAATGATTTTTAATACTATGGTTGGTGTTGTCTTTTAACTTTTGCTATGAAACCCTTTATACTGCCACGCCTCGTGTTTCCGCTTTAGCGGGGTGTGACAGGAAATGGTATCAGAGCCGAAGGTTATAGAGAATACCGGTTTTCCTTTGGAGAACCACAACTATAGCCAAAAAAAAAAAATTCAAAATGTTTTTAAAATACCGAACATACTACTAGTATAACTAATTCGAGTACGCATTATTGGACTTTAACTAAGTATAGCCTGGCCAACTATGCTTAATTAAGGAAACTTAATGCGAGGCTTGAAACGGTTATAGTAGAATTATGTTCAAAACGATTTTCAGTTTGAACTCTTGAAAAAAACAAAGTTTTTCGGTGTGCGTACGGGCATTGCATATTATAGGCATTCATCTAGGTACACTTAGAAACTAAGTGCACTTTTACCACAATGTCTTTATTTAGAAATATTCTTGTCCCTTATCAAGTGCTAGGTTAACCACTTAGGTTATATCACTAGCCACTCTAGGAGCAATGCACATAGTACTAAGAATGGGTATTCCTCGGTAGCTATTGACTTTAGATGTAAGGTTAGTAGCTAGATATACACTAGTAATAATCTTAAGTCGTAACCTATGCCAATTATTCCTTAATACCTCTTCATCGTCTTCGTATTAGAGTTACAACTAGGAAAAAGCGTTTCGATACCGACACAAATGATAATTGGAGCATCGTGTAAGCAGGTAGATGAGTCGCCACTAAGTAATCACTTTGATACCATTGGCGGGCATTCCTGATTCGACTCACAAGGAGACACGGAGGTTTAACCTATATGTGAGATCTTATTTCTACGCTACGATTTAGGTCTAGGTTGTTTCCACCTTGAGGTTAAAACTTAACATAAGATATCCCTTTGACCTCTATAAAAGGTCGTCAACTGCATTGACGCCATAAAATGTTTTTCAAACAATTTTTCTTGTCCTTTATCTTAGGAAAAAGACATCGGTACTCGCCTTATACTCGTCTTATACTCTCCTTAGTATTTAGGTACGATCAGCTACACTAATCTACTTATTCCTTAATTCTTAATCTTCCATCGAAAAGTTATTTCGTTTCATCGGTTTTATTTATCATCGATAAAATACTTTATAACCACTTCATACAACTTACTAGACCTTTCCTAACAATTTAAGCCATATTCTCGATAAAAATCTTTTGACAACTTGCTTTAACTTAACACTTTTCTTCAAAACTCAATTTAACCAATATTGGTTTTTACCTTGCTATTTCAATTTCATTTCAAATCCATTTCAATGGATAAATGTGCTTTTAAGGGCATAGAAACAATTTTAAACCTTGATTACCATTTTGGCACGTTTTCGAAAAACTTAGAAACATTTTCTTTTATAAAAGTGTTTAAATTCTATGCTATAAAACATAGACATATGACATTGAAGTTCATATTATGTGTAAAAGCTTCATCGGATCTTTCAAACCACTTTTGTTTTGACTCTTTTGACCACTTTCTCATTTAGGCATTGTATCTTACTTAAATGTGTTTTCTTGAATCCCAACATGATATTTTCACAACTTTCTACTTCACACATGTTTCTAAGATGTCTCTAATTCCTAAATTTCCAACATACATCATTTGTTTATTTTATTTCAAATTAGTTTTATAATCCGTGTTTATAAAACTTACAGCATTGCAAAACTTAGTGTTCACTTTTAAACTTCCAGCGACGTACTTTTGACAATGCACGATTATTCATCTAAATATGTTGAGTCTTTACCTTATATGTTTTAACTATTATTGAACTCCATTCTAAAAAGTCAAATTCTCAGATTTTCAACTACCGTTTGTAGTGCTTCTTCTTTTTTCACAAATGGAGTTTAACTTAATAAGATAACTCGTGATTTTTAGCAAACATTTTAAGACTCTCACATGTCTATTTAATCATCAATATACATCAAATATTGAAGTTTGAAATATATCTCAACCTGGTTTTAAATCTACCTATATGTATTGTTTTCAAAATTTTAACAATCGCAATCATTGCCGCCGCTACCTTCCTTTTTCTTTCCCCCGAACTTGATTCTTGCTCTCCCTCTGATATGAGATCTCGCAAACCCATAATAATAACATAGTACGTTGTCTAACTCTGTTTCTCTGTATTTTGCTTCTCTTGGTACCATGTCCGTGCACATATAGACTAGAAGTCTACCCTTTCGTTTTGAGCGATTAATACGTGTATAGTCTTGAAGAATAATTTTGATTTAGTCAACTTTGATATATTCAATTACGCCTTTTACCATATACATCTTGTTTTTATTTTGAAATCTACAATAAACAAGTAATCCTTATTTACATTTGCTCTTTCGTTCTAAATTCGGAAACTTGATTTAAAATGTAATTTTCATTGTATTTTTGTTACAATTAATACACAAGATGAATACCATTGTTCTTATCATTTTTCTAAATCCATAAAATATATGTGAAAGAATACATTTTCTTATGCTTCTTGTTTTCTTTAAATACATCAAAAGTCTTGAATTTTACTATGATCTATTCTCTAAATGATTGTTTTTGTAGAAACACTAAACTAAGAGTGTACTATTTTCAAAGATTGACATTTTTACACCTTTCTTAAAATAGTATTTTACTTTGCAATTTTCAGTGAGTTCCTAAACTCTAAACTTTGTTTTCATAAATAGTCTGACCCGTAAGCTTGAATTTGTCCTGACTTAGACAATTGGACAATTTCTCAAAAGTTTAATACAAATATTTCTATACAAATTCCTTTAATGACGACTAAAACCTTTAACCTTAATTAATCTTTATATTATTTTACTACTTTGTTGGATCGCCACACATGTATCTTCATTATCTTGGAATTATTACACATTTTGATAATAGTGAGATTAATTATCATTTTTAAACACACATTTTGATAACAGTGAGATTTTTATCACTTCTAAACACTTAAAATGCTATGTACACAATGTGATTTAACTTATCATAAACTTTCATCGCTTCCATTTGCAACAATGAATCTCTAAATATATTTATTCTTCGAATAAGGTTTTATTATTGTAAGAGTAACCATAGTAGTAATTATAGCCTCGGAGATGCTCAATCATTTCGTAATTTATTTTGTCGACGACACTTAATTAGCCTTTACATTTGAGATGTACCAAAACTTCGTTGCCTACCCTTACTACGTATTTTTAGGAACTTACCCTCGACCGCTTCTCTTTCATTCGTGGTACCCCTTCTTATTTTGGAATATATCTTTTCCAGATTTAGTAGCCAACCCGAAACTGAACAAATTGTTCCTAATCTCTCTTTTTTTTAGCGGCGAAGTTACACTTAGTGTTAATTTAGAATGCGACTTAAGCATCAATGCGGATTTAACGCTCAGTGCAGTTGGTGCTTCAACAAAACTTATAACGTTCTTTTAAGTTAGATAATATCTAACTATATAATCTTTTTCAACTAGGTCGCCATGGTTGGATCATGATTTCCATGATCCTAATTTCTCGCAATCTAGACTGTAGAACTCGAATTAGGGAAACATTAATTTGATTATAGCTAAAGAGTTGGGCTGTTCCCTTGAGGAATTAACCCAAAATAATCAAAGAGCTTTTCAAGTCATCATCTCTCCAATTATACAATTGTATTTGGCTGAGTTCTAATAGAATGTGTCACGAATTGAATTTCGGGACGAAATTCTTTCAACCGGGGGAGACTGTGACAACCGTCAAAATTCGAGTTAGTTTTAGATTTGATAAACTTAGTTGCACATATAGGCACAACACATATTAAACTTAGTAAATAGAAGCTAAGTTATAACCTACTAGAAACTTGGAAACAGATAGAAACAATGGATGGTGTACTTAGATTTCACATTGATATGTGAATTCTACATCTACTAAGCTGTAGTGACTATCCATATTTGGATCACTCTTTGACTCGAACAACATTTCATGAATCATATACACACATCATGCACTTGACCTAGAAGTAGAAGTTAGTTCAAAGTCTCATAGAAACTTAAGTCAAATTTGAAGACTAGGACTAGTATACTTGATTCCTCAATTTCGCTTGAATCTCGGAATCACTACATAGAATGCCAATAAACCGATAAAAATAAATTACAAACATTATTTATAACTATAAAAGAGTTATAATACCATAAGATAATTTAAAGTCTCAAATATTCTATTTATTTTGATATTCAAAGTTTATTAAACTCCAAAACCCTAAAAGCCCTAAAAACTCATATTTATAAACTTTAACCTTAAAAATCCTATAAAAACAATTATGAATCTTATAATATTATCTTATCATAATAATTATTATGAAATAAAATTCAATGAAAAATAAAGATTTAGTTATTAACATTTACCCTTGATTTATAAGTCAAAAATCAAGAGTTTTATGCATAAAAACTAGGTTAAGGTGCACATTTTATAAAAAGTTGGATATTTTTATAAAAGATTTGAATTTTTATAAAAGAAACAAGAGAGAGAGCCTCTCCTCCCCTAAAATCGGATCCCTCTCTCCCCATATCTCTCTCACACTCTCATTCTCCAACACACACACATCTCTCTTCTTTCTCTCTCTAGAAAACTCTCTCTACCTTCTCTCTACTTTTTCTCTCCAAACACCACTCCATTCTCTCTTCCTCCCTCTAAGAACCAAGAAATTTTCCAGAAAACAAACCCAAGAACACTCCTCAAACTCGAAATCTTCATCATCTTGTGGTATTCTTGAAGGTAAAATCGATTTCTACTTCACTTTTCCTTCAAGTTTTGCTCTTTTTCTTACACTTTCTCCTTCTTCATCTTCTTAAAACTTGTTTTCTTTTTGTTAAAATGGTTTTTACAACATGATGGATGTGTTTTAACACCATGCATGTATGATAAACAAGGTTGCATGTTCATGATCTTAGTGCAAAAATCGATTTTAAGGATTAAAACATCAAACTCAAGTTAAGAGTTTTTTAGAAACAAAATTTTGTTCATAAATGCATCTATACATTTTGATAAGTTTTAATCTTTTGATCTCTGGAAACATGACTAAAATATGAGTTTATCATGATATATTTAAAATACTTGAAAAGATTTACTCAAGGAAATGATGAAAACCCACTTTTCTAACCAATCATCATGCATGCAATCTGCCTGATTTCTTTACCTGACTTTAAACTGTCATATCTCACTCATTTCTTAGCCAAAATTAGTGATTCTTTTTCTGAAATATAATATTTTGAGTTAGCTTTCAAACCCATTTGACCTCACTGGAAAATTCCAATATTTCGATTTGTACCAATTTTTACAAAACTGTTGCTCAAACAGCACTTTCCTTATGAACATTTGTTTTGTGTTGCATGTTCAAAGGACTTATTCATCACTAAAAATCATTCCAAAAATTATTTTAAACTCTTAATATCATGTATTAATAGGAACAAAAAGATCTTGATTCAAAAGTCTTTGTAACATGTTGCAAAAATTGTCAAAGTAACATCAATAATCTTTACATAAATCACAAGAACCAAGTTTTCTCTATACATTTTATTGAGCCTTTAGGCATGGTTTTCAACATCAAAAATAAGAAAACAATTTTTCATTGTTGTTAAATTGTATGAAGATGCATTCTGGAAATTTTCAGCTCAATATATATTTTCTTTATTTTTATATGAAAATAATAAGAAAATAGAGTGTTAAATCATATAAAATACTTACACTAGTAAATAAATTCTGGAAAAATTCTTGGATGATTCTTTAAGTTAATAAACATCTCCTATGAAGTTTCAATGACTTTTGTTACTGTTTAATATGGTTTTGAATTTTCTTTTTGTTTAGCCCCAATAAATCATAAAACCACTTTAGACAAGTTGAAAAGGCTGTATAACAATTTTCGCAGCTTCTACCAGAGGTATAAGACTTAGAAAAATATTTTCAGAATTTTTCATAATGTATTCCTATTTTTCTCCGATTTTTGTATTTATAATGGACTAAAAATAGAAAAAATAGTTCTGCTCATCCAAAATTCATGCAAATTTACCAAAACAGCTTGTAGTACATTAGGAGGCTACATAAAAATTTTGATGATTTTTCTCTTCTGTATACTATTTTTCTCCTATTTTCTAAGATTAAATACAATTAAATACACAAAATCGGATTTCAGTAGATAAAAACCGCATTTGGTATTTTTCCCAGATTATTTATTCTGAAAATGAAGTGTACAAAAATTTTGGTAATTTACTTTAACTGTTTAATAATTATTCTCCAATTAATGATTATTTAAGAGGATAAAACAAAGAAAAATAGAAAGACTAATTGAAAAATATCTTTTATATTTTTCACAGCTTCTAAATGTATAATAAAAGTGTTACAAAAATTTTGGGCAATTTTGGAAACTGTTTTCTATTTATTTCAATTTTTATTAGAATAAATGCTCAAAAATCATAAAATTGGGTTAAACAGTTTAAAAATCAATTTTTATATTTTTCCCAACTTAGGAATGTTTAATAACAATATCACAAAAAGTTTGGGTAATTTTGGAAACTGTTTTCTATTTATCCCCATTTTTATTAGAATAAATGCATAAAAATCATAAAATTGGGTTAAACAGTTTAGAAACCCCTTTTTATATTTTTCCCAGCTTAAGTATGTGTAATGACATTGTTATAAAAAGTTTGGGGTATTTTCATAACTGATTTCTATTTTTCATGAATTTGTATCTATTTAGAGAATTAAATATGTGAAAAATGGTTATACATATTCATAATCCATGAAAATTTATCTAGAAGTCTTTTAGTACATTTAGAACCAAAATCTGAAGTTTGGTAATTTTTATTAACTGTTTAGTATTTTTCATGATTTTATGGTTATTCAAGAAACTAAAATCGTGAAAAATAGTCAGACAAATCAAAAATTCAAGAAAATTTATCTTAAGGTCTTTGACTTCAATTAAAACTTAAATGCAAAGTTTGGGAAAGTTTAGAACTAAATTGATTTAGTTTTGAATATTTAATCATTGGAACACCTCTAAAATGTTAAAATATTAACATTTCAATAATGGAAAATTTCCACTTAAATTGTTATATAACAATTGATTCTTTGAAACTTAATTTCCACAGAAAAATGTTTGTAACTTATCAATATTAAATTTTGACACATTATTGGCATAATTCTATTGTAGTAGTAAGTATACTAGTATTAGATTTCGATTAGAGACTCACTAGCGAATACCATTATTGTAGGAATCGGTAGTGGTACACGTGGAACGTAGTTCAAGGCACCATTTGCATCATCTAAATTGCATTGTGAGTATTCACCAATCCCCTATTTTCGGTTTTTACGTTTTGGGGTGGAAAAGCATGTCCTAAACTATTTATGTTTGTTGTATTTATTTGACTCGTATAAACTTGGTTGCTATATTTTGCATATTGTGAGTATTCACGCACTCCCCTATTTTCAATTTTTATGTTTTGGGGTGGAAAAGCATGTCCCGAAAAACTATTATTTGAATGTTGTATTTAAATTGATTTGTATCAAACATGATTGTTATTTTATTGCTATGTCTCTCTATGTATGTCTATGCAACACGGAACATGAGAACTTATCGTACTAAGGCCCTTCCCTTATCTCTAACCATTAACTCTTTGAGCCAATGGTCATTATGGATAGCGCTATTAGGAATTGACAACTCCTCACTCGCCCTATTGCTGGAGTGCATGATACCATATTCATCTATGGAACGATAAGCATAGATCTTGATAGGGCTTCAGTCATAGGTTTGGTTGAGACTCATTGTTTGCTCATACACATACACACTCGTTACTTATTATAGCAATAAACTTGTTTATTAATTATAGCAATGAACTTTGTTTCTCATTACAACAACAAACTTTTATTACTGAGAACTTATATACGTGTTTTAGTAATGAAATTGTTTGCTCCTTGTAGCAACGAAATTGATTGCTCATTTTAGCAATGAAACTTGTTTACTCGTTTGAGTAACAAACTTTATCTTCCATGAGGATATGAATGTTGCATCTTATTTGGGCAACATACTTTATCTCTCATGATGACAAAGAACTTTGTTTTTACAAACTTATTTACTCATTTTAACAATATACTTTTATTATTGGAAACTTTTATCAAAACTTTGATTCAATTCATGGAACCAATCTTATTTTGTTTATCTGTGAGTACTCACCAACTATTTTTATAGTTGACGCTCGATTTACATGCTTTTTCAGGAATCATCGAGTAAGTGGCACTTAGGGAGACTTCACTTTTAGGAGCATTCGCATGTGTTGTATTTCAATTTACATTGTAATTTCTTTTAAAAGTTGTTCAAACCCATTGTGAAATTGTAATGATTTTTAATACTATGGTTGGTGTTGTCTTTTAACTTTTGCTATGAAACCCTTTATACTGCCACGCCTCGTGTTTCCGCTTTAGCGGGGTGTGACAAAAGGACTCAGGTCTGCAATGCAGTTCTGTAGAGGGAACTTGCTGAGACCCAAGGTGAAGTCAGGGAACTTCGAGCTCAGCAAGCAAGATCTGATAGGCGTGTGAGGGACATAGAGCGTCTCCTATTGGATTCAAGAACTCACTCTAGCAGTTCTTGTCGCCGATAGAGTCTCATCGACTTCTCTTTTGGATATAACCTAGTTTATGTAAAAACTTTGGGCTAATTTCCTATCTTTGATAATCTTAGACCTGTTAGGTATTGATTAGGTTGAAGTCTGTCAAAATTTTCCCATCTTGGTTGATGTAAGACCTATTTCTAGGTCATTTTTCCCAAACTTGTTACATCTGTAATTCCAGTATCTTTGACAGATATCTAATCTTATGGAAATCAATATCCAATTGCTAACATCTGCTAATACCAAATCATTGTTCAGTCGTACTATTCATTTGTGCTGTTGGGCTATGGAGAGTTAGTCCATGAGTCATTCTCATCATTTTCCTATCAAATTCTTATCAATGTTTTCATTTTTCTAAACTTACAGTTCAAAGATGCCTCCACGTAAATCAACAAGACGCGATCCTCCCGCACCAACACCACCTGCTCCTCAATTTGATACAACAGCTCTCAATGCTGCTGTAGCTGCGACTGTGGCAACAACCATGACTCAATATCATTCGTCCAGTTCCACTGGAGGAGGAACCCCTGTTCCGTCTTTACAGCTTGAAACCCCTGTGCGCTCGAGAGAGTGCTCCTACAAAGATTTCACAAGCTGCAAGCCATTGTCCTTCAAAGGGACTGGCGGAGTCATTGCCCTCTCGCAATGGTTCGAGAAGATCGAGTCGGTCTTTGAAATTTGCTCATGCCCAGAAAGGAGCAAGGTGAAGTTCGCAGCTTGCACCTTCGAAACCAAAGCCCTAACATGGTGGAATAGCCATGTTAAGTCGCTATCTCTTATAGTGGCTAATGATATGGGCTGGGAAACTTTGAAAGACCTCATCATTGAGGAGTACTGCCCGAGGGGTGAGATCCAGAAACTAGAGGAAGAACTATGGAGCCTAACCATGAAGGGCTCCAACGTAGTCGCCTACACCGCCAGGTTCTGTGAACTGGTGGCCCTCTGTCCCAACATGGTGCATACCGAGGGGAAAAAGATCGAGAGATATATATGGGGGCTGATGCCACCATACCAGGGAAATGTATTGGCATCACATCCTACTACATTTGATAGTGCCAAGCGATTGGCACAGCGGCTCATAGCCCATGGGGTTCGTACCCCGGCCGCATCAATAACCACCCTGGCTATCTCAGAACCCGCAAGAACCGCTGAATCCAAGCGGAAGTTTTGGGATGACAAAAAGAAGGCAAAGGCTGCCAAAAAGCAGCAGGTCGTGGCAGTTCATGCTGCGATAGCACCTGCCGCTGCTGCTCCGGTAAAGCAGTATTCTGGGAGTTTGCCCAACTGCAATAAATGCAACTTCCATCACGTGGGAGCCTGCCGGGAAATGCAGTGTGTAAACTGCAACAGGAAAGGGCATACTGCCCGTTTCTGCAAATCTCCGGCGAGGCCAATCACCCAAGTCCCCGGCGCTGGAGTGGGCCAAACTTGCTACAACTGTAGCGAAGTGGGTCACTACAAGAGGAACTGCCGGAAGGCAGGAAATGTCGGTGGAGTAGGCAGAGTTCTGGCTATAGGCCATGAGGAGGCGGTTGCCGACCCCACAGTGGTCACTGGTACGTTTCTCCTCGACAACTCTTATGCATGTATACTGTTTGATAGTGGAGCGGAGAGAAGCTTCGTGAACCAAAAATTTGCTCATTTACTTAAGCAAAAATCACGAGCACTTAAGGAACCGTTCACAGTAGAAATGGCTAATGGGAAGACAGAGAGCACTAGCTGCATTTACGTAGGGTGTACCTTAACCTTAGATAGCCATTCTTTTTCGATCGATCTCATGCTGGTCTCAATTAAAAGTTTCGACGTTATCATCGGCATGGATTGGTTGAGTCTTCATCGTGCCGACATCATGTGTTACGAAAAGACTGTACGCCTTAATCTATCGTCTGGCGAAATTCTCGTAATTTATGGCGACAAACCCGGCACAAACCTTCGTATCATCTCGAACATTCAAGCTTAGAAATTCTTGCGAAAGGAATGTCGCGCATTCCTTGCCCATGTGGTCGATGTGAGCCAAGAAGCGAAGGACATCAAGAACATTCCAGTAGTACGCGACTTTCATGACATTTTTCCAGAAGAACTAACAGGATTACCTCCGCAACGTCAAGTCGAGTTTCGAATCGACTTAGTTCCAGGGGCTACCCCCGTAGCCAAGTCGCCCTATCGTCTAGCACCTGCAGAGATGCAAGAACTGTCCAGTCAAGTTAACGAACTGCTCAGCAAGGGCTTTATAAGACCAAGCTTCTCACCCTGGGGAGCTCCAGTCTTGTTCGTCAAGAAGAAAGACGGATCGTTTCGTATGTGCATCGACTACAGGGAGCTCAACAAACTGACCGTCAAGAATCGTTATCCTTTACCTCAGATCGACGATTTATTTGATCAACTTCAAGGGGCGAATTTCTTTTCAAAAATCGACTTAAGGTCCGGATATCACCAACTACGAGTGCTAGGGGAGGATGTTCCAAAGACAGCCTTCCGAACTCGTTATGGGCACTACGAATTCGTAGTGATGCCGCTCGGATTAACAAACGCGCCCGCTGTATTCATGGATTTAATGAATAGGGTGTGTCGTCCTTACTTGGATCAGTTCGTCATCGTCTTCATCGATGAGATACTTATCTACTCTCGTAGTAAGGAGGAGCATAGTCAACATCTGCGATTAGTCTTAGAAACATTACGTACGGAGAAGCTCTATGCGAAGTTCTCGAAATGCGAATTTGGATCCGCCGAGTCGAATTCTTAGGGCACGTGGTTAGCGAAGAGGGAATACACGTGGACCCTTCCAAAATTAAAGCCATTGAGAGCTGGTCAGCACCGAAGACGCCTACAGAAATTCGTCAATTTCTAGGCCTCGCTGGCTACTATCGCAGGTTCATTCAGAACTTCTCCCGCATTGCGAAGCCTCTTATAACACTTACCCAGAAGGGCATATCCTTTGACTGGGAAGAGAAGCAGGAGAGAGCGTTCCAAACGCTCAAACGATCCTTGTGTACCGCACCAATAATATCCCTCCCCGAAGGGATAGAAGACTTTGTTGTCTATTGCGATGCGTCAAATCAAGGGCTCGGATGTGTTCTGATGCAGCGAGGTAAGGTCATCGCCTATGCCTCGAGACAACTGAAGACACATGAGGTCAACTACACGACCCACGATCTTGAACTAGAAGCAGTTGTGTTTGCTCTGAAGATCTGCAGACACTACCTGTACGGTACAAAAAGCACAATTTTTACAGACCATAAGAGCCTACAACATATATTCGACCAGAAGGAGCTCAACATGAGACAACGACGGTGGGTCGAGCTACTCAGTGACTATGAATGCGAAATTCGTTATCATCCCGGAAAGGCCAATGTAGTAGCTGACGCCCTAAGTCGGAAAGAATATTCTGGTCGTAGAGTCAAGTCATTGACTATGACTATCCATTCACACTTATCCACACAAATACAGGCGGCTCAGCTCGACGCTTTGATACCTGAAAATGTGACTAGTGAATCCCTGCGAGGGATGGATAAGAACTTGGAAGTCAAAGGTGGCGGAGCTTTATATCTCATGGATCGGATCTGGACCCCGAAACTTGGTGGTTTCAGAGACTTGGTCATGAACGAGGCACACAACACTCGTTATTCCGTCCACCCAGGTTCAGATAAGATGTATCTGGATCTTAAAAAGTTATACTGGTGGCCTAACATGAAAGCAGAGATTGCTACCTTCGTAAGTAAATGCCTTACTTGCGCAAAGGTCAAGGTCGAATACCAGAAACCCTCAGGTCTTCTACAACAGCCTGAGATTCCGGAATGGAAGTGGGAGCGGATAACTATGGATTTCATAACCAAGTTGACCAAGACAACGGGTGGACTTGATACCATATGGGTCATCGTCGACAGATTGACCAAGTCCGCGCACTTCCTACCTATCAAGGAAACATACAAGATGGAGAAGCTTACAAGAACTTACATTAGGGAGATTGTACGACTGCACGGTGTTCCCATATCCATTATCTCGGACAGAGATAGTAGATTCACTTAGAGGTTCTGGCAGTCGCTACAAAGTTCCCTAGGAACTAGGCTGGACATGAGTACAGCCTACCATCCGCAGACAGACGGGCAAAGTGAGAGGACTATCCAAACCTTGGAAGATATGCTGCGAGCCTGTGTGATCGACTTTGGGAAAGCATGGGATACTCATTTACCCCTTGTAGAATTTTCCTACAACAACAGTTATCACACAAGCATAAAGGCTGCTCCATTCGAGGCCCTCTATGGCCGCAAGTGCAGATCCCCTCTGTGCTGGGCTGAGGTGGGTTATACCCAGTTAGCTAAAGGACAAGTTCCTGAAAGCACTCTCACAGGTCCGGAGATCATACGGGAAACAACGGAGAAGATCGTTCAGATCCGTGAACGATTGAAAGCCTCCAGAGACCGACAGAAAAGCTACGCTGATAAACGAAGAAAACCGTTGGAATTCCAGGTGGGCGACCGTGTTCTATTGAAGGTCTCACCCTGGAAGGGCTTGATACGCTTTGGAAAGCGTGGAAAGCTAAATCCAAGGTACATTGGGCCTTTCAAGATTCTCGCAAGAATCGGCCCTGTAGCTTACAAACTTAACTTACCTCGCGAGCTCAGTAACGTACATTCTACCTTCCACGTATCGAACTTGAAAAAGTGTCTGTCCGGCGAGACTCTTGTAATCCCACTCGACGAGATCGAGATCAACGAGAGCCTCAACTTCGTGGAGGAACCAGTAGAGATCATGGACCGGGAGGTCAAGCAAACGAAACAAAGCCGCATCCCGATAGTGAAGGTTCGCTGGAACGCCAAGCGAGGACCTGAATTCACTTGGGAGCGAGAGGATAAGATGAAACTGAAATATCCTCGTCTTTTTACTTAGTTATTTGTAACTACTTATTTGCTTAAATTCTAATTTCAGGACGAAATTCCTTCTAAGGAGGGGATGATGTGACAACCCGAAAATTCTATTTTGTACAACATGTCAATTCAATAGAAGCCAAAACAGTTTCTGAAAACTTTCAAGCTTTTTGGAATAAGTTTGAGTATTTTAGGATTAACACTTTAGGAGATATAAGGAGAGAGGATGCCCTTGGGTTTATTGTGCAACAATAAAGTCCCGACACTTCAAAAGATTAGAGTTTACGGCCTAAACAAGGAGTTTACGGCCGTAAACCCTAAAGGAGAGGGGTATATAAGTGGCACTTAGCCATTTTTACCATTTTTCCAACTTTCAAGAACAAAAACTCAAAACTCTCTCAAGTATCATCCAAAGTTTTCTTCAAGATCTTCATCTAGTAAGTGTTTCTAGCCCTTTTAAGTTAGTATATCACTTAATCTAGTGATTTAACACACTTCTATCCATTAGATCTTTCCAAAAGGTTGAATCTTCAAGTTTCACCAAGAACACCAAGAACACACACTAGTGTTCTTGGACTTTTGGCTCATTTCAAGCTTCTATATTGTAAGTACTTCTATCATAGAGTATGTTAAGGCTTGATACACTTCTTTACATCAAGAAAACACAAGGAAACACCAAGATCAAAGGTGTTTACGGTCCAAGAACATCTTGGACTGTAAACCCTAAATAAGGGGCCAAAGTGGCCCTAGTCCCTTCCTAAGCCTTGGTAACTATCATGGATCCCTTCATTGATATGTTAAGGACTTGAAAACATCAAAATACCATCATCCATAGGGGTTTACGACCGTAAACCCAAAGAGAAATGGTCTTAGGGCTGTAAACTCCATTTAGGAGTGAAATGGTGCCCTAACTTCTTCCATAGGCTTATACTTCAAGTGGAAACACTTCTAAGGACTTATAAATCTTCAAATCAACAAATGGTCAAAGGAGTATGAGTTTACGGCCGTAAACTCATGGGTTTACGACCGTAAACTCAAGGAGTTGAGGTCAAGAAAGCGTAAACTCCAATAAGGGGGTCCTTGGAACCCTAAACCCAATAGCTTTGTCCTACAACACTTAGATGCAATCCTTGGGATTTATAGCACCTATATAAGGTGTTTTACATGTCTTAGGATGTCTTAACTTTGTTAATTAGTTGTTTAAAGACTAATTGTATACATATATGTGGATTTATAAGTTAACTAGGATCATTGTGTGTGTACAAATCTTCACTTGATACCTAGCAATCCTATATCTTCAGTTCATCCAAACCACTCACTACAGGTGAGTTCATACCCCTTAATTAACCTTTTAAATGTTTTTAAATGCTTTTATGGGGGGGGGGGGAATACAAGTTGAACAATTATAGTTATTACAGCAATCACATGTGATTAATAACTACCAACAAGTGGTTTTCTTACTTTCCAAACTGTTTTACTTGTCAAATACTTTTGTTAAACTCTTTTAACTTATATTATGTGTATCTATATAAATATAGTTATATAAGTAGGGTTGAAAGGACTTAGGACTGCTAGCCTACCTTACTTCCTGTTCCTTGTTTGGTTGTGGACTTAGGGTATCAAGGTTAGTTGTCCGAAGGTCGTTTGAATCCTAGTTATATATTATGTATATGTATATAGATATAAAAGGTTATTTCTTTCATTCAGTTCCATGCCCTTGGGTAGCAAGGGTATACAAATATGTCCATACATTGCTAGTAAACTACTATAGGAGTAGTTTAGGAAGATACTAATACTATTACTAGAACAATGAAACATACAATGAGTCAGTTCCTACATGAGTCAATAGATACTATAATGAGAAACAAACATAATACTATGATGAGAAACCACATATGATACTATGATGAGAAACAAACAATAGACACTATGACGAGAAACAAACATACAGGCTAGACAGAGAAAGAACACACAATACAGCTAGCACACAAATACATTACATATACATTATACATTTATGTGAGCCATTAAACGGGGCATGGCACTACCTGTCATGACTGTTTTTGTATCAGAATCTCCTTAATTGGGGAACGTATGAGTTTGTGTATAGATCTATACTGGATTGACTATCCTACACCTTGCTGCTCGCTACAGTGGGACTTGCAAGTCTACGGGTGCCAAACGTCATTTTTACGGCGTCTTACATCGTCGTTTTACTATTGAGTCGGTAGCAAGATACAGGCCGATCACATGTTACCTTAAAAATTTACAATTGGCTTAAGGTAGTTAGTACAGCAGTAGTTACTTAATACAACACTACAGTACTATAATATTATTCCCATTACATTCACTTCGTGAACATTCACACGATGCACGGTAATGTAGAAAACTATATTTTTGGTTAATGATAGTCGAATTTGGGAAAATACACACTCTTACAAGAGACACACACACAGATACTAGATGCCTTGGTAGAAGGCTACTTTTAGTAGGAAACATAAGGTTTTCTAGGAGAGTTCAAACAAATACAAAACTTTTACAAACATACGCAGTACATCTTACAAAACATCTTACAAATGCTTTCATACAAACGCAGACACCAATATACTTATGATCTTACCAGCTTTAAAGCTGATAAACTCTTTCAAAATAACTTGTATTCTCAGGTCACCAGTAGACAGGTACCGGAGCCAGGTTTTGAGAAGATGGAGCTAGTTCAAGACTCATCTTATATTTTTGATGTATATTGTTTTTGGTGTCTATATAACTTGACAGAACACACTAGTATGAAATTATATTATTTAATGCAATGGATGATGTTGTTGCTTGTTTACTACTTTGCATTGTTGTGATACTGTACATGACGTCCTCCACCCCAGAATGTTTCCGCCGTTCCGGTTTTGGGGGTGTGATAAAAAGGGACTTAATGCATGTATGAAACCCATTATCTCATAAAGCTTGCACCTTTATGCTCAAGGAGTCCAACACAAACTCAAATATGGAATAACAAGCTCTTGAAATGACTTTACTCTCTCATCAACCCAAAAAGGACCAAAAGCATCACAGAGTATAATATGAGGAGATCTAAACATCTACAAGTCAAGGTTCAAACTTGATACCTTAGAAAGCTTGCACAACAGAGGATGATTCTGGATCCAAAGCATTTCCACCAAGCAACATAACTTTAAGATCTCCTCTTCCTTCATAAAGGCTAAAAATGAGCACCAAGAAATTCTTACTAGGTCAAGAACACCACCTAAAAGACTTAGGGGTCGATTTTAGGGTTTTAGTGACAATGGAGGCTGGTAAGGGGGCCAACCATGAGGACTTAAGGCCTTTATATAAGGTGAAACACCCTAAAAATTAGGGTTTCCTTCCCAGCCGCCAACACGCCGTGTTAAGACACCACAACACGTCGTGTTGGTCCATTAAACTTTGCGGGCCAAATTCATATCGCCACGCCGTGTTGAGGCTTCACCACGCCGTGTTCAAAGAGACATCATGAACAAATTGGAATTAATTTCATACCTGGAATCGAGCGTTACAATTCTCCCCCACTTAAACAAACTTCGTCCTTGAAGTCTGCCGACTCAAATAACTCTGGGTAGATCTCCCTCATATCATCCTCAGGTTCCCAAGTCCACTCCAATCCCTTGCGGTGCTGACACTGCACCTTCACCAGTTCAAATACCTTGTTCCTCAAGGTTTTCATCTTCCGATAAAAAATGCCACCGGTCTCTCAATATAATTCAGGCGGTCATACACCTGAATATCCTCCAATGGAACCACTGCGGAATCATCCACTAAACACTTCCACAACTGAGAGACATGAAATGTGCTATGAATCTGAATGAGCTCATCTGGAAGATCCAAACAATAAGCAACCCGGCCCACCCGAGCCATAACCCTAAAAGGACCAATATACCTGGGGCCCAACTTGCCCATTTCCGGAACCGGATGACACCTTTCCAAGGTGACACCTTCAGGAGAACCATATCTCCCACTTGGAACTCTAAGTCTGACTGGAGCCTGTCGGCATAACTCTTATGTCGACTCTGAGCTGTATGGAGCCTTCTCCAAACCTACTGAATCAGCTCACTAGTCTTGAGCACCACCTTGGTACTCCCCATTACCCGTTGTCCGACCTCGCCCCAACAAATCGGGGTCATGCATTTCCTCTCGTAGAGCATCTCAAAAGGAGGTCGATTATTGTTGGTGTGGTAATTGTTGTTATACAAAAATTCCGCTAACGGAAGATACGTATCCCAACTCCCACCAAAAATCCAACACGCACGCACGCAACATATCCTCAAGAGTCTGGATAGTCCGCTCACTCTGACCATCGATCTTCGGATGAAATATTGTACTAAAATGGAGACGAGTGCCCAACTCTTCATGAAACCTCTTCCAAAACCTGGAAGTGAATCGGACATCTCTGTCGGAAATAACTGATATCGGCACCCCATGACGTGCCACAACCTCCCGAATATAAATCTCAACCAAATTCTCTGCGGAAATACTCTCCTAAATCGAAATGAAATGCATGCTCTTGGTCAACCGATCCACGATGAACCAAATCGAATCCACTCCACGCACAATCCTAGGAAGCTTCGTGAAAAATCCATAGTGATGTCTTCCCATTTCCATACGGGAATCTCCAACGGCTGTATCTTGCCGTGAGGTCGCTGATGCTCGACCTTGAATTTCATGCAAGTTAAGCACCGCTCCACATACCAGGCCACATCCCGCTTCAAGCAGGGCCACCAATAATCCAGCCGAAGATCCCTATACATCTTCGTCGCCTCGGGGTGGATGGAGAACCTAGACTTGTGGGCCTCCTCCATCAGAATCTGGCGTACACCCCCCAATACAGAACCCAAACCTGCCGATGCAGAGTCAACAATCCACGGCTATCATAATCGAAGGAAGCCACCTGACCCACAATATGCTCGCTCTTCCGGTGCTCTTCCTTCATAGCCTCAACCTGTGACTCCCGAATCCGCTCCAATAATGGAGTAATCACAGTCATCCTCAAGCATATATCCCTGATCAGATCCGTGAACGCCTTGCGGCTAAGAGCATTGGCCACCACATTGGCCTTCCCCAGGTGATAAAGGATTTCGCAATCATAATCCTTCACCACATCCAGCTATTGACACTGCCTCATATTTAGATTGGCTGATCCATCAAGTACCTCGGGTTCTTGTGGTCCGTGTAAATAGTACATCGGACCCCATAGAGATAATGCCGCCAAATCTTGAGGGAAAAAACCATAGCCCCCAACTCCAAGTCACGTGTCGGATAATCCGCCTCATGAGGCTTCAGCTGCCTCGAAGCATAGGCGATCACTCCACCCCTCTGCATCAACACCGCCCCTAATCCAGAGATCGAAGCATCACAATAAACCACGAAATCACCGACACCCTCCAGTAGGGTCAAGATCAGCGTCGCACACAACCGCTGTCTAAGAGTCTCAGAACCTGCCTGCTGCTCAGGCCCCCAACGAAATGTCATTGTCTTCTTAGTCAGTCAGGTCAAGGGAACAACGATCTTGGAGAAATCCTGGATGAATCTCCGATAATAACCAGCCAAACCAAGAAAAATCCGAATCTCAGATGGAGGCTTTGGAACCTCCCACTGCATCATGACCTCGACCTTGGCCGGATCGACCAGAATACCCTTCTGGTTGACAAGGTGCCTCAGAAACTACACCTCGTGCAACCAGAACTCACACTTGGAGAACTTTGCGAAAAGTCTCTCCCTCATCATAGTCTCCAGCACTTCCCTCAAGTGCTCCTCATGCTGCTCCTGAGGCTTGGAATAAACCAAGATATCATCAATGAATACTATCAGAGACCGATGCAACATCGGTCTGCACACACGGTTCATGAGATCCATGAATGCGGCCAGAGCATTGGTGAGCCCGAAAGGCATCACCACAAACTCGTAATGACCATAACATGTCCGAAAAGCTGTCTTCTGCACATCCTCATCCCTGACCCGCATCTGATGATAACCCAACCGCAAATCAATCTTGGAGAACCAAGATGCACCCTGAAGCTGGTCAAAAAGGTTATCAATCCTCGGGAGTGGATAACAGTTCTTTACTGTTACCTTATTCAACTCCCAGTAGTCGATACACATTCGATGAGACCCGTTCTTCTTCTTCACAAACGGAATCGGTGCTCCCCAGGGCGAAGTGCTTGGTCGAATAAATCCCTTGTCTAACAGCTCCTGCAGCTATGTAGACAACTCCTGCATCTCGAGAGGATCCAACCGATACAATGCTTTGGCTATCGGAGCCGCACCTGGAACCATATCAATCCTGAACTCAACCTGCCTCTCCAGAGGCACCCTAGGCAAATCCTCTGGGAACACATCTAGGAAATCCCGCACAATCGACATATCACCCACTGTCGCCTTACCCTTATCCCGGGTATCCATGACATAGGAAACAAAACCTGAGCAACCCTGATGAAGATAACGTATGGCCTTCGCTGCAGAACACAAAATCGGCCCACACTGTGGTCTCTCCCCATGAATCACTAACTCTCCCCTACTGGGAGTTTGGATCCAAACTAACTGCTGCTCACAGTCGATCACTGCCCCATTAGGGCTCAACAAATCCATGCTCACGATAGCCTTGTTCCCATGCAGAGGAATGAGAACCAAATCAAACGGATAATGCTTGTTGAATAACTGAAGAGTGCACCCCCGATGAACTCTCGTAACCCAAACAGTCCTATCGTCAACAATCTCAACATCACGAGGAATATCCAACTCCCCCAGAGCTCCAAAAAATCTCTTACTAAGTGCAAGCGAAGGATCGGGTAGCCCCTGAATCAAACAACACTAGAGTAGGAATACTGTTCATGAAGAACGATCCTAAAATGAAACATATAAATATAAGCAACAATTCAATATAAATAAAAAGATAAGGAGAAGATACATACCTATCACCACATCAGGATATCACACCCCCAAACCGGAACGACGAAAACGTTCGGGGGCGGATGACGTCATGTACAGTATCACAACAATTGCATAATAGTAATCAAAGTACAACAACCATTACATTGATAAAGTATAGTTTTACAATCGTGTTCAAACCAATGTATACTTGACACCAAAATGTATAGCAAAAGTTAAAAGACATGAGTCTATGAAGCTCCGTCTTCTCAAAACCTGTCGATACCTGTTTACTGATTTCCTGAGAATACAAGTAATTTTGAAAAGAGTGTCAACAATTAAGTTGGTAAGTTCATAGGCATGTTTGTAATTAAAATCTGTCATTTGTTCTTTGAAAATGTAAGTGTGTTTTTCCAGAAAATCCTATATTTTATGTTGTAATTGTATTGTAATCTTGATGTTCTAAGGCCAACATGTATAAGTGTTGTTATTGTACTCTGTAACAGTATAACGTAGTTTTAATTCACATAAAACCATGAAAAGTATGTTTTCTCTGCACTGGAATAGTATTCTGTTTTTGTACTTGTATAAAAACTGTGTAATTGTAAGTACCTGGATTCACCAGCTGTACTTGTAAAATACTGTATTATAGTTTTATTATTTAATAAAACTATGTGAAGTTGTTTACTTATTCATACACTAATCGTATTGTTCAATACCAAATTGTGAGTTACTGTCACACCCCCAAACCGGAACGGCGGAAACGTTCGGGGGCGGAGGACGTCATATACAGTATCACAACAATGCATAATAGTAAAACAAGCAACAACATCATCCATTGCATTAATAGTATAATTTAATACAAGTGTGTTCTGAATAGCTTATAAGACACCAAAAATAAGAATCAAAATAAGAGATGAGTCTTGAATGTGCTCCATCTTCTCAAAACCTGGTCATCGGTACCTGTCTACTGGCGACCCGAGAATACAAGTTATATTGAAAGCATAGATCAACATTAAAGCTGGTGAGTTCATAAGTATTTTAGTGTCATTGTTTGTATAAGTTTGAAGAAAGTGTTTGTAAATGTTCGTTGTAAAAGTTTGTAAGTGTTTGATGTAAATGTTTGTAAACTTCCTAGAAAATCCTATATTTTCTACTAAAGTAGTCTTCTACCAAGACCCAACTGTTCTTTATGTTTGTTCTTTTGTAAAAGTGTGTGTTTTCACAAAATATGACTATCATTACCAAAATATAGTTTTCATTACCGTTTATGTGAGAAGATCACAATGTGAATGAAATGGGAAAATAAAGATGTACTGTAGTTTTATCTATGTAACTACCTTAAATCTGATTGTTTAATTAAGGTAAAATGTGATAAGATTGTAACCATACTTGATCGACTAGTATAACACGACGTTCGAGACGTCGAAATGATATGGCATTCATCACCCGTAGACCTGCAGGTCCCACTGTAGCTAGCAGTAAGGTGTAGGATGGTCAACCCCGTATAGATCTATACACAAATTCACGCTCTCCCTCCAGGAGACTCTGGGTACAAAACGTGACACAACAGTATATTGCCGAGCCATGAAGTAGTATCTCACATTAACGTTATAGTATTCTTGTATTTGTATAGTATGTTCTAGTGTAGTGTATGTTCTCTCTGTCTAGTATATAGTATGTTCTCTAGTGTATAGTGTGTAGTATGTATTGTTTCTCGTTATAGTATGTACTGTTTCTCTTTATAGTAAGTATTGACTCTCGTTATAGTATGTTCTATTTGTTTCTCGTTATAGTGAGTATTGTCTCTCGTTATAGTATGTTCTATATGTTTCTCTTTATAGTGAGTATTATCTCTCGTTATATGTCACACCCCCAAACCAAGGATGGCGGAAACGTCCGGGGGTGGAGGACTTCATGTATAGTATCACAACAACGAGTATAATAGTGCTCAAAGTAATACAACCATCATAAATATAATTGAAAAGGTAACACCATAGTATATGTTTACATGTTTCAAAATCAATTACATTATGATGACAAAATGAACTGTTTGACGATTTAACGTCCCATCCTCAAAATGCTGTTGATTTCCTGTTTCACTGATTTCCTGAGAATACAAGTAGTTTTGAAAGAGTGTCAAAAATTAATTTGGTGAGTTCATAAGAGTTTTGTTTGAGGAAGAAACCATTTTCCTTGTAAAAGCGACAGAGTATGTTTCCAGAAAATCCAATATTTTCTTTGTTAAGTGTGAAATGAATGCTCCTATGTTATGCGATAATGAACCCTAGAAAGACCCGTAGATTCCTTCTATAATCACCCAATGTATATAAGTTATATAAAATTTAAGTTAAATAAACCGTCGAATATAATGGGTCTGCCCTAGGTCCACAACCAAACAAGGAACAGGAAATGAGGCGGGCCCACCAATTCTAAGTCGATTATGACTAGATTCTTATAGAACTCTAGCATATACACTTAGCAATTATAGTTGAAGTCTAACAATTCTAGATGGAATGTAGTATTAATAGAAATATGTTTCCAAAGAAAATCCAATATTTTCCTTATAAAAGTCATGTAGTCCTAAATCCCAGGACCGAGAATATGTGTGCCTTTTATACTTATAACGGGTTTGTAGTTTTAAAATAGATAAAACCCCCTTTCAAGGTAGGATTTTCCCTATAAATTTTAAAGATTGTTAACTCCCTATGTGAGTCGCTATAACCATACTATGACGAGAAATAACCTGCACAACGTTTTTCAGACGTTAAGATCCTATGACTCTTGTCACCCGCAGACCTGCCGGTCCGGCTGTAGCTAGCAGCGAGGTGTGGGGTGTCAATCCTAATATAGATCTATACACAATTATCACGCTCTCCCTACAAGAGACTCTGGTTATAACTTACAGGAATTGGAATCCCGTACTCGAACGTACGGGGAGAGAATTGCCTCACAACTTAAGTTAACTAGTTTACACATAGTTTGATATTAAAACCTCTTCCGTGGAGGAAGTAAAATCACCTTTTATGAATAAATTAGTGATATGAAATCCTTAAACTATTACTATTATAGTTTATCATGTAGTATATGAAAAACCCATTTGTTTTGAGAGTAAAACCTTTTTCATGTAGTAAAAATCCATAAACTATGCTTATTGTAGTTTATTATATGTGTTCGAAATGAATGAAGAAACCTTATCATGAATGACTAAATTTCAGTTTATGATTATATACTAACAAGAAAATAAATTCAATATTTAGAACTTATTGTTATGCACTTTGCTCAACATACTACAAAGTGTTATGAAAGTTGTAAGCTGTTAACTAGTTTTTAACCTTTCTGCACTGTATTAGAAAAATCATAGAAAATTCATACGAAGTCGAAAACTAAATCCGTAAACTCTGAGAGTTTAGAAAATGTGTCTAGTTTATTCATAATTTTTATTATGATTTTTAGAAGTCTTTAACTTGTTTTAAAATGTTCATATTCACAGACTGGTCCGAATTCATTTATGAAATGATAGGCAGTTTTGTAAAAATCACCATAAATCGTAGAAACATCATATGGAGATGTGCAAGTAGTCATTTTAAAGTTATAAACCTGAAATATTTGCATATTAAACAGTTTGGAAAGATATTAAGTTTAAGATAGTCAAAACAGTCCGTGAATAAGACTCAACTTTTCTGATGAAAGCTGTTGTTTGAGTTTAGTTAAGTTTTTGGTGTTTTAACTTGTATTCCCCCCCTAAAACTTGAAGAAAACATGAAAATATAGGGGTATGAACTCACCTCGAGTGATTTTAGTAGACGGATGATGGAGAAAAGAAGTGTTCAACTCAAGAACACTTAGATGATGCTTGAAGATTCGAAGATCTAACAACAAATATGACGATATTTGTGTAAGGAACTCATGATTTGAGTGAAGAAGTGTAAGGAAATCAAGTGTGGGAAGAGATTTACTTACCAAGGTATGTGGAGAGCTCAAGATCAGCCTTGAATCTCGAATTCTTGGTGAGAGGAAGTGAGAGATAATATGTTTTGCTCTTTGGTGAAAAGTGAGTGAAATGGGAGGAGGGAGGAGATTTTTAGCTTTTGGTGAACCTTTACAGCGGGAGGAGGGGTGTCAAAGGACAAATAGTTGACTAGGTAGGGGGAATAGTGACTGAGTGTTGTACTATGAAGGTATGGGGGAGGTTGCTTGTGTCATACTCTAGATAAAGTCAACACTCTACCCCAAGAGCTAAGTTAATAGATTTTATTCTTTGTGACAACCGTCAAAATTCGAGTCGGTTCTAGATTTGAATAAACTTAGTTGCACATATAGGCACGCCACATAATAGACTTAGTAACTAGAAGCTAAGTTATAACCTACTAGAAACTTGGAAGCAAGTAGGATCGAATGATAGTGTACTTAGATTTCACATTGATATGTGAATTCTACCACTACTTAACTGTAGTGACTATCCATATTTGGGTCACTCTTTGACTCGAACACCATTTCATGAATCATATACACACATCATGCACTTGACCTAGTAGTAAAAGTTAGGTCAGAGTCTCATAGAAACTTAAGTCAAAGTTGAAACTAGGACTAGTATACTTGATTCCTCAATTTCGTTTGAATCTCGGAATCACTACATAGAATGCCAATAAACCAATAAAAATAAATTACAAACAATATTTCTAATTTTAATAAGAGGTATGAAACTCTAAAATAGTTTGAAGTCTCAAAATTCAAGTAATTTTGATATCCAAAGATTTACAAACTCTCAAAAACCCTAAATGCCCTAAAAACTCATATTTACAAACTTTAACCTTAAAAATTCTATAAAAATAATTATGAAGCTTCTAATATTATCTTATAATAATTAAAATTATAAAAATGCATTTAAGGATATAAAATTGAACTCATTAACATTTACCCTTAATTTTTTAAAAAAAATCAAGAGTTTTATGCATAAAAACTAGGTTAAGGTGCACATTTTATAAAAAGTTGGATATTTTTTATAAAAGATTTGAATTTTTATAAAGAAAAATGAAAGAGAGAGGGATATTATACCCTCAAAAGTCGGATTCCTCTCTCTCTCCTCTCTCTCCTCTTCCCAACACACTCAATCAATTCCCCTCTACACTCCATTTCTCCATACTTCACTTTCTCTCTCACACTCCCTCACTTCATTTTCTCTCTATTCTCTCTTCCTCTCTCCATCAACCACGAACATTTCCAGAAAACAAGTCCAAGAACACACCTCAAACACAAAATCTTCATCATCTAGTGGTGTTCATTAAGGTTAAACACAATTTCCTTTCATTTTCCTTCAAGTTTTTAAGGTTTTTCTTGCATTTCCTTCTTCTTCTACACCTTTCTCTTACAAAATATGTGTGCATGTTCATTCACTTCAGTTTTGATGATGATGGTGGTAGGATTTCACCCAAAAACAACATGCATGTTGTAAATGGTGAAATCCAAGGACCTAAACCTAAGTCAAGATCATGAAAATGCATTTTTCTACAAGTTTTGGGTGAAAAACACCACATGCATCCAAAGTTTTCTATCAAAAATGATTTTTGAACATTTCAAACTCATGAATGGTCTTCAAACAAACATGCATGTGATGATCTTGAAGCGTAGATGCTAGATCATCAAAGTATGTTGTTAAAAGCTTTCAAATATGTTCATAAAAGGTTTATTCCCAAATAAATACCTAAAACTTCTTTTTTGTTCAACTGATATTTTTCCTAGAATCCAACCAACAATATAAGATGATCTGTAAATTTTCAGAAAATAATTCGTTTTTCTCGAATTATTATAATTAATGCAAAAAAATAGGGCAATAAATCATATAAAATACTTTCTGGGGTCTATAAATCCTAGTTAAATTCGTGGATGACCCCTATGCTAAATAATGATCCCTCATTAAGTTTCATCGATTTTTGTTACTGTTTAATATGGTTTTGAATTTTCTTTTTGTTTGGCTCCAATAAATCATAAAAGCACTTTCGAAAATCTTAAAATGATATATAACAATTTTCGCCATTGCTACCAGAGGTATAAGACTCAGAAAAATATTTTCAGAATTTTTCATAATGTATTCCTATTTTTCCCCGATTTTTGTATTTATAATGGCCTAAAAAAAGAAAAAATAGTTCTGCTCATCCACAATTCATAAAAATTTACCAGAACACCTTGCAGTAGATTAGGAGGCTACATAAAAATTTTGATGATTTTTCTCTTCTGTATACTATTTTCTCCTATTTTCTAAGATTAAATACACTTAAATACACAAAATCGGATTTCAGTATATAAAAACCACATTTGGTATTTTTCCCAGATTATTTACTCTGTAAATGAAGTGTACAAAATTTTTGGTAATTTACTTTAACTGTTTAATAATTATTATTCAATTAATGATTATTTAAGAGGATTAAACAAGGAAAAATAGCAACACTAAATGAAAAGTATTTTTTATATTTTTCACAACTTCTACATGTATAATAAAAGTGTTACAAAAATTTTGGGCAATTTTGGAAACTGTTTTCTCTTTATTTCAATTTTTATTAGAATAAATGCTCAAAAATCATAAAATTGGGTTAAACAGTTTAGAAATCAATTTTTATATTTTTCCCAGCTTAATAATGTTTAATAACAGTAATACAAAACGTTTGGGTAATTTTGGAAACTGTTTTCTATTTATTTCAATTTTAATTAGAATAAATGCACAAAAATCATAAAAATTGGTTAAACAGTTTAGAAACCCATTTTTATATTTTTCACAGATTAAGTATGTGTAATAACACTTGTAAAAAAAGTTTGGTGAATTTTTGAAACTGTTGCCTATTTATTTCTATTTTTATAGAATAAATACACAAAAATTAGAAAAATTGTATTAAACTTTTTGAAAACACATATTAATATTTTTCGTAGGTTATGTACGCTGTAAAATAGTTACACAAAAATTATAAGAATGTTTCATGATAATTTACTATTTTTCCATGATTTTATGATTATTCATGGAATTAAATGGTGAAAAATAGTTAGACAAATCAAAAATTCAAGAAAATTTATCTTAAGGTCTTTGACTTCAATTAAAAATGAAATGCAAAGTTTGGGAAAGTTTAGAACTAAATTGATTTAGTTTTGAATATTTAATCATTGGAACACCTCTAAAATGTTAAATATTAACATTTCAATAATGGAAATTTTCCACTTAAATTGTTATATAACAATTGATTCTTTGAAACTTAATTTCCACAGAAAAATGTTTGTAACTTATCAATATTAAATTTTGACACAATATTGGCATAATTCTATTGTAGTAGTAAGTATACTAGTGTTAGATTTCGATTAGAGACTCACTAGCGAATACCCTTATTGTAGGAATCGATAGTGATACGAGTGGAGCGTAGTCAAGGCACCATTTGCATCATCTCAATGCATTGTGAGTATTCACGCACTCCCCTATTTTCAGTTTTTATGTTTTGGGGTGGAAAAGCATGTCCCGGAAAACTATTATTTGTTCGTTGTATTTAAATTGATTTGTATCAAACATGATTGCTATTTTGTTGCTATATCTCTCTATGTATGTCTATGCAACACGGAACATGAGAACTTATCGTCTTAAGGCCCTTCCCTTACACTTTTCTCTAACCATTAACTCTTTGAGCCAATGGTCATTGTGGATAGCGCTATTAGGAATTGACAACTCCTCACTCGCCCGATTGCTGGAGTGCATGATACCATATAATCTATGGAACGATAAGCATAGATCTTGATAGGGATTCAGTCATAGGCTTGGTTGAGAACTCATTGTTTGCTCATACACATACAAACTCGTTACTTATTATAGCAATAAACTTTGTATCTCATTATAACAACGAACTTTTGTTACTAAATATTTATTTACTTGTTTTAGCAACAAACTTGGTTACTTCCTATAGTAACAAACTTTTTTCTCCTTGTAGCAGTGAAACTTGATTACTCATTTTAGTAACAAACTTTATTTCCCATGAGGATATGAACGTTGCATCTCTTTTGGGCAACATACTTTATTTCTCATGATGACAACGAACTTTGTTTACACAAACTTATTTACTCATTTTAGCAATATATTTTTATCTATGGAAACTTATATCGAAATTTTGATTTCGATTCATGAAACCAATATTATTTTTAAACTTGTGAGTACTCACCAACTATTTTTATAGTTGACGCTCGTTTTACATGCTTTTTCAGGAATCATCGAGTAAGTGGCACTTAGGGACACTTCACTTTTAGGAGCATTCGCATGTGTTGTATTTCAATTTACATTGTAATTTCTTTTAAAAGTTGTTCAAACCCATTGTAAAATTGTAATGATTTTTAATACTATGGTTGGTGTTGTCTTTTAACTTTTGCTATGAAACCCTTTATACTGCCACGCCTCGTGTTTCCGCTTTAGCGGGGTGTGACATTCTTGGACAAGGATTTCCCCCAAAAATATGATTAAAAATGAATATTTAGGGTCTCTTTCATTAAATTACGAGTTTTGGTGAAAATCCCGCGTTAAAATCACAAAAAACGGGCTTAAAACGAAGATTGGGTCAAAAACCGGGAAGAAAATGCTAATTTCCGAAGTCAGGAGGCGAGGTTCGGTCCTAGCCATTAGAACCGAAAGTAGATGGGAACTGAGAGTAGGGTTCGGTCTTGAGCAGCTTCGCATCTCGGACCCAAAGGTAGTATCTCGGACCGAAGGGTGAGTTCGGTCTCTTAGCAGGTTCGGTTCAGGAAGGTGGTTTCGGTTCTCAAGAGGTTTCGGTTCCTTAAGGGAGGTTCGGTTCCTAAGAGGGTTCGGCTCCTTAAGAGGGTTCGTGTGACAACCCGATATTTTTCAAGTCAATGTAACATTCAAAAAGTCAAATATAATGAACTATTTAGAATCAACGAAATTAGCGTAAAAAATGAAGTGTTCTAAAATCTAAATTGGGATGCATAAAGTGTTAGATATCGTGCCAAGGTTTCCAAAAACATAAAGAACACTCAAATCCGAGTTATAACGAAGGAGTTGTGACCAATCAAAAATCCACGACACACCCGGTAAAACACTGCTAACCGTAAAAAGTGAAACTTCGATAAAATACTTTTTAGCCTTAGGTATCTAAACAAAAGTCGTAGATTACGTTAAACCGTGAACATACATAAAAAGAACGCCCAAATCTGACTTCTAAGTTTCGGAACAACGGTAGACAGTTAAAAACTCGAAATAAAGATCGAGCGATTTTTAGCCGACGCAACCTAAACGAGAGTTGAAGGTCTTTACAATAGTAATTCAATGGTAAAAAGACAGACGAAAACGGACATAGGATATAGAAGTTATGGATTTTTAACGGAATTATCGTGTCCCGGCCTATTAAATAAAATATAATTAAAAATAAATCAAAATTAGCCGACGAAGTCTAAATGAAAGTTGTAGAGTATTTTCTCACCTTTGCGTGGATATAAAGAACGTCAAAAACGGAGCTCATATGCGAAAGTTACGTATTTTTGAAGTTTTTGGCACGCATTACGAAGCTTATCCGAAGGAGTACGCCCAACGTACTTCAGAGTACGCCCATCGTACTGAATGGAGGGCCTCGGATCAGCCACGTCGCCCCTACCACTCTACTACCATCCCATCCGAAGACCGGAGACCGTGACGTCATCGCTGACGTACGCCCCGCGTACGAGGGTACGCCCTGCGTACGAGGGTACGCCCCGCGTACGAGGTACGCCCTACGTACTTCGGAGTACGCCCAGCGTACGGGGGCAGTGTTCCTCACCTATAAATAGGATGCGAGACCTCCGACTTTCCTTTCCCATTTCCTCCTTCTCTCTCACTCTTACTCCACATTTAGCATCCCGAGACGATCCCGACTTCCCGGTTTCATACCTCAGCCCCGATGAAGGTCCGAAGCTCCGAGGTTCCCGAGAATCTCACCACTTTCCGGTCGATGTGCCGCCCGAGAAAAATCTCGTTTTCTTCAAATCATCACACTTTCCAGGTGAGTTCATACCCCTACATTTTCACGTCTTTTTCATGTTTTAGGGGGGGGGGGAATACAAGTGAAACACGAGATAAACTCATACTTAAAATACACGTCGTTAGAAATGTTTTCATCTACTTAATCTAGGTTTTTGTTATGGATGTTAAACAACATTAATACTAATGTTACACTTCACATGCAAAGTTGATATTACACCAAGTTTATGCTACCAAATGGAACACGCTTTCAAATAACTATAATGGGTATAGTTTACAAGTTATTCATTTATCTTTATATAAACACTGTAAAAATGATATACTTTCATCTACATGAAATATAGACTTTTCTGTTCGTAAATCTTTTGATACTATGTTTTGTGAGACACTCATCTTCAACGTACTTTCGAGTATGCATTTCAAGTCCTGTATTATAAACCATAATCTCTTGGAGGGAGAGCGTGATACTTGTGTATAGATCTATACGGGATTGACAATCCCGCACCTAAACATTAAGGACAGAGAAACTTTACGCAAAATTCTCAAAGTGCGAGTTTTGGATTCGGAAAGTAGATTTCCTAGGCCATGTAGTCAGCAAGGAGGGGATACACGTGGACCCTTCCAAAATAAAGGCAATCGAGAACTGGACAACTCCAAGGACTCCAACGGAAATCCGACAATTCTTGGGCCTCGCTGGATATTACCGTAGGTTCATACAAAATTTCTCGAAGATTGCTAAACCACTTACCACCCTGACTCAGAAGGGTGTAACCTTCAGCTGGGGAGAAAAACAAGACGTTGCATTCCAAACACTAAAGCGAGCCCTATGTAGTGCACCTATATTATCTTTGCCAGAAGGAACAGAAGACTTCGTGGTCTATTGTGATGCGTCAAACCAGGGGCTTGGATGTGTCCTGATGCAACGAGGGAAGGTCATCGCATACGCCTCGAGACAACTCAAGACGCACGAGGTCAACTACACCATGCACGATCTCGAACTAGGAGCAGTCGTTTTCGCTCTAAAGATCTGGAGGCACTATCTCTACGGCACGAAATGTACGATCTTTACCGATCATAAAAGCCTTCAACACATCCTCAGTCAAAAGGAACTCAACATGAGGCAAATGCGGTGGGTAGAACTGCTAAACGATTACGAATGCGAAATTCGTTATAATCCCGAGAAGGATAATGTAGTAGCTGATGCCCTCAGCCGAAAGGAATACTCGGGCCACCGAGTGAAATCTTTAGCTATGACGATCCATTCACACCTGTCCACACAAATCAAGGAAGCTCAAATAGAAGCCTTGAAATCCGAACACGTGGCAGGGGAAGCCTTAAGAGGAATGGATAAGAATCTTGAAGTCAAGGATGACGGAGTTCGTTACTTCATAAATCGGATCTGGACGCCGAAGTTTGGCGGATTCAGAGACGTTGTCATGGACGAAGCCCATAAGACACGATACTCCATACATCCCGGTTCAGACAAGATGTATTTAGACCTCAAGAAACTGTACTGGTGGCCGAACATGAAAGCTGAAATTGCTACCTATGTAAGAAAATGTTTGACTTGCGCCAAAGTCAAGGTGGAATACCAAAAGCCCTCGGGATTGTTGCAACAGCCGAAAATACCCGAGTGGAAGTGGGAGCGGATAACCATGGACTTCATAACCAAGTTACCCAAGACGGCAAGCGGACTCGACACCATCTGGGTGATCGTCGACAGGTTAACCAAATCCGCGCACTTCCTACCAATCAAAGAAACGGATAAACTGGAGAAACTAACTAGAACATACATTAGGGAGATTGTACGACTGCATGGTGTGCCAATATCCATTATCTCGGACCGAGATAGTAGATTCACCTCGAGGTTCTGGCAGTCACTACAGAAATCTCTAGGGACGAGGCTAGACATGAGTACCACCTACCACCCACCGACCGACGGCCAGAGTGAGAGAACCATTCAAACCTTGGAAGATATGCTAAGAGCTTGTGTGATCGATTTTGGTAAGGCGTGGGACACCCATTTACCATTGGTCGAGTTCTCGTACAACAATAGCTATCACACTAGCATCAAGGTTGCCCCATTCGAAGCCCTCTACGGCCGTAAGTGCAGATCACCTCTGTGCTGGGCTGAAGTGGGTGACACACAACTAGCAAAAAGACAAGCAACCGACAGCACTCTCACTGGACCGGAAATCATAAGGGAAACTACAGAGAAGATTGTTCAAATCCGAGGACGACTGAAGGCTTCAAGAGACAAACAAAAGAGTTATGCGGATAAAAGACGGAAACCCTTGGAATTCCAGGTTGGAGACCGAGTTCTACTAAAAGTCTCACCCTGGAAAGGACTAATACGTTTTGGAAAGCATGGGAAACTAAACCCAAGGTATATCGAACCATTCGAGATCCTTGCCAGTATCGGCCCAGTGGCGTACAAACTTCTATTACCGCAGGAACTCAATAACGTGCACCCTACCTTTCACGTATCGAACCTAAAGAAGTGCTTGTCCGATGAGACCCTCGTTATCCCTCTGGACGAAATTGAAATCAACGAGAATCTCCAATTCGTAGAAGAGCCAGTAGAGATCATGAATTGGGAAATTAAAAGGACTAAACAAAGCCGCATACCCATTGAAGGTCCGTTGGAACGCTAAGCGAGGACCTGAATACACCTGGGAACGTGAGGACCAGATGAAACAAAAGTACCCACATCTTTTTCCTAGGGCTCTACCTTAGATTTAATTTCGGGACGAAATTCCCTCTAACAGGGGGATGATGTGACAACCCGATATTTTTCAAGTCAATGTAACATTCAAAAAGTCAAATATAATGAACTATTTAGAATCAACGAAATTAGCGTAAAAAATGAAGTGTTCTAAAATCTAAATTGGGATGCATAAAGTGTTAGATATCGTGCCAAGGTTTCCAAAAACATAAAGAACACTCAAATCCGAGTTATAACGAAGGAGTTGTGACCAATCGAAAATCCACGACACACCCGGTAAAACACTGCTAACCGTAAAAAGTGAAACAACAAAAGTCGTAGATTACGTTAAACCGTGAACATACATAAAAAGAACGTCCAAATCTGACTTCGTATGAGGAAGTTATGATTTTTCTAAGTTTCGAAACAGCGGTAGACAGCTAAAAACTCGAAATAAAGATCGAGCGATTTTTAGCCGACGCAACCTAAACGAGAGTTGAAGGTCTTTACAATAGTAATTCAATGGTAAAAAGACAGACGAAAACGGACATAGGATATAGAAGTTATGGATTTTTAACGGAATTATCGTGTCCCGGCCTATTAAATAAAATATAATTAAAAATAAAGTCAAAATTAGCCGACGAAGTCTAAATGAAAGTTGTAGAGTATTTTCTCACCTTCGCGTGAATATAAAGAACGTCAAAAACGGAGCTCGTATGCGAAAGTTACGCATTTTTGAAGTTTTTGGCACGCATTACGAAGCTTATCCGAAGGAGTACGCCCAGCGTACTGAATGGAGGGCCTCGGATCGGCCACGTCGCCGCTACCACTCTACTGCCATCCAATCCGAAGACCGGAGACCGTGACGTCATCGCTGACGTACGCCCCGCGTACTTCGGAGTACGCCCAGCGTACGAGGGCAGTGTTCCTCACCTATAAATAGGATGCGAGACCTCCGAATTTCCTTGCCCATTTCCTCCTTCTCTCTCACTCTTACTCCACATTTAGCATCCCGGTTTCATACCTCAGCCCCGACGAAGGTCCGAAGCCCTGAGATTCCCGAGAATCTCACCACTTTCCGGTCGAGGTGCCGCCCGAGAAAAATCTCGTTTTCTTCAAATCATCACACTTTCCAGGTGAGTTCATACCCGTATATTTTCACGTCTTTTTCATGTTTTGGGGGGGGGGGGGGGAATACAAGTGAAACACGAGATAAACTCATACTTAAAATACACGTCGTTAGAAATGTTTTCATCTACTTAATCTAGGTTTTTGTTATGGATGTTAAACAACATTAATACTAATGTTACACTTCACATGCAAAGTTGATATTACACCAAGTTTATGCTACCAAATGGAACACGCTTTCAAATAACTATAATGGGTATAGTTTACAAGTTATTCATTTCATCTTTATATAAACACTGTAAAAATGATATACTTTCATCTACATGAAATATAGACTTTTCTGTTCGTAAATCTTTTGATACTATGTTTTGTGAGACACTCATCTTCAACGTACTTTCGAGTATGCATTTCAAGTCCTATATTATAAACCATAATCTCTTGGAGGGAGAGCGTGATACTTGTGTATAGATCTATACGAGATTGACAATCCCGCACCTAAACTGTTAGCTACAGTTAGACCGGCAGGTCTGGGTGACAAACGTCATAACACTACAACGCCTGAAGAACGTTGTTACAGGCAGTCTGGGTCAATAGCATGGTTATAAAACTCACACGGCAGTATTAAAATAAGTTTGATTTACGAGACTTTTTGATGCATTCAGTAAATACATTATTTGAGTATAAATACACTTTCATCATTTGAGCACGAAAGATACTATTACAATGCCAGTCTTTGGAACTTTTTCAGACTATACGTAGAAAATATTGGATTTTCTGGAAAAACACGTTCAGTTAATTTTACTAAAGGACATACCAGTTTTCAGTACAAAAACGCTTATGACCTCACCAACTTAATTGTTGACACTTTTTCAAAACTACTTGTATTTCTCAGGGAATCAGTAATACAGGTAACCATCAGCTTTTGCAGAAGGAACGCTAAGGCGTCTATTATCAAAACATTTTAAAATCATCATATTTGTAATATTCTTTTGAAACATGTATTACTCGCAACAATGTAAGTTTTTATTATATTTATGATGGTTGTGTTTACTTTCTTTACAATATTCAACTGTTATGATACTACGTGAAGTCATCCGCCCCCGAATGTTTCCGCCATCCTGGTTTGGGGGTGTGACAGTTCGGCTCCTTAAGAGGGTTCGGCTCCTTAAAGTTGTTTTTCGCGTAAACTTCCGTTTTCGAGCGGTTTTCGACTAAATTAAGGGTCGGGATTCCCCGAGTGATTATAAGAAGTTGAGAGAGATTTGGGAGAGATTTGACATACTTGGAGAGATTTTTCATACTTGGAGAGATTTGGGAGAGATTTCACATACTTGGAGAGATTTCTCATACTTAGAGAGATTTGGGAGAGATTTCACATACTTGGAGAGATTTCTCATACTTAGAGAGATTTGGGAGAGATAGAGTGAAAGAGGTTGAGAGAGAGACTACGTTTGTGACCTTTTTGAGTGTTTGGCTTCGTAACGCAAGGTTCTTACACTCTGTTAAGCCTAGTTATGAATGTTATACGCTCCCGAGGGGTATGGAATAATGTTTTATCGAGTAGATTCATCACTTACCTTGATTAGGGTTTAGAATTTCCGAACACGTGAAAACTCTAAGTGATACTTTGTATTAAGATTGCGAGTAGTACAATAAGAATCATAATGGAAACCCTAATATACAAGGGTTAGATGAGTTGACCGGTTTGACTTGTTGACTTTGGTTGACTTTGACTTGACCAAAAATTGACGGTTGTCACATCATCCCCCCGTTAGAAAGAATTTCTTCCCGAAATTAGCACTTTGACCGGGACTTCGAGAGTTGGGGAAAGATATGGGAACTTTTCGTAGTACAAGAAATTGATATGGTGGGGACTAATCCGCCTGGTGTTAAATAACGACCTTGGAATTTCTTATTGTAACTTGAGTTGAGTCGATTTAAAAGGAGTTATTGTTTTGGAATGATTGTGTATTCAATGTGTGCCTTTATGCTCCCCGTTTTATCCTTGTTGTTACCACTATGAATATTTTATAATGTAGTTAGTGAGTACTAGTATTACGAATGCTTTAACAATTTGTGATGAAATTTACAATATAAGTCCTACCAGATCTTTTATAATCGCTTGGTGTAAACTAGTCGTATATCATTAAGATTGCAAGGGAATTCGAATGAGTGACTCCGCCTTAAGCCCACAACCAAACAAGGAACATGAAATAAGGTGGAATTACACATTCTAAGTCCATAGAATCTCAATGATATATGGCCATAATGTTTACACTAGCCATCATAGATTCACTAGTAAAAACCCTGTGTTTTTATATAGGAGATAAGACTTATTCGGGTTTTGTCGTGTTCTCGAGATTTATGGTTGATATACTTTAATCGATGCTAGATTTAATAAAAAAAAATTTAAAATCTAAACGTTGATGTTAGAAACACGTACTGGTATTTACGGGCGGTTCCGGGGTGGTCTCTCCTGCAGTGATCGTAAGCACCCTTCCAACATCACTGGTATTCCTTGCTCTTGGGCAGTCCCTTTTAAAGTGTCCCGTTTCGCCGCACTCGTAACAAGCTGAGCTTACTCCAGTGCCAGGGACCTGGTTGATGGGTTGTGCCGGTGCCTTACAAAAACGGACAGCGTGCCCCTTCCTGTTGTAATTTTTGCAATGCCTTTCCCGACAAACCCCAGTGTGATGGAAGTTACACTTGTTGTATTCCGGAAGGGTTCCAGCGTATCGATTTATGGGTGCTGGCGTGGCGAGGGTTGTGGCAGCATGAACAACAACGATCTGTTGCTTCTTAGTGAAGTCCTGGGCTGGTTGGTCCTTCTTGTTGTCCCAGAACTTCCTTTTGTTGTTTCCTCCTCTTGCTTGATCAGGGGTGGTTGTCGTAGTGTCATGGCTGGCCCTATGGTCGATGAGTTGTTGCGCCAACTCCTTGGCACTGTCGAAGGTAGTTGGTCTTGAAGCCAACACGCTATCTTGAATTTGGGAGGACAATCCCCAGAGGTATCGCTCCGGGTTTTTGTCTTTCGGGGTGACCATAGCGGGACAGAGGAGTGCTAGGTCACAGAATCGGACGATATAGGTTGCAAGGTCAGAGCCTGTCATTTTGAGGTTCCACAGTTCTTGCTCTAGCTTTTGCACTTCACCCCTTGGGCAATACTCTTTCAGCATCTTTGCCTTCAAGTCCTCCCAACTTATCGAGTTAGCCACTGTAAGCGTCAGTGACTTAACGTGGCCGTTCCACCAAGTAAGGGCTCGGCCGGAGAAAGTGCGAGCTGCGAATTTGACTTTGATCGCTTCGGGGCACGCACAGATCTCGAAGACATCTTCGGTCTTCTCGAACCACTGCATCAAATCGATGACTCCCCCGCTACCATTGAACGAATCGGGTTTACCATTGGTGAAGTCCTTAAAGGAGAATTCTCTAGAACGCCGTTGGCTATCTCCTTGAGTGGAGTTATTAGTACCGCTCCCTGTCCGCCCTGCACCATCAGTATTGATTTGGGACATAGCAGCTGCCACCGTGGCCGCGACCGCAGCTTGGAACATAACAGGATCATATTGGGGAGGGGGCAGTGGTGGATTTGTTAGCGTTCCGCTAGTGCGTCTAGCAGACCTATGAGGCGGCATCTTTCTGTTATAGAAATTCAAAGACGAAAAGAGTATAAGTCTTTTAGTAATGGTTATTAGTCGGGCGTCGTAAAACTAGGTTATTAGTTTTCAAGTATAGTATTTCCCGATTTTTCGAATGTGGCAAACAATTCATAGCAGAGGTTTATATAAATAAACTTATGAATTTAGTAAAAAGGACTCGAATGTAATCTTGTGATTTGTTCCATGCCTGATCCACTCCTAAGATCACCCGATGTATACCAGTTGTGTGTAATTAAGGTCCAATAGGCCGTTGAACTTAATGAGTCTGCCCTAAGTCTACAACCAAACAAGGAACAGGACGTAAGGCGGACTCACCATTTCTAAGCTGATCGTCTCTTAATTACACATAATCTTGAGGTATACATTAAGTAATCTTAGAGTTACCATAAGCAAATCGTTTGTAATACCAAGTTATGAAATGTATGGTAAACTCCTAATGAAATGAAATGCATGCCAATTTTATTGATATAATCTAATTCATAGAGTTCAGGAAAGTTTGACCTTATATTAGGTCTATATTTCGTTAAGGTAAGGAAAAACTTCGACGGTGACACGACCCCTTGAATAGCGTAGTCTCTAAATTTGAAGGGTCGAATTTATGTATATGACGGGGCAGTGTTCAAACGCACGCCAGGAGTTTGATTCTGTAATGGTATGTCAGTAGCGTACACACTACTCGTGGCGGGTGATGTTCCGTGGGCCATAGAATGAAGACATGAAAGTTTTCATTGCCCTAAACTTTGCCCTGGCTTCTCCCATTTCTTCTTTTCCTTTGCTTTCCTTCGGTTTCTCTTTCTCTCGCTCCTCTTCCGAATTGTCTTCTGATCTAACCACCATTTTTCCTGGTTAGGAAGAATAGGGCCTCCTGGTAGTTGGGTTCCCGTCACGTCGCTCGTGCGAGAATAGGGGTAGAAGAGACAATTAATAGGCGTCTAATCCTACAATTACTTATAGGGGGTGATCCTTATTAGTCACGTCCATAATCGCATAGTGCATACCAGTTATTCATAACCAGAGATAGAATAGACCTTCGAATAAACGACTCTACTCTAAGTCCACAAGCAAACAAGGAACAGGAAATAGAGCAATAGCCATAGATTCTGAGTCTATAATATCTTTAATTATGTATAACCTTAGTGTATGCACTCAGTCATTATAGACCTACTAATAGGGGTCTTTAGTTTTCACATAAGTTGATTATAGTATCACCAAATACTCCTATAGTATTTTAATGTTTGTCTTATGTTTTTCAATATTTCTTTGTAGATAGAGTCGGTAAGTTTTTAGACTTGTTGCAACAACACAACCATTCCCGGGCATATGCTAATCACTTTTGGGATAGACATAGTTGATCAGGCTATGTCATTCCCAGACCTGACTATACATCCCCAAGCCTACTTGTGCCATTCAACAATCATTACTTTTGTTTTGTTCTAGTATGATGCTGACCTTAGTATGTATGCATGCATGTATACTTTTAACACGAAACTATTTATTTCTATAAGTACAGTCATTTGAAAATGTTAAATCAGAGACTTTAGTCCCAATGCATTTATAGTTTGTATATCTTATGTGGTTTGATATACTTGGTTCACTATAAATAATGCTCTGATACCAATCTGTCACACCCCCAAACCAAGGATGGCGGAAACGTCCGGGGGTGGAGGACTTCATGTATAGTATCACAACAACGAGTATAATAGTGCTCAAAGTAATACAACCATCATAAATATAATTGAAAAGGTAACACCATAGTATATGTTTACATGTTTCAAAATCAATTACATTATGATGACAAAATGAACTGTTTGATGATTTAACGTCCCATCCTCAAAATGCTGTTGATTTCCTGTTTCACTGATTTCCTGAGAATACAAGTAGTTTTGAAAGAGTGTCAAAAATTAAGTTGGTGAGTTCATAAGAGTTTTGTTTGAGGAAGAAACCATTTTCCTTGTAAAAGCGACAGAGTATGTTTCCAGAAAATCCAATATTTTCTTTGTTAAGTGTGAAATGAATGCTCCTATGTTATGCGATAATGAACTCTAGAAAGACCCGTAGATTCCTTCTATAATCACCCAATGTATATAAGTTATATAAAATTTAAGTTAAATAAACCGTCGAATATAATGAGTCTGCCCTAGGTCCACAACCAAACAAGGAACAGGAAATGAGGCGGGCCCACCAATTCTAAGTCGATTATGACTAGATTCTTATAGAACTCTAGCATATACACTTAGCAATTATAGTTGAAGTCTAACAATTCTAGATGGAATGTAGTATTAATAGAAATATGTTTCCAAAGAAAATCCAATATTTTTCTTATAAAAGTCATGTAGTCCTAAATCCCAGGACCGAGAATATGTGTGCGTTTTATACTTATAACGGGTTTGTAGTTTTAATATAGATAAAACCCCTTTTCAAGGTAGGATTTTCCCTGTAAACTTTAAAGATTGTTAACTTACTATGTGAGTCGCTATAACCATACTATGACGAGAAATAACCTGCACAACGTTTTTCAGACGTTAAGATCCTATGACTCTTGTCACCCGCAGACCTGCCGGTCCGGCTGTAGCTAGCAGCGAGGTGTGGGGTGTCAATCCCAATATAGATCTATACACAATTATCACGCTCTCCCTACAAGAGACTCTGGTTATAACTTACAGGAATTGGAATCCCGTACTCGAACGTACGGGGAGAGAATTGCCTCACAACTTAAGTTAACTAGTTTACACATAGTTTGATATTAAAACCTCTTCCGTGGAGGAAGTAAAATCACCTTTTATGAATAAATTAGTGATATGAAATCCTTAAACTATTACTATTATAGTTTATCATGTAGTATATGAAAAACCCATTTGTTTTGAGAGTAAAACCTTTTTCATGTAGTAAAAACCCATAAACTATGCTTATTGTAGTTTATTATATGTGTTCGAAATGAATGAAGAAACCTTATCATGAATGACTAAATTTCAGTTTATGATTATATACTAACAAGAAAATACATTCAATATTTAGAACTTATTGTTATGCACTTTTCTCAACATACTACAAAGTGTTATGAAAGTTGTAAGCTGTTAACTAGTTTTTAACCTTTCTGCACTGTCTTAGAAAAATCATAGAAAAATCATACGAAGTCAAAAACTATATCCGTAAATTCTGAGAGTTTAAAAAATGTGTCTAGTTTATTCATAATTTTTATTATGATTTTTAGAAGTCTTTAACTTGTGTTAAAGTGTTCATATTCACAGACTGGTCTGAATTTGTTTCTGAAATGATAGGCAGTTTTGTAAAAATCACCATAAATCGTAGAAAAATCATATGGAGATGTGTAAGTAGTCATTTTAAAGGTATGAACCTGAAATATTTTCATATTAAACAGTTTGGAAAGATATTAAGTTTAAGATAGTCAAAACAGTCCGTGAATAAGACTCAACTTTTCCGATGAAAGCTGTTGTTTGAGTTTAGTTAAGTTTTTGGTGTTTTAACTTGTATTCCCCCCCTAAAACTTGAAGAAAACATGAAAATATGGGGGTATGAACTCACCTCGAGTGATTTCAGTAGACGGATGATGGAGAAAAGAAGTGTTCAACTCAAGAACACTTAGATGATGCTTGAAGATTCGAAGATCTAACAACAAATATGACGATATTTGTGTAAGGAACTCATGATTTGAGTGAAGAAGTGTAAGGAAATCAAGTGTGGGAAGAGATTTACTTACCAAGGTGTGTGGAGAGCTCAAGATCTGCCTTGAATCTCGAATTCTTGGTGAGAGGAAGTGAGAGAGAATGTGTTTTGCTCTTTGGTGAAAAGTGAGTGAAATGGGAGGAGAGAGGAGATTTTCAGCTTTTGGCGAACCTTTACAGCTGGAGGAGGGGTGTCAAAGGACAAATAGTTGACTAGGTAGGGGGAATAGTGACTGAGGGTTGTACTATCACGCGTTAAAAATAATGAAAAACGGGCTTAAAACGAAGATTGGGTCAAAAACCGGGAAGAAAATGCTAATTTCCTAAGTCAGGAGGCGAGGTTCGGTCCTAGCCATTAGAACCGAAAGTAGATGGGAACCGAGAGTAGGGTTCGGTCTTGAGCAGCTTCGCATCTCGGACCCGAAGGTAGTATCTCGGACCGAAGGGTGAGTTCGGTCTCTTAGCAGGTTCGGTTCAGGAAGGTGGTTTCGGTTCTCAAGAGGTTTCGGTTCCTTAAGGGAGGTTCGGTTCCTAAGAGGGTTCGGCTCCTTAAGAGGGTTCGGCTCCTTAAGAGGTTTCGGCTCCTTAAGAGGGTTCGGCTCCTTAAAGCTGTTTTGCGCGTAAACTTCCGTTTTCGAGCGGTTTTCGACTAAATTAAGGGTCGGGATACCCCGAGTGATTATAAGAAGTTGAGAGAGATTTCAAGAGAGATTTGGGAGAGATTTGACATACTTGGAGAGATTTTTCATACTTGGAGAGATTTGGGAGAGATTTCACATACTTGGAGAGATTTCTCATACTTAGAGAGATTTGGGAGAGATAGAGTGAAAGAGGTTGAGAGAGAGACTACGTTTGTGACCTTTTTGAGTGTTTGGCTTCGTAACGCAAGGTTCTTACACTCTGTTAAGCCTTGTTATGAATGTTATACGCTCCCGAGGGGTATGGAAGAATGTTTTATCGAGTAGATTCATCACTTACCCTGATTAGGGTTTAGAATTTGACAAGAATCAAAAGAGTGTAAGGTCTTTTCAAAACAATGGTTTCAAAACAATAATGGTTTTCAAGTGTATACCTTGGACGACCCAAAATGGAAGGGTATTTTACCCATTCCAACACTTTCAAAGTCACATCAGAATTCCAAAAGGTGGAAGGGTATTCTGTCAAATCCACCTAAGGGAACTCAAAGATTTACACGTGCAAAGTCTCTTCAAAAACAAACTTTTTCAAACTCCAAAAACACTCATGTCAGGAATTACCCACCTCGGACCGGTAACAAGTCCAAAGCATCCTTTAAACCGCTGACCAAGCGTAATGTCAGATCAAAAGACAAAATTCCTTTTTGTAAATGTCAGTGTAGTTGTCAGAAGGATTTATCTTGCGTCAAATCTAGTCAGAATCAGAAACCTCGTACCTTTTCACCAACTCACAACACGAAACCTCGTACTTTTTCAAAAAACCACAACACTCCAATTCTGCACAAACATCCAGGACTAGGATTAAAAATTGACAAGAGACCCGTCCCTGCAACCTCGGTCCATGCATCATTCCACAATTCACAAATTGCCCCAGGCTCCAAACTAGTTTGGATGCCTAAACTAACCGTCTAATTCTCAGGCTTTGTGTAAGGAGGAACAAGAAGATGAATGGTTAATTGATAGTGCCTGCTCCTTGCACATGACCGGAAGGTTGGAATACCTTCGGGACTTCAGGCCTGTATGCAATGGTGGAAATGTCACGTTTGGCAATAATGCAAATGGTGTCATCCGAGGTTACGGTGTTCTCACTACGGGGAATTTCTCTATCCAGAAGGTTGCCTATGTAGAAGGCCTCAAACACAATCTCATCAGTATGGGTCAACTATGTAAGGCAGGACATAGGGTTGAATTTGACGATCAGTTCTGTTATGTAATGACTAGTGACAGAAACACCTGTCTGATCAAATCTCGATCCGAAGGTACGATGTATCCTTTGGATGTCTCTTTGATCATTGGCAGAACGTAGTTCTGTTTTCTGTCCAAAGCCGTATCTGAAGTAAGCTGGCTATGGCACCGCAAGCTAGCTTATCTCAACTTCCGGTACATCAACAACTTGGTCACAGGAGAACTAGTCAGAGGTCTTCCTATTCTCAAATTCAGCAACGATACTCTTTGTCCGGCTTGTGAATGCGGTAAACAGTCCAAAGCAAGTCACCCTTTGGTAATGGACTCTTCCATTTCTGAACCACTAGAGCTATTGCACATTGATCTCTGCGGTCCATCTACCGTAGCCAGTCTTCACCATAAAAAATACATACTGGTTATTGTAAATGACTATACACGCTTCACATGGGTCTTCTTCCTCAGACTCAAATCAGAGACACCACAGATTTTCATCAACTTCATCAAAGAAATCGAACTTCAGATCAAGCTCCCAGTAAGAAGGATCCACAGTGATAATGGAACCGAGTTCACGAATCATCTTCTCAACAGCTTCTTGGTGTCCAAGGGTATTTCTCACAACTTCTCAGCACCCTACACACCACAACAAAATGGGGTAGTAGAGAGACGGAACCGCACACTGGTAGAAGCAACCAGATCCATGCTCAACTTCGCACACCTTCCTCTCTACTTTTGGGCTGAAGCTGTAGCAACTGCATGCTTTGTACAAAATCGAAGCATTGTGTGCAAACGTCTCAACAAAACACCATATGAAGGCCTTAACAACCGCAAGCCCAATGTTCGCTTCTTCCATATTTTTGGGTGTAGATGTTTTGTGATCAACAACCGCGATCAGCTTAACAAATTTGCACCGAAGTCTGATGAAGGCATCTTCCTTGGCTATTCCACAAACAAGGTTGCCTACCGAGTGCTCATCAGACGTACAAGGCTCATCATTGAAAGCTTCGATGTGAAATTTGATGATTCTCACATCCGTAACGCCTCTCCATCCAATGAAACCACCGCAATCATGGAAAGTGATATTCCTGCTTCTTCAGGACCTTTAAACCTCGTTGAAGTCAATTATGACGATCTCTTCGACCTTGTTGAAACAGCGAAACTATCCGAAGTTCTCGTGTCATCCGCAGCTCAACAACAACATGCTGATGTTTCTGGTTCATCTCTATCTGAAGTAGCATCTCTCAATACTTTCACCTCTCCAGTTGAGGGGGAAAGCTCTACACCGGATCAAGCACCAACCGTCGAGGTTCCAGTACCAGATGATGCTCAAGCTCCTACCCGCAGAGAAGCATTACAATCAAACGTATCTTCGGATTCGGATGATGAACTCATAGAGAACATTGACACAAGAACCGATCCAAGGGTTATCACTCTCCCATCTGCAGTCAAGAGGGAACCTTCTCAGGTTCCAGAGGAACTCCCGTCAGCAATCCAGGGGGAACCACTCCCAACTGCTCAAGATAATTCCATTCTCGTTCCAACTAATCAAGATGACTCAGCAGGATGTTCCCAAATCCAGGGGGGAACTGCACTCTCCAACCGCAGACTCTTATGATATTCAAGATATTCCCTCTACCGCAGCTGCTGATCATCTTCAACCCCGTCTTCATGTATGGACGAAGGACCACCCACCAGGTCAAATCCTTGGCAACCCATCCGCAGGTATCCAGACTCGATCCTCTAAGCACTTATCTGATCACTGTCACTACGCAACATTTATGTCCTCAGTTGAGCCCCGGACGATCAAAGAAGCATTACTTGAACCGGATTGGATATCCGCAATGCAAGAAGAATTCGAAAGAAACAAGGTGTGGAAGCTCATCCCGAAGCCACGCGGTCACACCATTGTTGGTACTAGATGGGTATTCAAAAACAAACTGGATGAATCTGGTGCAGTAGTCAAAAACAAGGCAAGACTAGTTGCAAAGGGCTACAGTCAACTTGAAGGTATTGACTACGATGAAACGTATGCTCCGGTAGCACGCATGGAAGCTATCCGGATCTTCCTGGCATACACAGCCCATAATAACGTCAAGGTACATCAAATGGACATTAAGAGTGCTTTTCTCAATGGGGAACTAAAAGAAGAGGTTTATCTTCAGCAACCTCCAGGCTGTGAAAGTATTGAATTTCCTGATCACTGTTACAAACTCGAAAAAGCAGTCTACGGTCTGAAGCAAGCTCCAAGAGCATGGTATGAGACTCTCTCTGAATTTCTCGTCTCATCCGGATACAAAAGAGGAGTAATTGATCCCACTCTATTTAGAAAAGCAAATGGTGAACACCTTATGCTTGTACAAATATATGTGTATGAAATTATCTTCGGATCGACTGATCAAGGAATGGTGGATGAATTTGCTAAGCTCATGACCAACAAGTTCAAAATGAGCATGAATAGAGAGATTAACTTCTTTCTAGGACTTCAAGTGAAACAAGTTTCGCAAGGAATATTCATTCATCAAGAGAAATACACCACTGAACTTTTGAAGAAATATTCGATGGACAACTGTTCTTCGGCTAAGGTCCCCATGGCCTTCGGATATAAGATCTCTGCTGATCCCTCTGGTGAATCTGTGGATCACAAGACGTATAGAGGTATAATAGGCTCTCTAATGTACCTCACCGCAAGCCGAATAGACATTGTCTTTGCAACTGGTGTATGTGTAAGGTATCAGGCTGACCCAAAAGTTTCACATATGACCGCAGCCAAACAAATACTGCGGTATCTGAAAGGAAGCAAGTCACTTGGTCTATGGTACCCCGCATGCAACGACTTCAGCCTGCAAGCTTTCACAGATGCGGATCACGCCGGATGCAGATTAGACCGCAAAAGTACCTCAGGAGGATGTCAATTTTTGGGTGGAAGACTCTGTTGGGTTTTGAGCATTCTAACACTCCTATGGTGTACATGCAACCCTATAAACCTTGGATCTATGTTTTCTCTATTATACATGCAAATATTAACTATTCCAAGGTTTCATCCTAACTAGCATATTATGAAGTACCTATACTACAAAGTTCTAGTTAGATGACATACCTTTTGATGTAGCTTGATGTCTTCAAGCTTTAAGAGCTTAGCCCCAATAGTGTGGAAGCCTCAAGTGGAATGACAAATCACCAAAACACCTTGGAAGACTTTAGAGAATATGGATACTTGGCTCACACTTATGAAATCGGTTATTGCCCTCTTTAGTGTATCCACACTAGCCACTAGCCTAATTTCATGAACCATAAGACCCTTTTATATAGTGTGGAGGATTAGGGTTAAACCCTAATACCCATGACCTTTCATTTCCTAGGATCCATGGGTTAAAGCTCCATGGACTATCCATGAAGACTTAGCCCAACCTAAATGAACTTTTCCCACTACACACATATATCTAAGAGTCCATATTTAATTAGTTCCTTTTGATCACTTAATTAATTATAAATTAATTCTTGATCAATACTAATTAAATAATATGATTATATATTAATATATTAGAACTTATAATATATTAATATAAATCATAAATATACTATTCTCAAAAGACTATCCATATAAATTGTGTCGGTGAAGTGCAACCCAAATGGACCATGCCGGGTCGGGTCAAGTACATACCAAATATAGTTATGGACTTAGACATTAATCCAACAGTCTCCCACTTGGATAAGTCTAAAACTATTATTGAGTATGACTTCAAAAACCAACTGGCAATCGTAGCTCTTAAAGCCGCTGTCAAACTCTGATCCGGTCAACGAACTCTGACCTTTGTCAATGACTTGTCCATTAGATAAGGGATAATATATTCCTCCATTCTAGATATCATATGGACTGAGACATGGATTATAATCATTCTCTCTGTCCATTTGTTGTTTCCCTATTTTCGATTTATGATGACTAACTGATTGAACAAATCAAATCAGTCCTGGCTTGGCCAAGCACTCACATGTGTCATCGCTAAATCATCTAGGGGCCCACAGATATCGCTTTATAACATCGAGTTACCAAATGCGTTTTCGTGCAATCAGTGTATAACCAACTCATATCTCTAGGTTTGAAGAATATAAGATATTATCGTCTCATGATCACTCGTGATAAAATCCATGAAGTGATTCAAATGAGCGCGGGTTGAATCCAATACTCAGAACTTATGAGCACTCATGAGTGTTGTAGCACCACTTTGTCCACCAACTTGGACCTCTACAAACCAACCCATGACAGTCTTGATTCATATCTACTTCCAACATATGACCGACTGTGGATGGTTTGAATAACTTAATCATTCAGGAAGAGCGACTTAGTTATTCTGGAAGTCAAAACATGCAAAGTGAAACACAAGAATAAATGAATCAAATATGGTATCAAACCCTATGAATATAAATAAACACTTTTATTTATCACCATACTGATTACTCATTATTCATTGTTTCGGTTTTATCAACTTTATACTTGAATTAAAAACACTAGTTGTCCCATGCTCCAAGCATGTACACTATGTTTTTCTTAAACAATAGCTTTGCCATACACCAAATATGCACTCTATGTTTGTCTATGATTCTTACTTTGTGAAATAAACCAATTGAACATAATTTCAATGATTCTAATTTCACACTGCCAAATCCTTATCGAAAAATATGAGAATTTCAAATTCCTATCATTTATCGAAATCTGTTTAGATTTTAAACTTATATGCACTGACCCTCCTGTAATGAATATGTACAAAGTCACAAAGACTTGTCAACAGTCATTATAAGGTATTCCAATGGAGATCAACTCCATGGAAACTAAGTCTCATATTCAAAGTACATTGCTTTGGACATGCTTCTTGCATTAAGTTTTCTAATCTTACACAGATAACTTCCACCAATAGAGACAACTCCATATTCTCATTTTGACTATCACTTCTGAATAAGAGATGCCTCTTTTCAGAATATGTCAATATGGTCCTTCCAAAATTAACACTATACTTCCAACTGTCCCTGAGCAACCAATCTTTGGTAAACCTCAGATTGTCCTCGACAATTGCTTAATCATTTTAGTCATATCCAATTCTAGACCTTTTCCCTTCTTAATGCCTCTGGGCATTTGGATAAATTTAGAAATGACAAATATTATAGCACATGCAATCGATCCTGTACCCAAAGCAAATGGTACACGATTCATGATGTCTCACATAAAGACATGATTCTAGACCAGTCTTTTGCTACAATATTTTTATTTGCCATGTTTTCAAAATTTGACTATGAAGAGGGATGCCGTAATCATAATCGAATTTTGAGAACGCAATATATAGAATTTCCTTAAGTTGAACCAATCCAATATGAAATTCATATATATATTCTTGACTAAAGATGATTAAGGTCTTAATCTAAGCCTTTAGAACTGAAATGAAGTATATCATCTCCCTTAATTATAGCAAAACAACTTTTTCAATCCCTGAAGCCTCACGAATTAAAACTTTTGTTTTCTATAATTAACATTGCTAACTTGCAACACTAACAATAATTATCATGCTCCCACAAACATGATGATTATTAGCATAACACTTATGCTCCCACTAGCTTTGACATGTACTCAGAAATCAGCTGGACTTCTAGAAATCAATACTTTATTGACTTTCTTACCAAAGTTCAGATTTCTGATACGAGATGCTTTGATAAAACTTTATCAAAATCATACACCTTTCCTTAGATAGCATGCATGTGTGTCTAAACAATTTCAGAACTATGAAAAGGGATGCCGTAATCATAGTCTCAATTGTTTAGACCTTTTGCCATCTGCTTCAAATCTACTTGGTGGAAGTGTTTCCTCACCATCATTTTCATGAATCGGAGAGAAACCTTATGACCCTTAGATTTTATGGTGTATGTGTTCTTATCCATGTGAATTTGTCATAACCTTAATCACAAGAATATGTCAACACAATAGGTTACAAACCTCAAGTCGTGTGCTAGTGAAGAACCTCAGGTTTTATTCTTGATTAGTTCTTGAAATTCTTTTTAGGATCTTTAAGACTCCCACTATCCTCTTGACATATAAGACTATCATGTCAAATATTCAAGAGATAGTGCAGATTCTTTATCAAGACAAACACTTCACACAATTGGCCTTAGTTGGTCTTTGTTTTATCCAAAACATCACAACTTACCAATTTCAAATGTACAAGAGTAGGACACTTTTACTCTTACATTTGACAAGTGTTTTAAAACTTTCTTTAAGATATGTCACTCAAGTTACAATCTTGGAGTATGACTCTAAGAATTGTTTTGGAACGAAGTATGACTCATCTTCCTGATCTAACCATTTCAACAATTCATGACTCCTCTTCTTAGTCATAAGAATGCACTAAGATGACCTTTAGAGGACTAATTGTGATATGATTTCTAAATCATTAAGATGATCACAAACATGATACTAAAGTACTCTCCCATCTTTTCAGATTTGAGAAACTTTTATCTTTCTGCCTAATTTGATTCTTCCCATTCGTTCTGCCATACATTGAGACTTTTCCAATGTTTCAGAATTATACTTAAACTTGTAAGTATAACCATATTTACTAAACTTTAGTAAATCAAATAGTCTTAACGAGCTTTGTAGTGGACATGACCAGTGCACAAGAATGTGTACTCGATCCCTTTAGTCCTTCACTTGACTCACACATCCATGTGAACAAGTAATTAGTCTTGATTTTCCAATGCTTGAAAGTTCTCATTCATCATACTATTCAACTTGCATGATTCCAAGTTTCGGTCCAATTGAAACTTAGGTGATGAGGAACTTTCCTGATTTGGTAAATTTAGACACTACCACAAATGAAAGAATCAAATCCATTTTCCAATATTGCTGTCAGTGGAATCATATAAGCAACAATTTTCCACAAATGTCATTGTAAGGATACTTCAAATAAACAAAATTAAACAGTTTTCTTTTATTTTAAAACTTTGCGGAAAAACTTATCCTTACAATCCACATGGAAAATTGTTGTTATCTATTCCTTAGCAATATATCATAACTTCTTAAGCAACTGCTCAAAATTCTGATGCGATTGAAATCCACCTTCGCGATCAGAATCAGCATATACTTCCTTTAAGATTTCTCTCTATTCTTTGATTCTTAAAACATCAACATGTGACCCAGTCACATCATGTAATAAGGATCTCAGAATAGAACTTAACAGAGTTAGATAATGGGCTCTACCTGATGTAGAGTCAAACTTATTGACTTTAACATCCTTAGGTAAATTTGGCAGCTTTGCAATCAACGCCCCTTCCTTTGGCAAAATAAACATATGGACCCTTTGGTAATGAGACTATCTCAGACTTAGCCTTTCTCTTTACCATTTGGTCAACCGGGTTGACTATGGCCAATCCCTTTCCATTGGGAAGAGAATGCTTTTTCTGGATTTCCAGTGTCACCATTGTCACTGTCCATAAAGTTTTTGGGAAGTTGATCTTCTAATCAAATTTGCTTCACTATCGTTCCAAATCATTGCTGATTCAGCAGCACCAAGCAAATAGATATGATCATTAAGGTTCATGTCATAGTCTGTATCATAGTAGTCCCAAAGGAACTCACTATGTGACTTAGAAAGTGATTGAACATCCAACTTTCTCAAGACTTTGAAACCCAACTCTCCCGGCTTGTCAATATGTGACTTCATCTCTAAGATGTGATCACACATAGACCTTGCTTGCCATTAGGGCTTGAGTGACCTTGAACTTGTGGGTTAGGGAGAATAATTGGAGGAGGTGGAGGAAGAGAAGTATGACTTCCATGAGCCAAACTCGGGAAGTCATATTCATTAGGAAAGCTTGGTTTGGGAAGATCATTGTTGTCTAAAGCAGACATCAACAATGGGAGAAATTCACGTAAAGTTGATTTAAGTTCTTAATATAACACCCAATATGATATATTAAGGCTAGGACCCAACAAACTATTTTATAACTTGGAAGAGGGATGCCGTAATCCAAGCTATAAAATATTTGAAGGTAGGTGAATGACGATTCACCAATTTCCACCAAGATAAACGAAATGTATTATTAGGTTTTAATTGGTTTTGAAACTCCTAGATTCTTTTGAGATTCATTGAACGTTTCAATGGCATGTTTCAATCTCGAGTGTGCCCTTCAGGTTTTGTGACTGGGATGCCGAGGATCACAAAACAAGGTGTGAAGTAACCATGCAAATATACTTGGTACCCTTAATATTTACCCCTCAATCGATGTGCCGGTTAACCACACACGCTCCAATGATACTATGATAAACATTAAGTTACCCTTTGCTTACCTTGTTAAGTCCAGGTTAGTGTGCCGGTTAACCACACACGCTCCACTAACAGCTTAAACAAAGTGCAAAGTGTAATTTCATGGATTAGCACCTTATTCACATTTTCCTAAGTAACTAAGATTGGGAATTTATAAGTGTTTAGTTACTTAATATTTATCATTATACTTATAATGAAGGGAGAGTTATAGTCCTTGTCCTACCTGTTCGGCTAACGTCCCTCCACCGGTCAAGGAAGCGGTGAGTGAGAGTGGACACCCATTAAACTGCCATTTTATAGGCAGTAACCTTATACCCCCCTTATAGACCGGCTTCGTGAATGAGGCCTACTAATGGTAAGACGACTTGCTCTTATACATATAATATATTAAACTTTTAATATTATAATAGTATAAGGGTGTATTTTAGACATTTAAAATACTTGGTGGTTTAATCTATTAATTAAACTAGACTTTTAATTTAATTAAACTCAAACGATATATTTATGGATTTAATAATACTCTTTTAATTAAACGCTTTAATTAACTATTAATAAAGTCTATAAGAGTTAATTTGAACTATTCAACAAAACATCATAATTCCAATTATTAAACTCAAAATTAAAACCATTTAATTAATTGTTTAAGTTATGAACCCAAGAGTTTTAGAATTCAATTCTTTTTTTTCATAAAAAACTTTTCTCAAATTCCAAAACTGGAGGGCAAGTTTTGTAATTCTTGAAAACCTTTGGATTCCATAACTTATGGAATTAATGGTGTTTTATGTGAAACTTTCCATGTTCCATAACTTAAGAACAAGTTATGGAATTCTTTAAAACATTAACACCAAATTTTGTAACTCCATAAAAACTTTGAATCATTTTTTTTTAAAAAAAAACTTTCATATCCATAACTTATGGAAGTTTCAAAAACCCTTAAGATCAAAACTTTAAAAAAAACTTTTGAGCTCCAAAATTTTATGACAAAATATGTAACTCCTTAAAACATTTAGATCAAACTTTTAAAACTAATAAAATAATCATATCATTTTATCTTTTACTAAATTTGACCTAATTCAACTCATATAGCAAATGATTCAAATTTTACAAATAATTAGTTTTTCACAAAACAAGTAATTATCTTAAAATTTGACAAACTTCATGTTTTTTTTTTCCTTTTTTTTTTCAACTTTGAAAATCAAACATTTGCATGAATATAAAAGAAAACAACCCATGGCTCTGATACCACTGTTGGGTTTTGAGCATTCTAACACTCCTATGGTGTACATGCAACCCTATAAACCTTGGATCTATGTTTTCTCTATTATACATACAAATATTAACTATTCCATGGTTTCATCCTAACTAGCATATTATGAAGCACCCATACTACAAAGTTCTAGTTAGATGACATACCTTTTGATGTAGCTTGATGTCTTCAAGCTTTAAGAGCTTAGCCCGAATAGTGTGGAAGCCTCAAGTGGAATCACAAATCACCAAAACACCTTGGAAGACTTTAGAGAATATGGATACTTGGCTCACACTTATGAAATCGGTTATTGCCCTCTTTAGTGTATCCACACTAGCCACTAGCCTAATTTCATGAACCATAAGACCCTTTTATATAGTGTGGAGGATTAGGGTTAAACCCTAATACCCATGACCTTTCATTTCCTAGGATCCATGGGTTAAAGCTCCATGGACTATCCATGAAGACTTAGCCCAACCTAAATGAACTTTTCCCACTACACACATATATCTAAGAGTCCATATTTAATTAGTTCATTTTGATCACTTAATTAATTATAAATTAATTCTTGATCAATACTAATTAAATAATATGATTATATATTAATATATTAGAACTTATAATATATTAATATAAATCATAAATATACTATTCTCAAAAGACTATCCATATAAATTGTGTCGGTGAAGTGCAACCCAAATGGACCATGCCGGGTCGGGTCAAGTACATACCAAATATAGTTATGGACTTAGACATTAATCCAACAGACTCGTCAGCTGGTCATCAAGAAAACAAAGTTGTGTTTCTCTGTCTACCGCAGAAGCTGAATATGTGGCCGCAGCCAGCTGTTGCTCTCAAGTCCTTTGGATGAAGACTCAACTAATGGACTACGGGTATAGAATGCTGTGGATACCAATCTATTGTGACTCTGAAAGTGCTATTGCTATTTCTCACAATCTAATTCAGCACTCCAAGACTAAGCATATTGAACTACGGTATCATTTCATCAAAGACCACATCTTGAAAGGTAACATTGAACTCATCTTTGTCCATACTCATGAAGAGATTGCTGATGTATTCACAAAAGCGCTCGACTCCACAAAGCTTAACACCTTTCTGCAAATGTTAGGCATGATGAATCCAGACCCGCAATTCTTTTTGAATTGATAGATACCGCGGACCATCCTTGGCCCCCGTTGCGATTCTAACTGAAAGTTACTTATGATAGATGGTTTTGGTACCGTAGTCTTGGTACCACAACCATATTTCATACCTATCTTTCATGGGTCCTTATTGTTTGTCGTTCTAATCTTTGTACAAGTGCTTTTCTCAGTTTCTATACTGCAGTCATTCATCCTTCCATCCGCAATAAAGTTTCCATCCGCGATGACATATCCATCCGCAATGAAGTTTCCATCCTCGATGACGTATCCATCCGCAATGAAGTTTCCATCCGCGATCACGTTGCTAATTTCTCAACTGTTTCATCAACTCTTGAATCTTTGTGTGCTATTTAATGATCCTTCATTAAATAAAAATAAAACATTCCGTTAGACACTGTCTCATTCTCTTTCTGAATAATCCTTATGTCAGAACTATTTTAGGGATGATGAGAAAAAGAACGTTTTTCCATAAACTCATCCTTAATTTGTCCTTTCCTCTCCCTAACACGTCCCATCCATTACAACTTCCTCTCCCATCACCCCCACTATCACCTGACACATTGATAGAAGTCTGATTTTTCATTAAATGCAAAACCACTTTTGGTAAATCTCCCAAATCTTTTAAAACCCGTTTTAATTATTTGTGGTTGAGATTTAATCCCTAATTCATATATTCCTCCCAAAAACCCCAAACGACGTTTTACCTTTTCTTTACCTTTTACTTAGGGTTAAAAAGTTTCACCCCCTTTTATAAACTCATCTTCATCCCTAAATCACTTTACGCTTTCTGAATATCGAACTTTTCCTCTCAATCTTCAAAACCTTCAAGAACTCTGTGTTTTCCTTTTTTCTCTCATTCTCTCACAATGGTGAAATCAGGTGCATCAAAGAAGCAATCCAAGGCATCATGCTCGATAAATCCTACTGGTTCAGACTCTCCAACAATCGCCTCAAGCAATTTCCGAGCAGTGTTTGAAGATCATCCTTCATACAATGCTCCAACAAAACTGATGATCAAGTTCCTCAAGAATCATCCTCTGATTGGTCCATTCGATGCCTTTACAGACGTTGTTCCAATTTCTACCCTCTTCAAATGTGTATTTTCTGCTTATCGACCAATCAAAAACCCTCAAGAAGTTCACCTCAACCTCATTAACGATTCTTTGGTCATCTTGTCCAAAGAAAAGTTTCTGAATGCCATAAACCTTCTGATTCATCCATCCATCAAGTTTTTCTCCCCTTCCATGGCGGACATCACCTCTGCCCTCTACCAAATGGGGTATCAGAAACCAATCAGAGGGATTGGTGAATTCAAGAAGAACCAGCTGCCTGCGGTTTGGCAATTTGTATGTCACTTTGTCATCCGCTGCCTATCTGGCAGAACCGGAGGCATCGACAATATGGGTCTCAAGCTCTTAGAATTAGTGTGGAGCATCTTCACCGGACATGATGTCAACTACGGCAGATCTTATGGGACGATTTCCTTCAGTACATTCCCAAAGAAATCCCCAAGGAGAACCCAACAGAGCTCACATTTGCACGATTCTGGTCTCTCTGCATATCAGACCTGCATGCAGACGCTGGAATAGACATGGGTAGTGACATCAACTTCTTTGTCACTAAGGATCTCAAAAGGTACAATCCCTCTTCCAATCAATCTGTTTTTAGACCGATCCGCAGACTCCCTACACACATTCTTTCATCCCTTGGTCTTGAGACTGCTGATGTCTCAGACCACATTGAGGCTACGGAAGGTATTGCCCCATACCCTCCTACCCCGCCTCTTCCTCAAACATCCGTAATTGTAAACCCTGAGGGTACCGCAGTCCCCTATGCCACTACACTATCTAATCTTTCTCAAAGAAGAAAGCAGTTGACATCCAAGAAGCAGAGAACCCCAAAAAAAAAACGCTCCCAAACCTACCGCACCCACCAAGAAAAGAAAAACCAAACCAGTCACTCCTCCTTCTGCTAGTGACTCTGAGGATGCGCAACCGATTTCCATCCTTAAGAAACGGAAAACCACAACCACTGACCAAATGCGTGACCGGACAGATGCTGAAGCATCTCAAAAGGCTCCAGTAGTCCTTGGGGTGCCCGCACACCCATTCAACAGTTGGATATAGTGTCTAAGTCCATAACTTTATTTGGTATGTACTTGACCCGACCCGGCATGGTCCATTTGGGTTGCATGGCATTGCAATACTTGGATAGACTAAATGAGAGAATAAGGCACTTATGATTATTAATATATTATAAGTTCTAATATATTAATAATAGTATTATTTAATTAGTATTGATCAAGTATTAATCTAGTATTAATTTGGTGATCAAAGTGAGACTAATTAAATATATAGGGTTGATTATGACAATCATCAATTCTTTTATGGTGGATTAATGATCCATGGTTTATGGGTTTGGTTATAACCATATGGAGCTCCATGGATAGTCCATGGGAGTTACAAACCCATGGGTCATGAGAAATCAAGAGTCATGACAATTAAGGGCATTCATATGTAAACCCTAATTGTGACAACACTATAAAAGGAACCCTATGGCTAGCAAAATGGTGACCTAGTGGACATAGTGTTACTAGAGAGGGCATAACCGATTTTAAGTGCTAGAAGTATTCTCTCAAGTTATTCCAAGTCTTGTGGTGTTGTGTGAAGCATTTGAGGCACAACATTTGGGGTGCTAGGCTCACAAAGTCTTGAAGGAATCCAAGCAACAACAAGGTATGTATTTCTACTAGTTTTATGTTTTATGTAATCCCCATGCCATGCTAGTTAGGAAATAACCTTGAAAAAGAAATTTGCATGTATATAGAGAAAACATAGATTCAAGGTTATTAGGGTTGCATGTACACTTAGGAAGTGTTAGAATGCTCAAAAACCCATCAGTGGTATCAGAGCCTAGGATTGTTTTCTGTATACTTGATGCAAAACTGCTTAAAAATCGAAAATTCTACATTCTGACGACTGGACTCGCCGAGTCCATGGGGAGGACTCGCCGAGTCCATGAACAAATTCATTCTACTCGCCGAGTAGAATAATGCACTCGGCGAGTAGGAGCGTGCTGGGCAGTTTTTTTTGATTTTTGTTGCTGGAAATGGATTAAGATCATTATCCCAATCTGTTTTGGACTTGTAAAATCTGTTTTTCAAAATGATAATGATTATGTTAACCCATTTTTGCATGACTTTTATCAATTTTCAAGTATTGTATATGTTTATATGATTTCTTGAAATTGCCTGACATGAATTTGTGTTCTTATGAGTTTTTAGAAGATCATAGGAATTATATGTAACCTCCATGTATGTTTAATTCATGATCTTAATGGAAATGATGGTGTCCATAACTTGTCCTCAAGTTATGGATAACAAAAAGTCACTTCTTTTAATTGTGATTAAAGAACTAAAGAGGTTTCATAAAATGAAGAGTCTTCATTTTTATGAACCATTAAAACTCATAAGTTACAAATTGAAGAGACTTGGAATAGTTTCAAATCTTGCCCTCAAGTTTTGGAATTTGAAAAGTCTTACACTTTATTACTTTAATTCCAAATTAAACCTTAGATTTTTAAAAAGTTTAAAAATCAACACTTATACTATTATTATAATTTTATTATATAGATATGTATAAGAATATGTCATTCTTACCATTAGTAGGTCTCATTCACGAAGCCGGTCTATAAGGGGGGGGGTATAAGGTTGTTGCCTATAAAATGGTGACTTAATGGGTGTCCACTCTCACCCACCGCTTCCTTGATCGGTGGAGGGTCGTTAGCCGAACGGGTAGGATACGACTTTAAATACTTGTTAAAAGTATAATGAATTATAAAGTAACTATACATTATAAATTCCCAATCTTAGTTACTTTAGGAAAATGTGAAATTGGTGCTAGCCCATAAAATTACACTTTGTACCTTACCAAGTCGTTAGTGGAGCGTGTGTGGTTAACCGGCACACTAACATGGACTAGTAAGAGTGGCAAAGGGTAACTTGACCTTATTATAGATCGGTGGAGCGTGTGTGGTTAACCAGCACATCGATTAGGTAATATTGTTGAGGGTACCAAGTCAATTTGTATGGTTATTCACACCTTGTTTGTGATCCTCGGCATCCCAGTCACAAACTTGAGAGGGCACAATCGAGATTCAAACATGCCATTGAAAAGTTCAATGTATCTCAAAAGATCTAGGAGTTTCAAAACCAATAAAACCTAATAATAAAATATTTCGTTCTTATGGTGGAAATTGGTAAATCGTCATTTACATACCTTCAAATATTTTATAGTATGGATTACGGCATCCATCTTCCAACTATAAATAGTTTGTTGGGTCCTAGCCTTATTATTTCATTTGGGTGAATTATTAAGGATTCCTAATCTAATGAAACTTGTCTTTCTTTCCTTTCAGATGTCTTCCAACAATGCTTCTGGCTCAAACCCAACAGGCTCCTTTTCCTTTATGAACTTGTGTGGTAAGGTCATCTTTGATGGATCCAATTTCAATGAGTGGATCAGAAACATCAGAATGATTACCCGCTATGAGGACAAAGAATATGTCCTCGATAGGGAGCTTAAGGTTGTGAGTGAAGCCACTGCTACTCCTGAAGAGTTTGCGGAGTTTGTTGCACATGAAAAGGATGCTACTAAAGTAGCATGCATCATGATGGCCACCATGACTCCTGAACTTCAAAAATCCTATGAAGATTTCTACCCCTATGAGATGCACCTGGATCTGATGGAAAGGTACCATCCGAGCGCGCGTCAAGAGAGGTATGAAATCATCTCCTCCATGATAACCGCAAGGATGAAGGATGGTGAACCCATCACCGGTCACTTGCAGAAGATGCAAAGGTTCGTTGACCGGTTGCTGAAGCTAAATGTTGACTTTCCTGAGGAAATGGCGATTGACATCATTCTCCATTCCTTACCTCCAAGTTATGATCAGTTTCGTATGACTTATCATATGAACAAGGAGGAAGTCACACTTAGCAAACTTCAAGGACTCTTAAGGACAGCTGAAAATGGCCTTAAGGGTAAAGCGGTTGCTACTTCTACTCCTTCAACAGCCCCTGTTCTGGCTATTGGGCAGGGAAAGGGTAAGAAGAGGAAAAGCCCTTCGAAGGGTACCAAGGGTAAGACTCTTGATGGTTCCTCTTCAAGTGGGACAAAGAAAGGTCCCATTACTCCTTCTTCAAACCCAAAAGAAGCACAGTGCTTCTATTGCCAGGATAAGGGACACTTCAAGCGAAGCTGCCCCAAATATCTGCAAGATCTAAAGGATGGGAAGGTTAAACCCACCCATGCAGGTATTTACACAATATTGTCTAACAACTCATCTAATGCTAATTCTTGGGTGCTTGATACAGGTTGTGGTATTCACATTTGTACTGATTTGCAGGCACTAAGAAGAAGTGAGCAAGTGGAGCACGGGAAGATAAACTTAGTCATGGGCAACAGGAAAGCATCACCTGTTACCAAGATAGGAGTTTATTCTTTATTGCTTAATAATGGGTTAATGTTAGATTTGAATAAGTGTTGTTACTCGCCCGAAATGGCGAGAAATATTATTTCTTTTCATGGCTTGTACAAACAAGGTTTTTCTATTTCATTTGATAATAAAAATGGTGCTATTAATGTTTATTACAATGATGTATTTTACTTTAAAGCATTACCTTGTGATGGTGTATATGAAGCCGTGAATGTTGTAGACAATCTAGGAAATAATGTGTTGTATATTGATTCTTCAGATAGCTTGGATAAAGCATCCTTGTGGCATTGTCGTCTTGGACATGTTAACAAGAAGCGCATAGGCCAACTCCAAAAGGCTGGAGTCTTGGAATCATTTGACCTTAAGTCAGATGATAGTTGCGAGTCTTATTTACTTGGAAAAATGACAAAGTCACCCTTCACAGGTACTTGTGATAGGGGTGAAGGTTTGTTGGACCTTGTACACACGGATGTGTGTGGGCCCTTCAGAGTTGCTACAAGGGATGCTAATCGCTATTATGTGACTTTCACTGATGATTACAGTAGATATGGATATATTTACTTAATCAAGCATAAGTCAGAAACCTTTGAAAAGTTCAAAGAGTTTAAGCAAGAAGTGGAGAATCAATTGGGCAGGAACATCAAGATGCTCCGATCCGATCGGGGAGGAGAGTATCTTAGCATTGAGTTCCTTGACTATCTTAAGGAATGTGGGATTGTCTCACAATTGACACCTCCCAGAACACCACAGTTGAATGGTGTAGCTGAGAGGCGCAATCGAACCTTGTTGGATATGGTTCGTTCCATGATGAGTCGAGCTTCGTTACCAATCTCTTTCTGGGGGTATGCCTTAGAGACTGCCGCCCATATCCTTAATCTAGTCCCTACTAAAAAGGTTGCCAAAACACCTCACGAGATGTGGACTGGGAAAGTTCCCAATTTGGACCACATCAAGATTTGGGGTTGTGAAGCTTTCGTGAGGCGTGAGACTCATGATAAGCTTGAACCTCGAAGTGAGAGGTGTATTTTCATCGGCTACCCACAGAGATCCTTTGGTTACCTCTTCTACAGACCCAGTGATAATGTGGTCTTTGTAGCAAGAAGAGGAGTATTTCGTGAGAGAGAATTCATAAGCCAAGGGGACAGTGGGAGGCAAATTGACCTTGAAGAGCTTCAAGAGTCAAGTGGTGAAGGAACCTCAAATGCTATCGACCAACCTGAGGAGGAAACTCTTGTTGATCCGATAGATGAGTCTGTACCTCCAAGACGTTCCACTAGGGTGAGGAACACACCTGATTTTTATTATGGTTATCACATCACCACTGAAGGTGATATGTTTATTAGTGATAGTACACTAATAGATTTGGATGAACCTAATAACTACAGGGAAGCCATGGCAGGCCCTTAGTCTGCTAAATGGAAGGAGGCTATGGACAGCGAGATTCAGTCCATGTATGACAATCAAGTTTGGAACTTGGTTGACAATGTACCAGGTCGTAAGACAGTTGGGTGCAAATGGATCTTCAAGAAGAAGACCGACATGGATGGGAAGGTACATACTTACAAAGCGCGACTGGTTGCGAAGGGCTTTACTCAAACTCTGGGAGTTGACTATGATGAGACCTTCTCACCAGTAGCTAAGATTAAGTCTATTAGAGTATTGTTAGCCATAGCTGCATTTCATGATTATGAAATATGGAAAATGGATGTCAAAACCGCTTTCCTTAATGGAAAGTTGGCTGAGGATGTTTACATGGCTCAACCAGAGGGTTTTGTCGATACAAGATACCCTAATAGAGTGTGTAAGCTTGATAAATCCATTTATGGATTGAAACAAGCATCTCGCAGATGGAATCTTTGCTTTGATGAGAAAGTCAAAGAGTTTGGCTTTTCTAGGAGTGAGGATGAGTCTTGTGTGTATGTCAGGGCTAGTGGGAGCATAGTTAGCTTCTTGGTGTTGTATGTGGATGACATACTTCTCATAGGAAACGACGTCCCAACCTTGCAGGAGGTTAAGTCCTGGCTTGGGAAGTGTTTCGCTATGAAGGACCTTGGGGAAGCTGCCTATATCCTAGGGATAAGGATATTGAGAGATAGGAGTAAGAGACTAATTGGACTTAGTCAAAGTACTTACTTGGATAAGGTGCTGAAGAGGTTCAGTATGCAAGATTCCAAGAAAGGAGAATTACCAATCCAGAGTAATGCCAAGCTGAGTAAAACTCAAAGTCCGAGTACAGAGGCTGAGATAGCTGAAATGAGTCATATACCATATGCTTCCGCTGTGGGCTCGATCATGTATGCTATGACTTGTACTCGCCCTGATGTGGCCTTTGCTTTGAGCATGGTCAGTAGATATCAAGGGAACCCTGGCAAAGCACACTGGACAGCGGTAAAGAACATTCTCAAGTATCTGCGGAGGACTAAGGATTGGGTCCTTACCCTCGGAGGCAGTGATGACTTGAGAGTGGAAGGATATAGCGATGCTAGCTTCCAGACTGATAGGGATAATTTCCGCTCTCAGTCAGGCTGGGTCTTTATCCTAAATGGAGGGGCAATTACTTGGAAAAGTTCCAAGCAGGAGACAGTAGCTGATTCTACTTGTGAATCAGAGTACATAGCAGCAAGTGAAGCAGCTAAGGAGGCGATATGGCTAAAGAACTTCATCGGAGACCTTGGAGTTGTACCAGCTATAAAGGAGCCAATGGAAATTTTCTGTGACAATGAAAGTGCGGTTGCTTTGGCTAAGGAACCAAGAGATCACGGGAGATCTCGGCACATTGACAGAAAATACCATTTCATCAGACATCGAATAGAAGAAGGACTCCTCGTTGCTAAGAGGGTATCATCAGATGAGAACCCGACAGATCCCCTCACGAAGGGACTGAGCAGGGTTAAGCATTTACAGCATGCGAGGCGCATTGGGCTGAAGGATGATATTAGTTTCAATAATTAGATTCCTGAAACTTGTAAAATGTTATTGACATTTGATGATAAATAAAAGTTGTTATTTATTTATGAGTAAGGTGTTACTATCTTGTGTTGATTGTTTACTATGTTTCAATTTTGCATGTTTTTACTTCCAGAATAATTATGTTATTATTCAAACCATCCACAGTCAGTCAAACTTTGGAAGTAAGTATTGATTTAAGACTGTCATGAATTTGGCTTGTATGATTTGTCTAAAAGTGCTTTGGACAATGCAATGGTTGCTACAACATTCATGAGTACTCATAAGGGCTGAGTATTGGATCCAACCCACGCTCACTTGCATCACTTCATGGAATTTATCTCGAGTGATCGTGAGACGGTAATATCATATAAATCTTCAAACCTAGAGATATGAGTTGTTGACTATGAGTTGGTTATTCATTGATTGCACGAAAACGCATTGGTAACTCGATGTCATAAAACGTGCCTTTGTGAATAATTCAACAAGTAGTTAGTACAAGCATATCAGTCGAAGTTTATCTGTTCCTTCTAGAAATAGAAGCGATATCTGGGCCCCTCGATGATTTGGTTTTGACCTATGTACCGGGCCCGGTCAGAACCTAATTGATGTGTTCAATTTAGTTCTATGTCGAAACAAATCAGAGATCGAGAAACAAATGCTGGACAATAAGTAAGACCATGTTCCATGTGTTTGTCCGGCTGATATCATGAGAACAGAGGATTATATGATCACTTATCTTAAATGGCGTATCATCATCATCTCAGTTCCGAAAGACTTTGAAAGAGCTACGATTGCTAGTCGGATTTTGAAGTCATATTTGCAAATATAGTTATTAGACTTATCCAAGTGGGAGACTGTTGGATATAGTGTCTAAGTCCATAACTTTATTTGGTATGTACTTGACCCGACCCGGCATGGTTCATTTGGGTTGCATGGCATTGCAATACTTGGATAGACTAAATGAGAGAATAAGGCACTTATGATTATTAATATATTATAAGTTCTAATATATTAATAATAGTATTATTTAATTAGTATTGATCAAGTATTAATCTAGTATTAATTTGGTGATCAAAGTGAGACTAATTAAATATATAGGGTTGATTATGACAATCATCAATTCTTTTATGGTGGATTAATGATCCATGGTTTATGGGTTTGGTTATAACCATATGGAGCTCCATGGATAGTCCGTGGGAGTTACAAACCCATGGGTCATGAGAAATCAAGAGTCATGACAATTAAGGGCATTCATATGTAAACTCTAATTGTGACAACACTATAAAAGGAACCCTATGGCTAGCAAAATGGTGACCTAGTGGACATAGTGTTACTAGAGAGGGCATAACCGATTTTGAGTGCTAGAAGTATTCTCTCAAGTTATTCCAAGTCTTGTGGTGTTGTGTGAAGCATTTGAGGCACAACATTTGGGGTGCTAGGCTCACAAAGTCTTGAAGGAATCCAAGCAACAACAAGGTATGTATTTCTACTAGTTTTATGTTTTATGTAATCCCCATGCCATGCTAGTTAGGAAATAACCTTGAAAAAGAAATTTGCATGTATATAGAGAAAACATAGATTCAAGGTTATTAGGGTTGCATGTACACTTAGGAAGTGTTAGAATGCTCAAAAACCCATCATCAACACCACTATCCTCTTCCAGTCAGACTCAGAAAGTGAGTCTGATTCCCAACATCGTGGAGACTCCCCCCAGTTCACTCCCAAGAGGATGATACTGGTGCACGCTCTAAGGTCTCCAGGGCTTCCCGACTGCATTTCTTTTCACCCGAGGAGTTGAGCTCCATCCTTTTAAACATCACCCATACACTGCAAACACCTTCCCACCCGCAGGGCACTTCTTTCGCCCATGCCAGAACTGAGCCGAGGCCAAACTTGACCACGGGTCAAGGAGACCGAGGAAGCTCAGGAAATCCTACTCTTCTTACATCTTTTACAGGTGGTTTAGGCATGGTGAGCACAAATGTGCTAGGATCCGTGGACCCGAAGGACACTTCGGTGCGTTTTACAGGATTTGACGGAGACGAATCAAATGACTCTTGGTTACGGTACACACCAGTAACCGAGTCAGATAAAAAGAAATATGATGCATTCAGAAGGGCATTCCAAGCCCGCAAGGAACAACAGATCAAGCAGCAGCAGCAAAAGGAGCAAGAAATCCAGCTCGTGGCTAAGTATTGGGCAAATGCCATCAGCAATGCCAGTACCGTAGCCACCATTCAAAAGGTTCAAGATTGGATGGATCAGATGGCTGAAACCATTTGAAAAGTTCAAGCTTCAGGTGCAGCCGCAGGTACCTCCAAAGTCCCTCCTACTCCAACTCCCAATCCAATTCCCACTCCAACAGTCCGTGAATCCCAAGACGAAGGTACCGCAATCGAAGTCAGTTCTGCACCCACCTTCGGTTTTGATGATGAAGATATCCAAGAAGTCAACAAGCCCAGCCCCTCAGATGATGACTTAATGATGTTTGATGAGGAAGAGGAGTGCAGCGGTTCTCACCATTCAACTTCCAGGCCAAAAGACAAGAAGAAAAAGAAGAAGAATGCGGTCTCTAGAAAAGAGTTCCTAAGCCTACAAGCCAAAGTCGATCAGATCTTGGCTGCGGTCAAGCCCACTCAACCGCAACCTGAAGACACTCCGGGACCGCAGTCCCTGATCGAACGTATTGAACGTCTGGAAACAAGGGAACGCATGGCTGCTGAAAGGATCTCTCTCAAAGTAGAAATGGGGATCCGGTCCCTTGACAACAACCGCAAGGCGGACCACAAAGAATTCATGGCTACAGCGGAACGCCTCATCACTGAGGTAACCGCAATCAAAACCGATCTCCAAGCAGCCATCGCGGATCAAGCCTCTCAGTCTAAGAAATTGATAGATGAGACTCATACTGCTTATGAGTCCACCATCTCTGTTCTTCACGCCACCATCAACAGACTGCAGAAATCCCTATCCTCTAACTTCCACGGTCCAAAGATCCTCCAACTCACAAAGGACATTCACAAACTACTCTTCAGTTCCTCCACTCCTAACAATCAACAATTGGCCGAAACTCTCAAAGCTCAATTCAAAGAAGTCTGTGCCAAGGTTGATGGACTTAAGCAATGGCTTGAGGAAGCTCCTCCGTTGCATCCCTCAAGAGGGGGAAGTGAAGAAGAAGAAGAAGAAGTCCATCACTCTGAATCCGTTTCTCAACATCAGAGTCCCCCCATCATCACAGAAAAAATTCCAACTCCGCAGTCTTCACCGCAACCATCTTATCATACTCCACCACACAATACTCCACCGAGGGATGACACTCCTAAAAATCCAGAGACTCCCCCTCACTTCAAGAACCTTGCTGAAAACATGTCCTATCCAAGCACCACAGACTCTCCTGCCACCGCACAAAGAAAGCAAGATTGGAAAGCAGCCAAGCTGGCAGAGTTAATTTGGAGAGAATGCGGGTTTGACACCATGATGGATGAATCGCTGATAAATTCATGGATCAATCCGCATCTCCGCTTGCTGGATGAAGACTACATACCCCATCTCACATACGCTGAACCCCCATCAGACGGGTACTGGGATGTACCAATTTCTCCAAATGCCAAGTACTTCACAGTATTTGAGCAATTTGACCGCAACCTTCCTGATCACAAACGACTGCCGATGGAATTTGAAAGACTCAATTGTTTTTATGCTAAGCATGCCTCTTCTATTGAGAACATATGGTCTAACGACATACCATCCGCAGTCAAAAACTACAAAGTCAGGAAGTTCATGAAGGCTGAATACATCCAGTACACCCTCACAAGAAGGGAACATGACTATGTCCGCAGCCAGGCAGACTTCCCTTGCATGAATCCGGAAGAAATCTTTCTCATTGCCAAGGTGTTTCAAAACAAATCCGAGAAGCACCCCAAAATGAAGATTGCACTGGAAAGGGCCAACACCTTTTTGAAGGAAACTGTCTGCGACTTTGCCAAGATTGATGCGGATATCTACCCCACCATCCTCAAGAAGTTTGATCTCCCACCCCTTGAGCCTGCGCCAATGCCTACCGAAGGCTTTCAAGAAAGATCATTAGGCGCAACAAACTTCCCTGAACTTGGAGTCATTTTCAAAAGGAAGACTGACAATGTCAAATATTTCATTCCAATGACTGCCATGCACCGCCTGACCAAGAAGCAGCTTGACATCTGCAAAGTAGGAGTTGAAAGATCGAAGCATACTACCGCAGAAGTCAAGTTCGAGATCTTAAGAAGGATCAATTGGCTGGAAAACATCAGGAAATTTTGGTGGATCCTGATCAAGTTTCTCAAACTTGATAGTTGAACCGAAGTTAAAGAGGTCACTTAGGGGGAAATTGTTGAATCATAAAAGTGACCCTCTTAAACTTTGCTACCGCAGTCACTTCAGCACCCGCAGTCAGTCTCTTCATCAGCATCAGCATCAGCAACCGCATCCGCAACCGGACTCTTCCTACCACAGTCAACTTAGCTAGATTACTTTATTTGTCTTTATTGTAATACACTCTATTATCCAGTATGCCTTGCATGGCTACTTATAGAGATGTAATCTAGTGCATTTCTGAGTCTCTATAAATAGAGACTTATTCTCTTGTATTCAATACCGATAACTTATGCATTCTATCTGAATACACATTCTGAAGTTATCTCTCTATCTTTCTTCACTCATCTCTTATTACTTAAATCTTATCATAATTCTACTGATCATAATCTCTCTTCGGAGCAAGTCATCTTTGACTTAATCACTAAGCTTGATCTTCCTTATTAACTTGGAGTGAATGCATTCCTTGTTATGAATCAGCTTAAGTGTAATATTGA